>NC_081337.1:4976424-5350984 GCF_022539665.2 Daphnia carinata
AGAACCTCGGGCATTCACAAAAAAGGAGGGGGAGGAAGAAAAAAGAATCTAGAAGATCAGTAGCTCCTACACCTGCACGCGGTGCACAAGTGTAGATTTTTTTCTTGCAATCCACGTCTAATTATTCTTAGAATTTTCGCACGTGCTTTTAGCTTTCGCAAATTGTAGATTCATCAATTGCGCACTGCATCAGCACATGGTGTAGCATCTGCACTGGTTTTGTTTAGTTGGGTAGTACGTTAAGTCTCGATTAAATAGAGAAACATAGATTAAGTTAAGGATAAGTAGGTCTAAAGCTAATTTAAGGGTTAGGCCAGTGTAAGTTAGGCGTAAGTGTAGTCCACCTCAATTCGTTACTTTAGCACAACATTATCTCAGCCATTTTCTTTCACTGTTTTATGCAATTGTGTACCATGTGTGATTTTTTAAATTAATGGTGTATACCTAGGTGGGCTATATTACTGAAGAGGACTGGTGAACAGTGAGAGTCACTGCCAAGATCCTAGCCCAAAATTGCAAGGTATTTAAAACATTTGAAGTGTCTTACCATGTTCTATGTATTACTCTATGTATAGGAGGGCTAGCAACATCACCAAGGAGGATTACTGGACCTCGAGGATTGCTGGTGAAGTTGCCAAAGATTGTCAAGTATTACCTTAACAATCATATTTATTGCCAAGGTCTGCAAGTTATTAATTTAAAAAATTTCAAGTATTAATTGATGTTTTCGTTTTTATGTATGTAGGTGGTCAACGATATTAACGAAGAAGTAACCCTGGACAACGAGGGTCGACGCCAGTCATCAAGATCATTGCCAAGCATTTGTCAGGTGTTTACCTCAAACTTTTAAATACCTAAACGTATTAGCTTTTTGTCATTTTAGGAGGGTCTTTAGCACCACCAAAGATGGCCGCTGGGCGTACCATTATTTACTGCCAATGTCTTCAAGGTATAAATTTTAAGTTTCAGATATGAATTGATGTTTCCTTGATATACATATTGATGGATCCACGACAGAGGGGAACAGTGAACAACGTGTGTGTGCCACCAAAAGAATCGCCAAGGCCTGAAAAGTAATAATCTTTAAAGTTTTAGTATATAACCGTGTGTTTTTGTGTGTATTTAAGTGGGCTGACAGCACAAATGAGGGAGATTGCTGTATTCCGAGGATCGTTGATGGGTATTTCGGAATTATCGTCAATGATGTCAAGTTATTCATATTCAAAATCTATATATGTTATTTGTGACTGTTGTTTTTTTTTGTTTTTTTTTTCAATTTATATATGGGATATCCATTACACTACCGAAGAGGACCACTGGACAATGAGGGGAATTAAGTGAAGTTTACTTACCAGAATGTTCAGGAGGCACCAGAAATTGTTATCAGGTTTAGTGTATTAACTTTAAAATTTTTAAGTGTTAATTGATTTCATTTATGTATGTGTTTTTTTGTATTGCATATAAGTGGGCTTATGACATAACCGAGGAAAATCAATGGACAATCAGAATTATCGCCAACCATTACAGGGTATTAACCTTAAAATATCTATTGTTTAATCATGTGTTTTTTTGTATGTATTTAATCGGCTACAGCGGAGAGATACCTGGCACTGTAGATGTTCTGCCCAGTACTTCAAGCCCACAAGAAGGGGGGGGGGGAAATAGCAGATAAAATGGGTGAGTATTGCTAAATCATAATACTATTATCATAATACATTTAAAACTATTATTTGTGTGTTCAATCAGGCTCCCTGTCATACCTTTTCCCTACCACTATTTTCCATTGAAGTACTGTGGGGTATGGTTTTAACTTTAATGAGCACGTAAATTCACTACGCCTTTGCACTGTGGTTCTTTTACTGCTTTTGTTAGATATAATGCACTGGTTAGGGTTGTTTGTATTTAATTTACATAGTCCTTCTTTAGTCGGTATCACACTATGGTTATTACCCCACCATGTCACCACCCAACCATATAAACAACCCGCTCAACAAAACCCGACCCGATCGAAGCGGGGCTGTGAAGTTGACAAGTCCTTCTTTGACCAATTCGATGTTTTGCAACGCTGTATCAAATGTCTGCAAAAGTGCATATGAAGTTTAGTCTTCTATGAGCAGACAGTTTGTAAGAAAACCAGAAATACCGATGAATATTTGATAATTTCATATTGGCGAAGTTATATTTGGTATTTAATCAGATTTGATAATTTTAAAATCTTGAGGACGGGTAGCGATAGCGGGGGATTATAGTTCATTATGGCGACGACATCACTCCAACCAGAAAGTCTTCACCACAGAATAGAATTTAAACGAAGTTATAGAAATTCTCCTTGATTTTGAAAAACAGACTAGACCTGTGAGTTGAATTTCTGTATCTTTTTGCATCTTGCTTGATCTTATGCTTCGCTTACAGGTAGAAATTATTTCAGCAAGGTGCATCTCGGAACAATTGCACAGATCAGTTATGAAACTGGCTTGTTGTATACCATGACCAAACCCTACAGCCTTGTGGCGTTCAATGGATGGTTGTCCACCTTGACAATTTAGTTGAGGGAACAGAAGAATTTCATTTCAATTTGGTGTGTAGAAGAACTTACTCTGTAAGAAAATCATTGATTTGATTTTTTAAACCTTTTTTTTTTATATACATATAAATAGGTTGGGTGTTACCTCGATTATGGCTCATCAGTGCCAATTTAAGCAGGTATTGATTTCTAGGTTAAAGAGGATATAGCATTATTTAAAGATATTTATTCGGGTTTATAACTTTCAGGGTTTTAGCCATAGGGTAGCAACCTGATGTTTGTGGTTTAAGTGGCTGAGGAATTGTAGGTATTTATATTATATGGCAGGCTTTATAGTACATTTGTGTTGGTAAATGGTCCTGTTATATTTTTTCTATTTGTTTCAGGTGGCTATGTAGCAATTCTGAATGTAGTTTGAGGATTGTTATATCTGATAACACAAATGAGAGGCATTAATCTTCGTAAACTTGGCTGAACAATGCAAATTAGATTGCATTGAATCTGGAATTCAGCTTCGCGGAAAGGCATAAGTTATAGGATACGTATATTTATTTCTAAAAATATTTGGAAATAGTATGTATTAATGTGATGCTTTTTTTACAGTTTAATCAGAATAACAAAGTTATCCAATGAACTGTGCATTGGAATGTGTAGGAATGAGATATTGTACTATGGATTCAAAGAAATGGTAAGTGAAGAAAAGGAAAACTAAAACCAGTAGCTGAGAAAGATAATAATTCAAGTTGAATTAGAAGATAGACAATGAAGTATGTTTCAAGTATGCAATGGATTTTTTGATGATGCTTGAAAGAGGTAAAAAAGAAAATAATGGAATGAATAAGGGAAATTTATTAACCTATGATATTAGCAGATTGATAAATCTGGTGATGGTTAAGATATTTTACTTGTGATTAGTAAAATGTACAAGCTGACATTAAAAAACTGTATAATTAGTAATAACTTGTATAATTGTATAATATATTAGCCATAAAATTTGCCACGATGATTGTTTACAACAAATGAGCAGGTTGTCAATATAATAGACTTAAAAATCTGTATGTAATTCACCAATTATGTAAATGGTATAAAACCAGTATTTAAAAAAAGGGGTCTAATGTAATCTGGTTGTAAAAGTGACATGAATTTGTGGGAAGTTTGTAGTAAGATTTTTCATTGCATAACTCTAAAAATCATATTTTAATATCAATAAACAAATTAAACTTTTCTTGCAAAAACTATCTGCCATTAAACATTCCTTTGTGAACTTTAACAACTGAATTTCATTCAAAACTTTGTTTTTTTTCGTTTTAGTTTTTCACTTAGTGATATTTCCCTCGTTAAATTTTTAGTATATATTTTACGTGTTACTGATGGCAACGCTGTTCTTACGTTTGAAGAGCGAGGATGTATTTTTTAATGACGATTTTATTGTGATTTAACACCGTGTAGATTAGAAGAACCGATTTATAATTAATTTCTGTATTTTCAGTACTTGAGAAACATTGACACAACCATTTGACATTTACACATTTTATTATAATTCAAACACACATACAATCTACTCACTACACACAACATACATATACACTTTAACACCAATGCAATTTTGAGTAACTATGTGGTATCGAACCCTAACTTTCGGTGTATCCCTAATCTTCGGTGTACCTTTCCGATGCTCAACCGTTGAGCTACAGTCACTTACGATTTCAATGTTTTATACCTTGAGTCAACGCACGAACATATTGTATAGTTAATATTTTAATCTTGCTATACTATTGGTCAGTCTGACCAGCTATTGCTTATGTAACATGGCATATCTGTAGAGGGTCCGGCTACGATGTCGGAAGACAGAGGTTCAAATACAGTGAAGGGTAAAATTATCAAATGATGATTGAAACTGAAAATAAAAATTTTTATAATTCTACTGCCACTCAAATATTTGAAAATGTGTAAAAGATGACGTTTCGCTATACCATTGGTTGGTCTGATCATACAATTCACAAGTGTTATAGCTTGTGTGTAGAGAACCCGGCTACGGTAACAGAAGACTTGGTTTCAAATCTTATGAAATGTTAAAATAATCTGCAACCATGCAATACATATATTTATGTTTATTATATTGTATATATTGAAAATGTGTAATAGGTTGTCTAAAAATCACTTCCAAAAATTGTTGTCGGCAGAATGTAACTCATGGCTCAATGGTAGAGCATCGGCTTCGTAAGTCAAATGATTAGGGATCGATCCCCAAAAGAGTTCAACCATAAAATAAACGATTCAAATGAGCAAATTATACGATAAGCGAGGTTTCTAAAATTACTATTGTTATGCAACAATCGCATAACAAGCCATGATATTAAATGAAATTAATAAAATACATTGCTCAAGATTTCTAACATTCATTAATAATCATCACTCTAGAAAGAAGATAATGGCTACGGTAAAAATCCGTTGTAAATTTCTATCAATAAAGAGAAACATTATATTTACTATACTACGGTTAAAACCCGTTTTAAACTATAAAAATTTCTATGTACTCAATAAAGAGTAACATATCATATTTATTGGAATTTTTTAAATTTTCGAGATTAACTTTTTGTAAAATATCCGTTCGCGTGCTTCGCACGAAGTTACCCAACTCGACTGGCTCCGTGGAATCGTGACACCTGGGAAGGTAGGAGGCCTGTGGAATCGGAAACCTGACCTGGGAATCGAACCAGTAACCTTCGTGTTGGGAAGCGGACGCTTTGCGTTTCCGGCATCTGCCCCCCTATATCCCCCCAGTGGGATCAGGTTTTTTATTGACTTGCACGCACTGTTACGTTATGTAAATGGTAAACACTTAAACTTTCCTGAAGTGTCACAAGTATCTCAATGGTAGAGCATCGACATAGTTATATGGGATTTGAACCCACGCAATTCAGCTATGTTCGCTGTGCAGAAAGGAAAATTTTTAATAGCCTTTGCATTTAGAATGCTGCATATATATCGCAATATTTGATGAAATTCCGAACATCATGATGGTTTCTACATTTGGGATTGTTGCATCTGTTGCATTTTTATAAACCTTTGAATATACTATATTGTATATTTTGTTCATATGAATCATTTATTTTATGATTGAACTCTTTTAGGGATAGATCCCTATTCATTTGACTTACGAAGCCAATGCTCTACCATTGAGCCATGAGTTACATTCCACCGACTATCATTTTTGAAAGTATTCTTTGGACTTCCTATTACACATATTCAATAAATACAACATAATACACATAAAATTATTTAATGCATGTTTGCCGATAGCTTTGTACGATAGCAGTGTGTACGATTCGAAACCCAGTCTTCTGGTACCGTAGTCGGACTTTCTACACACAAGCTATAGCACTTGTGGATTGTATGGTCAGATTAACCAATGGTATAGCGAATCATCATCCTTTACATATTTTTAAAAACTTAAGTGACAGTAAATAAACGAGATAATTTTCGATTCTTATGTTTGATAATTTTACCCATTACCGGATTTGAACCTCTGGCTTCTAACATCGTAGCCGGACCATCTACAGATATGCCATGATATATTTACAAATACTGGTCAGACTGACCAATAGTATATTAAGATTTAAATATTAACTAGACAATATTGTCGTGCGTTGACTCAAGGTATAAAACTTTGAAATCGTAAGTGACTATAGCTCAATAGTTAAGCATCGGCAAGCTACGCCGAAGTTGAGGGTTCGATACCACATAATTGCTGAATTGATTAGTTATAAAAGTATAGGTATGTGTTAAATTGTGTATAATGTCAATTATGTGTGTATGTTTGAGTTATAATAAAATGTGTCAATGTCAAACGATTGTATATCCCAGTTACTGAAAATAAAGAAAATTAAACAAATTAACATAATTCGCTTCTTCTAATCTACACAATGTTAAATCACAAATAATCAAATATAATCGGTATTAAATTAATGCATACAATTCTTTCACTCATCAAACGCGAGCACAAGGTAGACACCAGAACAAATAAACACTAAAAAAAATTAAGCGAAGAAAAAAACAACAAAGCGAAATAATAATTCATCTTTTGCTCAAGACAGTGTGGATGCAAGACAAAGTCTTATTCGTAGCAAGATAAGCTCAATCTGTTTACTGATATTAGACCAATACAGTATGACAGAGTTTTAGGATGTAAAGCCCTACTACAAACGTTGCTATAGATTCACGTCACTTCTACAACCAAGGTTGAATTTGAATGAATGAATTTGTAAAACATATATCATTTATACTTGTTTGCTTAACAGCGGAGTGTTCAAATATGT
Source organism: Daphnia carinata (assembly GCF_022539665.2). Taxonomy (NCBI): domain Eukaryota; kingdom Metazoa; phylum Arthropoda; class Branchiopoda; order Diplostraca; family Daphniidae; genus Daphnia; species Daphnia carinata. Next base: position 4,983,268 of record NC_081337.1, read on the forward strand.
TAACCAGTGTTCCATTTTTTTATTATCATTTAAATAACTTAAATCTCTTTTTACCTACGACTTTTGAATCAATAACTGTTATTATACCACAACATATGTACAACAGTCACCGATTTTTAATCAAATATCAATATTATCAATACCATCCACCCTAATCATTAGAAGTGCTTTATATTTTACATAGATTATTTATATTATTAGGCGGTATTATTTCTTTTCTGTGGGGTAACGTATTAAATGAAACCCAATCGGAAAGAAATATTTTATAATCTACAATTCTTAATAATCTTTTTCATATATCTTTTTTCGCTACGCCTTAATTTTTAATTTATGACAATAGGGCTGACTTTCCTACATACATATCACCAGTTGATTTAACAAATATGTTATTCTAGTCAGTTTGTAAGAAAAAAACGAACATATCTAGGTTGTATACGAAAACTACATGAACTTGCATATATACATGTTCTCTGAATCACTACACTGACATGTCAAGTGATAATCTACAGTGTAGATTATTCTGCCATATCTTCGGTTCACTTACAGCCTTCAGTATATTCTAAAACAATCAAACGTGAATTAAATGCCAAATAAAGAATCGTTAACATGAAATTTGAAATATGTAACAGTATCCTTGATTTGCTTAACTGTATACACTCCGAAAAAACTGAGGTAAAAACTCGAAGTAAAATGGGAGAAACAATTGATGCTGCAGCACGCATACCCCCGTATGGTAATCCAGATTTACAGCCTGTTTATATTGCTCAATCTTGTCTTCAAGCCTAGCCTGTAAGATAATAGTCGGTAGGATAACACTTGAATTTGTTATTAAATATGTAATATCTGCAAAATGTGACGTGTTTTGACACCATCAAATTTCATCGGCTTATTAAAGCGGGTTGAACCGATCGACCGGGTAAATTATGCCATTCCATTTTCCAGAAATGTCCACATTTTAAACAAAACAGAAAAAATCAAATCATTACATGTACAAAACAAAACATTAGTGTTAATTAAAATACACCGACCCATTATCAACCGTTATACCAATGTTAGCTGTACTACATAATCTAAATACAACCATCCCTACCCGGTGCATACAATCTAACTAAAGCAGTAAAAGAACCACGTGGCAAAGGTGTAGTGAAAGTGCGTGCCGGTGCAAGGTGAAACCATAACCCAATAGCCAGAATATATTAGTTGGGAAAAAGCAATTGCAGGATACCAGACAAAACATACAGATAACAGTTTAAACATGAAATAAATGACAATTTAGCAATACTTAACTGAATCATCGACCAATTTTTTCACACAGCTAGTATACTCCAGTCTCGAATCTCCTCTATAACATTCTAAAACAAACAAACAAAAAATAACATTAAATATTTGAAATTACATGTCTAATACATAAGAATACTTGGCGATCAGCCCAACGGTACACGTCATTGTCCAATGATCCTTTGTGTTGCTATTACCCCTTCTAAAAAAACACAAACAAAACAAAAAAAACACGTCTTACCATGAATTTCTTAGGTTGGTACCTTACATTCCTTCGTCATTTTTCTGGAAACTCTAACGATGAAATAACATTGTAAAAAAAAATTAAACAAATGATGTTTTGGCAATACTTATCCATTTCATCGTCCATTATTCAACCCTCCTAGTGGGCTTCCATCTCGGGACTAGATGATCATCTTCAATGTGCAACATCTCCCCTCTTTTGCTTTCTAGATACATAAGATAGAAACAGCAAACACAGCATTAAATACTTGAAATTTTAAGGTCAATACCGTAAAATGCTTGGTAATAACCCTTATTTCCCAATCACCCTCCTCGGTAGTATCGCAAGATCACCGACATACATTTAAAAAACAATGACAGCCCAACAATGCAAAATTTTAGAATTAATACCCAAGACCAATGTCCATTTTTGGTAACTCCAGATACAATCCTCAATTTCCAACAATCTTCCTCAATGGTGCTATTACCTCTTCTGTATACAAAAAAAAAAAAAGAAAAAAATTCGATTAAAATATGCATAAACCTAAAATTATTAAATTGCATTAAATCTTAAAAGGTTGATACCTTGCAAACCTTAGCAATAATCCTGGTGTAGATTTTAGCAATAAATCTGATGTCACAGCAACGATCCTAGTCACTCACCCGTCTTCAGTGGTATAGTCTCCCTCAATATATAAAAAAAAAAAACGTGTTCACAAAAATTGTTAAGGTAAATACCTTACCTTGCAAATTCTTGGCGCTGTTCTAGTTGTTTCGTTGGCGATCTGCGACGTCCAACATATTCACCCCGCTCCTGAATGAGCGAACAAAACAGAAAAAAATACGCTTAAATAATTTGAATTAACATGCAATAATTACAATCAAATTTAATTACAAGTTCCTGAAAACAAAAAATAGATTCGTTATGTATCAATAGGGAGGATGTTGGGATTTGTGGAGCATTGGCAAGATGTGTGAACAGGTAATAACATGGAATTGCTTGGAAATGTTTCGCGAACGAACACTACAGGTAAATGAAGGAAAATGGCCGAGGTAGTGCTGTGCAACCAGAACGAGTGAGATGCAATACACCTTACTTAAAGTAGCGCTAGTCTTAACTTAATCTTACATTGACTTATCCTTACCATAATCTAGGTATATCTATTGCATCTAAACTTATCGTACTACCCAACTTAACACAATTCATCAACTGAACAAAACCAGTGCAGAGACTAAACCAGATACTGATGCGTTGTTAGTGCGTAATTAATGAATCGACTAGATACGAAACCAAAACAGATTGGGGACGAGAACCAAGTGCACGTGCGAAAGTTCTGTGAATCACTACACCGGGATTGCAGGCAAGAAATCTACACTTGTTCATGGCGTGGTGGTAAACGAAGTACTGAGCCACTTCCTTTTTATTTGTCTTCCTTTTCTTCTTTTTGTGAATTGCCCGAGGTTATTCAACTGTTTTAGGCCCTTGGAAACACATTAGGTCAATCGAGGGGGAATGGCCACAACCTCTTGCTTACCTGGAAATAAAAATATGTCCTTTGACCTGTCGACCTTCAGAATTAGGTTCCTCCACCCTACATTTTTCTTTCGGGAAGGCAATAACGTGGCACGTGTCTGCGAGTATTTAAGGCGGTAGCCAACGCTGAAACTTCACATTCGGACAAGGATCGTCCTATGTAACTGAGCTGCTACAACTACATCATGGTCGGACATCAGGTATATTAATTTCTCTTGAACTTCTTTGTTGTTATAAATAGTTGAAGTATTTTCATTGTATGTTCGTTACCTTGAGTAGAAAACGTGATTCGTAAATTGTGTCATTATACATTATTAGCATAATTTCTTTACACTTATACCGGTAGTGTCTGCGTTCTAAGTTCCACGTAAGTGTAACAGAAGGTACTTCACGTTCTATGGGAGAGCTGATAACATGAAAGAAAATTAATAGTTGAATTTAAATGAATTGTTAATAATTCAATACTTGTTCATGGTATGAGATGAAAATAATGGCAAAGAATAATGCAATAGTGGAATGTGGAAGAATGATATTTCCACACATTTATAATCCTTCTTAATGGCCATCTGCCATGTAGACGAGAAAATGAGGGCAAAGCACCACAATGTCTTGCTCACAACTTGTAATGTTCTGTAAATTCTAGAAGAAAAAATACAAAACCTTTGCATGAAAAGAATGACTTTTTATAATTTCTTCATCACATACCATTCATTTTGTAATTTGAAAGGAGTTTCAGATATTAAATATCCTCAAATTAAAGTTTCTGATGGTGATGAATGTTATCAATATTTTCTTGGCGAAACATTCATTCAAATATTACTGTACCATGGCTGCCTCAAATGTCCAATAGATAAATGTTTAACAAAACATACAATTACCTAGAAATAAGTATCTTTGTCCACGACCAGGCAGATGTTCTGTCACTACAATTCCATTGAAAGACTCCCAATGAGCAATCAAATGTGTTTGTAACTCTGGTGACCAACAATACAAACAATAAATCTAGATAAATAAAATAAATATAAGTTATACAGAAAAATAATTAAAATATAATTACCCAAAAATAATTTTCAGATAAAACTAGACAATAACTGTTTTCACAAACAGGATAGTGTCCAATCAGTTAACAACATTGCAATATTTCCTGCTAAATACTTATTAAAAGTGCAATATTTCCTGTCAACTTCAAGATTTATAATAATAACAATGGAAAGGTCTCCACCTACATTTCGATCAAATCCTGTTGGAAGATTGGGCATCTATAATAACATGAAGAAAACTATAAATCTTGATGTTAATTGTTTCTAGTTAGGAATTTAAAACAGACCTGTGTTTCCGAAATAATGTTATGCTAAGCCAAATTATTCTGAGCACTGAAAAACAATGATAGATGAAAAACTCCTGCAAAAATGTGTTTGTAATTCTGGTCAGCCTGTAATAAAAGATAACAATTTAATTATAATAATACAATTAATTATAGAATTGAATATATATAATATAAATAAAACTAGACATAGCTAGCCAAATGTCCTACCATTACAATTCCAATATTTCATATTCCAGCTACATTAAGCGGGTCAAAAGACAATTTATAATAAAAATGGAAAGGTATTGTATAAAAGAATGACTCTCCTGCTCTGCAACCACCATTCTCTACACATCCGTAGAACTATCTAAAAACAAAAAAAAATATCTCTTGAAAATGACATGGGGAAGTTTTAATATAACACAGAACAAAACAGTTACCTATATAGTTTCTTCACAGTCAACGCTTACTCCAAAAATTGTCTCCACCTCTATATTACGATCAGATCATGTTGAAAGACTGGACATCTATAATGACATGGAGGGAAAAAAAACATTGACTATTGAACGGAAAATTATGTAAGTTAGATACAAATGCTTTGTGTTTACTTACCAGTCCCTTTCTACAAAGATGAATTTAGGCTTTGAAAGGTTATTTCAAACTGCTACTTAAGGAAAACCATCCAACTCTTGATCACCAAATAAATCCAAGTTTCCCTGTGCCCTAGAAAATTTCTCGTGTTTAATTGGAATGAAAATGCAATTCTATATAAATCTCCTACCACATTGGAAATGACTTTTTTCCATCAAGTTGGTGCCAACGTCAGTTCTTTAAATATAGCATATCAAACAAAACCTGGAAACACAGCAGAACTTTTCAATAAGCTATTAATGACGTTTTCTGCCCTACTTGTTTCTGTCATGGACTGTGGGGTCCATCATTACATCAGCAACAATCTTTTCTCAGTGCTCAGAACCTGCAAATGTTGTGGGTGAAAATGTTTTTATTAAAAATAATTTTAAAAATAGTCGAAACACAAAGCATTCCTGAACGATTTTCCTAACTAAGTAAACCGCTGAAATAAGAATGATATTACCACACATTTATAGTCCTTCATAATGGCCATCTGGCATGGAGATGAGAGAATGATGGCAAAGACACCACAATGTCTTGTTCACAACTTGTGATATTCCCTAAAATTTAGCAAGAAACAAACAATGACTCAGCATGAAAAGAATTACTTCTTAATAATGTACCATTCATTTTGTAATTTGAAAAGGAGTTTCAAATATCATAGGTTTTCTCAAATTAAAGTTTCTGGTGGAACAATGTTTTTGTTAGAATTAGAATCAATGACTTTGGTTAACAATGTTTTCTTGACGAAACATTCACTCAAGTATTACTTTACCAATTCTGACTGATGTATCCAATATTTAGCCCGTAAGATGCACACCACATGTTTCACACACGACAATGAACTAGCAAATGGCGATTGATGGCTGTTTACAAAACTCAACCAACGTTGCAACACATTTCAAAATGTACGGCGAATTCAATTTAAGACACAACTTTTTAGTTTTCTTCCGCGCAGGAAGATACTATGCAAAAACCAAATTAAAACAAGGAGATGGCTGGTTGTCTTTCGGGTTTACAGTGGTAAGTTTTGTATTGTTGGGTTACATAGGGAATGTTGCTGTAGTCATAACAAACAATCAAAGTTGTTTGACAGATTGGATGGGAAAATGGAAAAGATGTGTCCCTAGCTTACCCCACCAACCAGTAGTGTCACGTCACTGCAAATACAGAGAAGAAAATTCAAAAGTTATTTAAAATTGAATACACATTTTACCATCGGAATGATATTGCACCACATAGCTCTAGGAGATATTTGTTCTACGAAAAAATTTTCCCACTGTAGAGTAGATCTTGACTTAAACGTAACGCGAATGCCATCACCTAAAATTACAAAACTTAGATTACATGCCAGCATAACAAAAATGCTGTAAGCTTACATGTGGTAAACATTGAATTTATACTGACAGACGACCCACCAAACAGTATAGTCATCTATTGGTAAGAAATCAAGTTTGACTTCACTCAAAAGCTCTCGGTATTCAAGAAGTTAGGCTTAAAAATAAACCCGACAAAATAAGATCGACAAAATAATTCCGGCTTTTCTCAACCTAATGTAGACGCACCAGCACGATGAACAATGAATTTATACTGACAGACGACCCATCAAACAGTATAGCCATCTAGTGGTAAGGTATCCAGTTATATTTCACTCAACGGCTCCCGATGTTCAAGAAGTTAGGGCTTGAAAATAAGCCCGACAAAATAAATAAGCCCGACACCGTGGGGAATGTATTGCTTCTTCTTATGTAAAACACTGAACAAGTGTGAATAATGAAAATAACATTGAATAACTTTGATGTGTCATGCTAGCGCTGTAGCGTACTGGCGCGCCAGTAGTTTTTAAATTCGGTGTATTTCCAAAACGGTTGATGTTATGAAAAAAATAGCAATTTTCTCGGAATCAGCATTCGATTATGAGTATATTCTGTCATTTTCAAGCAATTCCAACGATGGTCAATTTTTGACGGTTTTGGAGACAATTTTCCCACGGTCATTTTCTTCGTTTTTCTCTATTTTGTTAAGTCCAATATCAAAACAAAGCCGATACTCGTGATCAGCGTTAAATTTCGCATCGGAATAATGTATTTTAAACTAAATTAAGCAAGGTTTACGAAAATTGATATCTTTTACGCGTGAACCTTATGGCATTTGAAGTATTAAATACTGAAACCCAATGTAGAAAACTGAATATCGTAGCACTAGGTGGCTATAGTGTTTGGGGGACCGTCAGCGGAAGAAATTCATGATACAAAGTTGTTACTCATATTTTATTCGACGTTTAATACTGTTAAATACTATTATTGGTGCTAACATACAATTTAACGTACAAATGTTGGGGATATGTTTTAGAGCATTTTCCGCTACGCATGCATGTTTCTTAACCGAGTCTAAAATAGTTCAACTGAATGTTGTACCAATAGATGGCGATACTGTTTGCGGCCACTTTCTGATAAAAATTCTTGAATTTTTATTGTTAATTTTTCGCGTAATTAAAATATAACGATATCATTCCAATAGTATATTTATCTTTTGGCTATCATTTTAATTCTAAATAAAATGGTAGTCAGTTTATTGACATGCATTCTTTAAGGTGTTAATACTAAACGAAAATCTGCTGGGTTACAAGGGCAATAATAGCAAATACTGCGTTGATTGAACCTAGGGTAATAAGAAGATTTAGCTATATATATTTATGTGTTAAATAAGTTAACTACCAACTTTTCATATAAATTAATGAAAAACAGGTAACCTCAATATGTTTAACTTACCAACATTTGATTAGTTTACAACACAACTTACATCTATGCTGCTATTACTATAATTTAATTATACTTTTACCTACACATATTGTATGGTTTTTTAATTATACTTTTACCTGCACATATTGTATGGTTTTTTTGATTAAATTTCGCGATACTTACACACATTTACCTATTGCACACAACAAACATGTGGTAGATTCCTCCTTCCCCAACTCACCTTTAGCCTACAAAAGTCAGGAACTTTACTAAGTTGACTCAACTTCCTATTCGAAACTTACCCCCATGCAAGTTAGGATTGATTAGCACAACCTACCCCAATCTATCTAACAAATTAATTTCAAATTTACATCATACTACCCTCCACCACCCCCTCAACACTCATCTCTATGTAATTTTTACTAGAACTTAAATGCTAATAACTCCACACATTTACAAATAAAAGCAAATATGAAAACAGATATGAAGTAACATAAAACAAAATCACTGAGAAACGTGCTCAACCATCTTGTTGCGGGAACACAATCCGGAATTGGAAGCGTAAGAGGTAACCCATTGACCTGCAAATGTATTATCCCACGTCACTGTTTCAGGAATCAGGCCCTGAAATGGAAATGATGCTTAATTCAACTTACTTGATCATCATTGACATTTATCGAAATGTTTACCTGTTAACTCCTCCATACTTTTTAAAAAGTCATGTCGAATTTTATTGCCTATTTAGAACAAGTCAAGAAGAACATTATTGGAATTTTTGTTTCGATGAATTTCAAATTGTTACCCTTTGGATAAGTGGTTCAAATCATCTATGTAAACTAGTTGTTAGAGATTTCATGGCATACAGGTTAGGTGACCTGGACTTGCTACACTGTTCATATCCGTAGGCCTACTGAGGAAACTGTAGCATTCTGCATTTCTTTTCCTATAATAATTTCTTAATGTTAGTTAAAATTTTCTGTACAATTGAAAGATTTCTGAAGCTGGCAAAATAAAGTTTATACAATCTGACCGTTGTATGAGATCAAATACTCAAGGTGAGTGGCTAACAGCCAGTTGAACAGCTCACCAGTTTCCGCTGATTGGCAGTAACAATCATCACACTTTCTTTGCAAAAAAAAAAAAAACTTTATTAATCGTCAACCAAGTAGTTAAAATTAATCATTTTTCCTGTTGACATTAAACCACTTCTCATGTGTTTCCAACAGAAGATAGTGGCATAAAAAATTATGGGGAAAACAATCTTGTCATGGAAGATTTCTTTCCTCGACTGGCAAACGGTCAAGTACCTGTGATATTTGTGATTTTTGTTAGTTTTAATATATGTGCCATATGTTATGATGCTCGCCACTTGCAAGCTCTGCATAAGCAAATGGACCTGTATTGAGAAATTTCTTGTTCCTTCAAAGTGGTCCAACTTTGAAGGAACAAGAAATTTCTCAATACATCCTTGTTTATGAAGAAAACATCTAATCAAACTAAACCAAAGCAAAGAGTTGTTAATAATTAATAGCGAAGCAATTGGGGAAAAGCACCCATAAAAAAAAAAATGAATCACCCCTAAACAAGAGGCAGTGCATCAGAAATTTAAGAGTAATGTGAAAATAACAAAATATGAATTAGTTACAATATGAGTGCAAATCCTCTGATGTTTGGTCCAACTTCTCTCTGGCAGAATGCATCACAATAGAGTTTGGCATAGAACGACTCCACCTTTTCGGTTTCTTCGTTGATCTGGCAACAAACGCAAACGTATTAATGATCGGGAATGTCTTCGAGTTATTTGTCATTCTACTCACGTCTTCCCTCATTCTTCAGTAACAGTTTATTACACGTGTCCGAAACAGGGCGAGGTCGGTCCGAATAGCAAGGAGATAGAAAAGTGATTGTCGGTCTGGTTATCCCTTTAATAGATTTAAAAAAAAATAGAATTACAAACAAGATATATTTCTTTACACTGGTACTTGACAACTTCTTGGCGGCCATCTCATTTCATTGGCGATGATGCTTCACGCGTGAAGTTCCTCTCGTCGTAGTAACAATTGCCCGTCTGAAATGCATATCGAGAAAATGAAATTTTAAAAAAATTAATAACGAACAATTACAAATTAAATTTACCGCTAAAAACAAAAATCAATGACAACAATCCCTACATCAGGACACCATCGCCTACATCAAAATGAAATGTGAATCACACTGAAACAAATGAAATGTAAATTGAAAAAGAATACCTTGGTCCTACCGCCGATTGGCTTTTGATGTCCCGTCTGTGTCAATCTGTTTATCCGAATGAAATTCATAATAATCGTGTCGACTGTCGCAATTGTTTTCCAATTAATAGACCCAAGTGATTTTATCTCTTCGTACATTTTTAGCCGTGCCTATTTTACTCGATTTGTAATTTAAAAAAAAAATCGATGGAACAGAAAATGAGTCAAAGAGAATAATAGTTTCCATACGAAGAGACACGTTCGTCGAAAATCCGCTCTTCGCTCGTTACATCTCTTTTGTATAGGACAATTTGTCTTTTATTGGAATGGTTGCTCACTCAACTGAGATTATTGCGGATGTGCTGGAACGTCGATAGAGCCACTTTCAACCCAGATGATTCGTTTCGCCTCTCACGAATGACGACAGCGAAGAATGAAAAGGAGGAAAGAATAGCAATTAGACGGTTGTCACGCAGGCAACGTAGATCGCGCAGATGCTGCAACTTGTTCTTAAAGATTGCAACTGAAAAAAAAAAAACCAAAACACAAATGAAAAACAAAGAAACTTTTATGTTGAATCATTACGAGATTGCATCTAAGTTTCGGCACTCTTTATAATACGGAAAGGGAATAAAAAAGAAATACCATCGGATATCCTGTTGAATGTCAATTTCGTCAGTGTAATGGATGAGGCTCTTGCCTCTTCTTTGAAATGCCCGATTCTCTATCGCGCTATTTGTTTAGCCATCACGGTGCACTCAAGATCCGATCCCTGAAAATACAAAAAAAACGTTGAATTAATGATCGTTGCCCCCCCCCGGCATTTGAAAGCTTTTTCAGAAAATTGAATCCATCGATCTCGCTTTGATTATTCCATACCGCTCAGCATTCGCTAATGCAATCCATTGAGCTGAACTGTAATTTCATCAATTTTGATTGTATTCTTAACATAACAGTGGCCGTTCCTGCACTACATTTCCCATCGTAATGTACAGGCATGCGCGCAGCCGTCCCTCTCAACTAACGCGTATAAAAGCCCACACTCCTCGTTACTGTTCTTCTCAGTTCTTTTTCTTGGACGACAAGCAACGCGCGCTTCTGTTTGATTTGCATTCTAAATAAGTAGTGTTTTTGTTCATTCAAAGATGAACGCGCAACAATTTCGAGCTGCCGCCCACGAAATGATCGACTTTATCATCGACTATCTGGAAAACATACGTAGCAGGTTTGTAACATTTTCCAGCTAGTCTGGCGCGTTGATATACGCATTTTTCGTTCAAAGTAGAAGAATTCTGATCCTCTTTCGTGAGCTCCACATTTCCCAAGGGAAGCTGTTGCGAGTGTTATCAACTCGAGCCGCAAACCGAGGGAAATGTCAGCTTCTCCCCCATCCCTTTCATCATCTTCTTTGGCCTTTTGCGTAAAGTAATAAGACTGTCTGATTCATCGTCCAATTAAGTTGGGATCTCGTCTTGACTGAATTATTACCAAGCTTATCGTGCAACTAATGAAGTGGAGAAAATAATATTACATTGGGTTTTTCCTCCTCGTCGTATGGCTTATTTCGTTGATGAAAAATGTAGGCGTGTTCTACCAACAGTTCAGCCTGGTTACATACGGGAAATGATTCCTGAAGCTGCTCCGGAACGCGGGGAGCCGTGGCAGGCCATTTTCCAGGACATTGAACGCATCATTATGCCTGGAGTAATTATATTTAAAAATTCATCTGTTTAATCAAAATTGAATTTACACACGTTTCAATGCAAAATGCAGATATTAAAAGCAAAAAACCTTACTTGCCTTTAGGTTACGCATTGGCATTCTCCTCATTTTCACGCTTATTTCCCGACGGGAAACTCTTGGCCGGCTATTCTGGCTGACATGTTGAGCGACGCTATCGGCTGCATTGGTTTTTCATGGGTAATTATGACCATTTGCAAATCTGTTATTTAATGTTATCGACGGTTATAATATATAAAGATTGCGAGTCCTGCTTGCACTGACCTGGAAGTAGTCATGATGGATTGGCTGGGACAATTATTAGGTTTACCCTCTCAGTTCCTTGCTTGTTCCGGGGGTACAGGAGGTGGGGTAATTCAGGTATGCAATTCACTTTTTCTAGCCAAATGCCATTTCACCTCATTATAAATGTAGGGAACAGCAAGTGAAGCTACACTTGTAGCTCTCTTGGCGGCCAAATCCAAAGCCATTAAACGTTTGAAGTTAATGGACTCAAACATCGATGAAAGCCAAATCGTTGGTAATCTGTTGGCCTATTCGTCAGGTAAGTCTTTCAATGCAACAAATTATTTAAAGAAGGTATACTTAGCATGTAACTTTCATTAACATATTCCAGACCAGTCTCATTCGTCGGTAGAAAGGGCTGGTATTCTGGCCGGCGTTCGTGTTCGTCTTCTTCAGACTGACGAATTTTTCAGTCTGCGGGGAGAAACTCTCAAATTGGCCATGGAAGAAGACAGAGCCAAAGGATTCATCCCTTTTTTCGTAAAATACAAGCAGCCTGATTAGCATCATCAAGCCAATAAATAGTTATGCAATATTTAGGTTACCGCAACTTTGGGTACCACTCCTTCCTGCGCTTTCGATGACCTTTCCGAGATTGGATCCGTTTGCCAAGAGTTCCAGAACATTTGGCTCCACGTTGACGCCGCATACGCTGGTAACATTGTGACAACTTCCTAGCACATAGAAAAGAAATAATCATACAAGAACTGATTCAAAATAGGCTCAGCATTCATTTGTGACGAATATCGTCATTATTTAAACGGCCTTGAAATGGCTGACTCTTTCAACTTTAATCCACACAAATGGCTATTAATCAATTTCGACTGTTCCGCCATGTGGTAAGGAGAAGTTAAAAAAATAATAATAAAACTTTAATACATTTTTTGTTGACAGGTTGAAAAATGCCAATGACGTGGTGGATGCTTTCAACGTGGACCCTTTGTACCTGAAACATGATCGACAGGGACAAGCCCCAGATTACAGGGTAGTCATTACATGCACTTTACTAAAGATGACAACAAACTTTACACTTACACGGTATCGAACAGCATTGGCAGATCCCCCTTGGCAGACGATTCCGTTCATTGAAGCTCTGGTTCGTCATGCGCTCTTACGGGGCAGAGGGCCTGCGGGGTCACATCCGCCAGCAGATTCAGCTGGCTAATGAATTCCACCAACTCGTTGCTAAAGATGACCGTTTCGAAATTCCTGTACCACCTGCCATGGGCCTTGTTTGCTTCCGTATGAAGGTATTATAACTCCTCCCCCTTTTTTTTTTTAACGAATGAACCTTATGAAAAATTATATCATAAAAATGTTGAATTTAAAAAGGGAGAAAACAGTCGGAACGAGGCACTACTGAAAAGAATTAACGACTCTGGACGCATACACATGGTACCGGCCAAACTTCGTGGACAATTTGTTCTCCGCTTAGCTGTCTGCTCTCGTTACACTGAATCACGCGATATCGTTTATGCTTGGCAAGAGGTCAGCAGTCAAGCCGACAATCTCATGGGCCAGCCAGAATTGCTGTAACATTCATGACCATTTTTAAATGTTATTTGATGTTTTTTTTTCCTGTTTTGCTTATAATATATGTATACAGCAACCTTCAAAAACAAAATTAAATTAAGTTTTGGACGCCATTTAAACTGCTTTCGAACTGTTCATTAGAAGAAAATTTAGGTCGAATTGAAAATATTAATAAAATAAAATGGAAAAGCACAGCAACGCATACATGAAACAAGTGATTACCTTCAAGCTGTGAAATCACTGCCAGGAAAATTTTTACAGACGTTCGTCATCAACTTCATACCATTTTTCACCACCAAATATTTCTTTCTATCAACCAGCGTTACATGATAATGAACAGTATCTCATCTTTTCAAAATACTTAGGAATTTTCACATCCCTTACAGCTTTGCTATGCTGAGACTTTCCTGGTATACAATCCATTAACTATTTGCATATTATTGAAGTAATCATAAATGTTTCAAGCAATATACTGGGTTACCACTGAAATACTATGGAGGTCTCCACACTCGAGGATTCTTCGTTGACGATGCCCGCATTATGTTAGGTGTGCAAATCTTAGCGAACTATAAAACAGTTTCTTCCCTACTAGTTTTACGATCTTCCTAACCATAACGTAAAAGCCAATCCTCTGGAAATTTTCTCTGTAGCACACTTTTATAACTCACCAAATAGGTGGTATTCTCCAGTGACATTTCTTAACACTTATATTCCTTGAGAAGAAAGTTGAAAAATTACATTTACATTCAGAAATATTGCAAAACATTTACAAATTGCCAGACTAGACTTGATCCTTCCATCTCGTAGAAAATGAGGAAGCAGACAGAATATTTCCACTGTTGCTACTTCTTGGATCTTTGCAGACGGTACGGATCTGCAATTACAACGGATAATTATAATTTCATCAAGATGCACAAAAAAACTAGGCGATTTCACTACTGTTCAAAATAAAAACATAACAATAGATCATAATGGAAAATTTTAATTGCAATGAATTGCAAACCATCCAAATCTGTAAACACTATGACGGAACAGTTTCATATTAAAATTATCTTAATTTAGTCATGTAAGAGTTTCTTGATACACGTAAACCAAATAGCAGTCTACATGCTAACGTGCCCACTCGATATAATTTCACCTCTTATAATTCCCCCATTTCCAATGAGAAATAGCGGATTAGTTAGAGGTTACGAGAAACTAGTACTAAACATTTAGGTATAATACCTCTTTGGTCAAAACCATGAAGGATGTTTTTGAACTCATTTTGATATTTCACTGATCACAGAAGACTGTTCATTCACGAATAGTATTCTGGCCAAGCAATGGAATAGTCTGAGGATCACATAATGCAATCAAAGCCCCATAATGTGATGGACTTTCCAAACAGGACATCACCTAAGGAAGAAACATGACAATGTAGTTAACATCCAACAGATTCTTGAAAACCCTAAGCATAACTGAAAGAGTATCTTGATACACACAGCTGAAATGCCAGTCTATGTGCTAACGTGCCCACTCAATATAATTTCACCTCTAGTACTACCACTATTTCCATAGGGAAATAGCTGATTAGTTAAGAGGTCAAAAGAAAAATTCAATAAAGATTCAATACCTGTTTCATCCAAATCAGCATACACCAAAAAATTCAGAAAACCTCAGTCACAAGAGGTGATGTCCTTCATTAGATAAGATGTCACCTGTAGCAGAACAAAATTTTATTACTTTCCAACAGATTTCAGAGTGCAACACATACAGAAAGCTGAAACACAATTCCATTCATGCTAACTTTAAATTGATTCACTTCTAATAATTTTACTTTGTTTTCCAAGATAAAAGCTGATACATAGAGGTAGAAGAAAACTAACTCTAGACAAATTCAATATTAGAAAAAACTGACCTTTTCAAACTATTGGTTTGAATACAACACCAGACGCAGATTAAATTTACAAGCCACTTATTGGTAGCATTTCAAATTGGGCTGTCGGACTCATTTACTGCTCCCACAAACAGGTTTCTTGCTGCCATATTTGGTGAATTTTCGAGGCATCTCTAAAATGAAATTAGAAAATGAGCTTACTGCTGTCCAACAGATTAAAAAGAAAAAATGTTAATATAACTGGAAGAGTATCTTGATACACATAGCTGAACTGCCAGCTACATGCTAACGTGCCCACTCAATATAATTTCACCTTTCATAACTCCAACATTCCACAAAGAAATGACAGATTAATGCAAGGATGTAAGCAAAAGTAGGAATAAATTTGGGCTATACATAAGTGACGTACTTAGTTTAAGAAAATTTCCATCGTGGTTACAGTCCATTTTCCCGAGTACAGAATGTTTCGTAATAACGGCACCATTTCAATCACTTTGTTTAAGCTGTAATAATGCGAGAACAAATGAATTTTTTTTTATTTTGCAAAAATCTTAATATTGATTATAAAATGCCTTGACCACTTTTCGATCTCGCTACTAATATTTTACCAGAATAATGGCGACTACTGTACCACGTGTGGAAGACGTGGTTGAAGTGGACGAAAAGATACAAATCGAAAGCCATCGACAGCTCTCGTCGATAGCATTGACATCTGGCGGTTAAAAATTTTTTACGGTTAATTTTAGCAAACAGTTAAATTACGAATGTCAATTAATTTTTACATTTTTGTTTAATGTGAAAAAGTAAAGGGGTATTCAAGTGTTGAACACCTATGATTAGTTTTATTTTTGTATTTAATTGAACAAAATAAAATATATATTATAACAATGCGGCATCAGTGTATTGCGTCTTAGAATCACAATGTGACGAACACGTAGAGTACAGGTTTTGGTTATTTTTATTTACAATTCAAAATGGTTAGATTAAAGTGGATTGACGACTGTAGTGTCATGGTCAGCACAATATCCTTTGTTACGATACCCACTGGAACTTATTGTTTCTATTTCCTCCTTTACTTTCTCTTTTTCCGTACAGTTTTTCTGATAGCACTTGTACGAAAAGTTAATACCTAAGAAAATGAACAAAATGGAAGTCGTCATGATGATCTGGGCAATGGCTGGTAGAGCAGCAATATCGCTGTATGGCGTCGGAAGTGTTGTCTTCAGTAGGACGAAAGCGATATTAGCATTTTGCATAGCTGTTTCTAAGGAAACAGCTATAATCTGGGGACGATTGAGGCGCGTAATCCAGGCGAAAATGGCGCCAAATAGGAAACCTGACACTGTTACTGCCAGCCCTGCTGCCAGTAAGATCCAGTCCATAAGAATGAAGATGTGCGACATACTGTAGAAGCCCAACTATGAAGAAAATCGACATAAAAAAAAAAAATGGTTTGTTGATTAACATTCCGATCGTCATCAATCTCACTCTGTTTAGCACGGCTTTACAGTTTTGCAGACTTACCGCGAAGATGAAAATGATAAAGAAAATCGAGAATTTTTTGAGAATTTTGCCAGTAAGAAATTCGGCAAGTGGCAATTTGAAGCGACGAATTAAAATTCCTATTCCTAACGGGAATGTCAACAGAATTAAAGAAATGGCCATGTTGACATAAGGCACTTGAACGGACGAGCCTTCCGGTAAAAAAAATCCAGACAGCAACCACAACCACAATGGCATCATTCCTAATAATTTAAATACATCAAGACAGGTCTCTAATTGAAAAATCCAAATTGAAACCGAAATTTTGACTGACCCATGGCGGCGAGGGATGAAACAAACGTCATGGTGATGCTGAGATTGACATCACCATCTAGAAGCAACGTCCAGAAATTAGAGGCTATGCCACCAGGGCAAACTCCAATCACCAACAGTCCGAAACCCATGAGGGAGTCCGGTATTATCAGCATGGCTACACCAAATGCAACCTTGAGTGAAACAAGAATGACCTGTCAGATGAAGTCATTCCACAAGATGCAGTCAAACTCACCAGTGGCATAAAGGTAAATTGAGAAATGAATCCAACTATTACTCCAACTGGACGGATAATACTTTGCTTCACGATGGCCATGTCAAGTGCGCAACCCATGTTTATCAAGTTGAGCGCCGCCATGATAACCATGATTCTGCGAAATTGAAATGTGTTACCATTGGACAGATGAAACTCATTGAACAAAAATCTTTTTTACATGGTGAAAACGGTATCCAGCGTATCACTGGCTCGTACCACTGTCACTAAATAGCCAGAGAGAACAGGAACAGACTCGAAAGCAATAGTATCATTTCGTTGGAGGGGCTTGGCTGGTAAGATGTCCAGGACAAAGTCGAGGCTGACATAGCCAATGACTTGTCCAGTGATTTCGAGGGTTTTGCTGCTGACATTAGCGTCCACAATGTCGTCCCATTCGAACTCGATTTCCTGTTTCTTACTGAATGCCACTGTCTGACGATTGGACATCAAGACTTTCACGACGAACCGGAAAGCTTGCGGTGATGTAACGTATTTCGGGGATGAATCACCGTGTTCTCCGTTATACGTCAAAGTTAAATTGATAGTATACGGAGACCTTTCGGTGATCCTTTCGAGCTTTGGAGGATCAGCGACCAGTTGCCATGGGCTAGTTTCAATGCTGGACAACGTTTGATTGTTTTGACCATTGACTGTAAACGTAATGAGGGCTAGAATAAGAAAGGAGCAACACGTCGCACTTGAAGAACTCGCAGACCACATTATGCACAACATAACCAGAACACAGTCACTGAACTACTACACGCTGGAAAGAAAAGCAGAAAGCTACCGTCCAAATAACTAACAGTAACAATACGCGTACAGGATGAGGGGAGAATGTGTGGCTAGTTGGCCGACTTTTTTTGTATTATTTATTTTCTCATTGTTATGCTCACGCGAATCCTAAAACTTTTGTACTTGAATTTCGTAAGCGAAAAGAGCGGAACTGCCAAATAAGCGGTATCCTGTTGAAATAACAAAGAACGATATTTTTTGCATTTCCGCAGATTAAAATGAATGGGCCAACTCACCTGCACGACACCTGTATCCTCCAGTTTCTTCTATGTCACTGCCGCATGCAAACCTGAACAATGAACACCGATGCCCCTCAGCTCTTTTGAATTCAACACTTTGCTTAAGGCGTCGAGTTGTTCTTACGTACACGATGTGAAAGTTGCACTGGTGAAAGTCTTGTATACTTTCTCTTTTCTCCCTCTCTCGAAAGACGTTCTTTGGAACTCGTATGATGACTTAAAAAACTGGCTTGGACTTGGGTGATGGCAACAGACACCTTTGTTTTAAAAGAACTAGCGAGCTAAATGCAATAACAACTGTGGATTGGGAACACTTCCGATGGGAAATCCACAACTGATGCATTCAAGCCGAGATTTAAAACTGACAGGTACGAGACAACTGGGATGAATTGCAAGGTGAAATAACCTGCTCTCAAGGCAATAGCCTCTAGCGGATCCCATTGACAAACATGTTTTCATCATTTTGCAACAGATGTTGGTTTCTTGGCTGAAATTATGGCAATTAACCGAACGATGCATTGAACTTGAAATCCAAGAACTTCCGTAAATCAAATGAGGTAAGCCTCTAGTCAATTATTTTCGATTTTTTTGTCTCGGTCGTTCGCATCGCCAACAACAGGACGCGGGAACCCCCAGCGGCAGCGGTCGGGAACCAGTTGCTCTAATGGGAGTCGACATGAACTAAAAAAGAATATACAGAATAGAGAGTTCAACGGTGGATAAACAAACTAGCAAAATGACGTCACTAAAGAAAGCCTTTTAAACAACCCCAAATTTCTCCGCATCAATTTCATGAGCATGAACCTAAAAATCTTGAGTACCACAGCAGCGAGAAATTGTTTGTTCCATTATTGGAATGTCAATATCATCATGTCATTATTTAAAAAAAAAAAGAAAACGATCAACATGTCTTCAAGACTGCCTCTTGTGGCCATTCAAGTTAATGAATCAGCATTAGCGGCAATGGGGCAGTAGACGATGGTCGATCTACATTCTCAAATGCTTGGAGAAAGAGGCTGAGCAATGAAATGAATAGCAAGTATTTTGTTGAACGAAAAAAACTGGGCAAACTAGTGACACCAATATCTTCGAATAAAAAAAAGGAAACTTGCTGGTTGTCTTGGTGACGCACGCGTCTAAAACAAAACAAACGAGAAATCACACAACTAAGAGGAAGCAAGAAGATAACCAAAATGGCGTTGAACTACATTAAGGAAAGAGTGCTAGGACGTGGATCTTTTGGAACTGTTTACTTGATTAAGATGAAGACGACGGACACGCACGGCTTCAGAGTGGATGGCGCCCGTGACTTCAAAACAGAACATGGAGCCGCAAGTTACGTGCTGAAAGAAATCTGCATTCGCGACGAAAAACAACGTGAGGCTGCCCGTCAAGAGGGCAGACTCTTGTCTCAGTTAAATCACGTCAACATCATTCGTTATTTTGACTCTTTCGAATCGCCCATCACGGGCAATTTGTGCCTCGTGATGGAATATTGTCCCGGTGGCGATGTTGCAGCTGTCATTCGCCAACGACGAGGTGTTCCGTTCCCCGAACAACAAATTCTTAGTTGGTTTCAGCAACTCGTTTCAGCTTTAGATTACCTTCACAAGCGAAAAATTCTGCACAGGGACATAAAAACGGGCAACATATTCGTCACGGCCAATCTTTTGGTGCTCAAACTTGGCGATTTTGGTGTGGCCAAAGTGCTAGAACGAACGGGACAAATGGCTCGAACGTGCGTCGGGACGCCCGGATACTTGTCGCCCGAGATTTGCGGCAATCGCCAATACAACAGCAAGAGCGATATCTGGAGTTTGGGATGCGTCCTGTATCAGTTAATGACGTTGCGGCCACCTTTCACGGGACGTAACATGAATCAGCTGTTGATTGCCATAGTACGGGGTCACTTCCCTCCAATGCCGGCTCGTTACAGCTACGAGCTACGTCAAACTGTAGCGACCATGTTGAGAAAGAATCCCGAGGAACGGCCGTCAGCTGAAGCACTTCTCCGGAAACGCCTGTTTTCAAGCAAACAAGCACATCAATCGTCGACAAAACGAAAAGTCAGCTCCTCTCCGTCGAACCGCAAAGGTTTACTTTCTGTCTATGCCAACCCATTACTGTCACGACCTGCCAAATCAACATTTGTCAAGGGCAAGAACCAAACAGTCAAGACCAAAAAGGATCCTCGAAGACGGTGGAATCCTCCAACGCAAACGTTAATCGGGGCCCTCAGTTCACTTACCGTGACAGATGAGGCAACCTTCATCCTAAATGACTCTTCACGATGGTCCCTCGACCATCTATCCGAGAACACTTACGAAGAATCCGATGAGTCACAGCGTTCCGTCGATTCTGATATTGTTGGCAATCAACAGACTACCATAATGAGGGAAACTGACGAAAGTCCATTTCACCGACTGGAACGATGGATCGTCTCTCTGGAAGCAGTGCATGGGGTCGCGTTACTCAAGGATGGTAGGTGTCACTTTGTTCATTGATTTTCACGCTGGGGCGTAACCTTTTCTTCTTCTCTCTAGTTAGTAGCCGCCTGGCAAATGCAGCAGTGACAGCGGTGGAAGACGTCGTACGAGATCGCCTATTTAACAAAGTTTCTTCGTCTTCCGTCAACGAGCTAGTGGATTTCTTCGTTTTCCAGCGCCGACTTTACCTCAACGACCACAGCTTTTAGCGTTAGACGTTTTCTTGAGAACTGCAAAAACAGGAGGGATATTTTTTATTTCATGACCTAACTGACTTGAGTTGACAGACCCAGCACTGGATTTCCCCTCCCATCAAGCAAGAAATCAACAAAAAAATTCAAATAGGAATGAGAGAGGAGAAATACCAAACTGAAAGATTCAAGTTACTGTTTCTGAGTCGATTTCTTTAGCGAATGGACATCAAAGGCCACATCAAACAAAAAAAGACAGGTCTCTGTCCCTTTCCATCAAAGACCCTTTTCTGTATGACTGCTCGTGCTTTCAACAAAAAGGACAAAAAAAGTGGAACGAATTAATCTTAAAAGTTGGTTCCCTCTGGTGGCTGGGGCAGCTTCATGTTCTCTTTCAAAGTCATCATTCGTCTTAATTCCTGCAGTACTGTTTTGATCGTGTAGTTACGCTGCCACTTAATCAAGATGCTGACCATCCTTTTGTCAACCTACCAGAAATGTATAATAAATTGAATTTTTGCCTAATAATGTCACCGTTTGTTTTCATTATTCCATACCATTCCTGTTGTGTTGTGCACACCATTCATATTGATCCGAGTGGTAAATCTGACCAGTGGACATTCTTCAGGGTATTTCATACCACACTCAATTTTCAAGCTGTACATGCGGTTTTCAAATGCAGTCTACAAAAAAAATTACACACTTTTTTTTTTTTAAAGAAAATTAAGCATCAAAAAGAGAAACTTACTCGAGGGGGGCCAATGATCATGCCAGTCCAGTGAGACAGGGTCATATCACTGTCATCTTCCAAACCCCAACTGATAGTTCCATCACCGACTCCTTTCTGACCTTGCTCAAGCTCTTCTAAAAGTCGAAAATTTCGTGGCACCACCACATCTGCGGAAAGATGAAAGAAGTGCCAGTTAGTAAAGGTAAAATGTAAATCAAGCAAAATGAAGAAAAAATAAGTATGCAACTAGCATATAAACAACACTAGCGCATTTCGACACTCTTTTGACAGAACTGACAGTATATGAGACGTAAAGCAAAACAAGTCATCGGCCTCAAAGCCGATACGACTTTTGCCAAATATTGGACACTTTAACTTATTTGCCAATTAACTCAAAAGAAGCAAGCATATTTGTTTCGTTAATTTGGAGTACAATTTTAACTAGTAACCAAACTTAAGCTATTTAAAATGAAATTTATGGCAGTAAAAAATACCCGCTGATCCTACTCCTGTGGTTGCCATCTTGAAATGACAATTTTTAGTCCGCCGAGTTGCCAAATTGCTTTTCCAAAGCCAAACGATGCAAACTAGCAAACTATTTTATGCGACATTTTACGGATATAATTGTAAACACTAATGGTTTATGTTGAAAAAGAAAAATATTTCGTAATAATAATTGCAAGGAAATCCATAGTTCATTTATTGGACAACAAGGTGAAATTAAGAACAAGAACCCCAAGGCGAATCACAAGTATTTGAGTACACTATTTGACATAACAACAACAGAGGGATTTCAAAGTGCGGAATGACAGAGGAAGATTCCTTTCCCAAAACAAAACAAATGGGAGAATGAGTCAGTCAAGAACAATGGTTTTAGACCAGCAAATATAACTAGTAATAAAAAAATCACCATAGCACCATAAATGAAGAATGTTTGCAATTTACCGCATTCGACTGAATTGTTCCATAAGGTCTTTTCCAAAATGAGTAATAACATAGTCGTGGTAATACATCATGATGCAGAGCGGTTGACCGAGAATGAGTGACATCCACACCAAAACATTACCTAGACGCTGACCAGCTTTTTTTTCCACAAACTGAGACAAAGCGGACAGTGGTATCTTTTGTATAAAGAAATAAGAAAAAAGGTGTGTTTATCTCAGTCAGAATAGATTTAAAGACATTAATACCTGCATCATCATTCCGCAAAAAGCCCACAAATTGAACATTCGTAAAGGAACGCTGACCAGATACTCGTGGAAAAACGCGCTGAGGAAGAAGACGGATACTGAACTGAGGGTTTTGCCATAACCTCTTTCAATCAGCGGCATGTACAAATGCCTTAAGTATTATAAAAAATTTAGCTTGTATTCAAAAGTCGATGGCTAACGCACGAAATTGCAATACCTGACAGCCCAACGATGAATTGGCATATTCCACGAGCGCCAAAACACATCAATGTTTGTTGCGTTCCACCAGTCTCCATAAAAATCACGGTCGGCGAACCTGAGAACTTCACCCAACATATTGAAATAGGAATGGAAGCAGAGATAAAACCAGACCAGCCACAGTAGATGATTTGGAATCTGTTGAATAAGAAAATTATTATTAAGATTACGCGTTTACCATTCAAATGGATATCATTACCGCTAATTTCAACAATCTTTCTGTTGCTGGTATGGGCTCCATTTTCTGCACGATAAAAAACGAATGAAAATTAAGGCTACCTAACTAATGCTACAAACTAAAATATCATACCGAAAATGTCTGAAGCGAATTTTTGACGCTGGGAATAATCCATTGCTGAAAAAGACCGAGGACGACTTGCATTCCGAGAAATACTTCAATCGCACGCTTAATCAAGAAGCGTTTGCGAATGCGTGAAGTACGCGGAAAATTGAGTTCGTAACATAACGTCGGGACCACCATGAAAAAGTACAGGTCACGGACGCTCAAATTGTTTGGATAGGACACCATTTCGTCCACGGCTTTCCCATTGTCAATATCAACAGGATCTAAAAATACAGTCAACAATGAACTTGTTTCGAGTGATAACCGGTTTCCCATGATAATAAGTTGGCAAGGGGCCAGGAGACGTACACGGGTGAGCAACGGAAAATGCTCTGCGACGGTGTTGACTTTTGCTTCTGACGAGGCGACACCAATAGTTTACGTGAACGTAAGACCACAGTTTCAGGAATGTGATGGTGTAAACAGTGCAAAGCAGTGTGAGTCCAACTGGAATTAAATTCATTTTTGAATATGACATTATAGCCCAATTAAATATAACTAATTACCAAGGCCAAATTTATCTTTGAGTGTCCAACTGGAAATGACTGGGATCAATATTATCAAAAACAAATTGCAGGCGTGAAGCAGCAAGGCTTGATTCCATACAATTCGTTCCTGGATGGTGGAATAATTTCGAAAACAGTTTCAATTACTTTACCACATAATAATTCAAATACCTTGACCAACAGCTTTTCAACCCACAATGTAAATAATATATGGACATTTATATCTGGAAACAAAGAAAAGATCAGCAATAAGTAGTTGAACATTTAAAATTTTTATAAATAAAAAAAAAAACCACTTGCATATAAAAAGAAAGACTGAGGGATTCTCGATGCTGAATTCGGCAGTACCACCGTTGAGGACAATTAACCACTGGAAAGGATCGATACGGATTCCATACCTATGATGGTGTTCAGTGTTGAGAATAACTTGTTAGTTGTTATTTTGACAAGCAAAGTTGCAACAACAAAAAAATGATAAAAAGTAATCATAATTTTTAAAAATTAATAACATGCTCATTTACTTGAGTAAATTTTCCAATGAGAGTCTGAGTCCCCCCATCAGCAGCAGCAGGAAACCCCAGTTGACAAGTCCTGTAAAGTCACGAAACTCAGAAGACCATGAGAATAATGAATCTCTAGGCCTATGACACCTACATACAACATAAAAAATTTAGCACCAATAGATAAAATAAAGGTGAGTATTCTAATTCGCAACAAAAAAAATTTATTAAATTTCTTTTACGGTTTATCTGGTTGTGATTTCCTGACTTTTTCAGCTTCTTTTGTGATTTCTTCTGCCCTAGCTACAGATTTGGTTCTTCTCAATCTTAAATTTTGCTTTCGGCTATCCTCGAAAAGGTATGTGACAGTCTTTTTGCCATCTACGTCATCTGTTGAAACACTTGTTATTGTTGTTGTTGATGTCGGTTCTGAGGGCAACATTCTGACTTCTCCCTCACTTGGAGGTAGCATTTTGTTTTTGGACCTGTTTGCCAACAGAACACATATTTGGGCATAAATTCAAGTTGAACTGTTGCTAAATATTACAAGGTTAAAAATTTAAAACATGACACTCACTTGTGTGTCTAGAAGAAGAGAATAAAGGTGACGTAATAACGCTGATAATGTGAAAATCGTTCGCCAGCGAAGTGGACGTGTTATTGGAGAATTTCGACGAACAGCAATAAATGCCTTTTAATTTTGAGACGACGTTATAGAATGACTAATCTTTTTTGAGATCAATAAGTTGTTGACTCGTCTCCTCGCCGATCCATGGAACTAGAAAGATAATATCGGTATGTAAATAGTAAACAACGGGTCGTCTTCAGGATAACTTCTCCAGGGTCGACAACTTTATTTCGATAACATTTGCTGATTCTTCAAAACTTGGGATTGGGATAGGAAGAACTGTGTTAATATAGGTTAAATGTTTCAGAATGTGAAAGAATGAATGTGTTAGAATTTTAAAATGTTTTGAACGTACAAGTTTTGACAAACATTGAGTTTCTGTGCTTTAAAAAGGAAGTTAAAAATAACGGTTCAAGTAGTATAACTCGTCATCTTTCTTTTGATAAGATATTATGTTATCCTACCCTGTGTTTTCTTGTTGTTGAAACAAAAATGTGTTTTTGGTTTGCGGTCGTCGATGGCTTTGGTTTATAGCAATCTTCGTCTAAATAGTGATAATGACTCTGCACAATATGACTGTATTTTGAACAACAAAGACAATTAAATCACATAAATACAAGATAGCGAGCAGTTTGGTATTGGCACAGATAACTCCAATAAACACAATGGCACATGTAATGATCTGATATGAGGGTGCACATCCTTTTCTCTCATTCGACATTTGCACGCGTGTTCAATGGAGACGATACGTCATGATAATGGAAATGCCTGCTTTGGACAGACGGCAGATAAAAGAAAATTTAATACGCAACAGAACAGATGATTAAATAACCAATAAAAACAAAGAGTCAAATGGGAGGGATATTGATTTCTTTACGACGTGAGTTCTTCAAGAATTTCTTCAACCGTCTTATTTTCTTTTCGAAAATGATCCATATATTCACGTGGTATGGTCCAATCAAGAAGGATTTCAATGTTTCCCTTAAGCAGAGACCTGGTGTCTAGTTCTGCTGTGTCGACGGGTTTGCGACCGGAACTCTCGATCGATTTCACCAAGACGATGTCGATCAATTTGGATCCGTAGCCGAGACGGCGGAGTCGATTGGGCGTCGAGATGCGTTTGAGGAGAATGGCCAATAGCATGCGCATCCGTTCCAGCGACATGAGCTGCCCGTTTTGAACGTTTTGCAATTCGATTTTCGTGCCGTTCGGTAGTTCGACCAATTGCGTCTTGTTGTTGGCTGGTTGCTCGTCGTTCGACTCGTTGTTGACAGAGATAGCGTCGTCGTTGTCGACTTCCTCCTGATCCTCTTGATCTTCCTGATTTTGTTTGGCATTGTGCGAGGCCGTGTGCAGCGTCAACTCGTTCTTGGTTTGGAAGAATTGATTGCACGGCAGACAGACGTACGGTCTAAAGAAATAATGAAAAATTAAAACCAGTTGGCTGAACATATTTCCAAAGAATTACCGATCTTGCTTGTGGATGCAACGCATGTGTTTTTTGAGGTGCGGCAGCTGGAGGAAAGAGGAAGAGCAGAGTTGACACTGGAAAGGCTTTTCACCCGTGTGCAGTCGAATGTGCAACTTGAGTGCCGTCGAGTGCGAAAATGCTTGTTTGCATATTTTACATTTGTACTGTAATATATTTTAAAAAATGATTGATTACATTTGGAGAAATTCATACGCCATCTATCAAAACTAACCGGCCGCTCTCCGGTGTGCGTCCGCATGTGGACTTTGAGCTGAGAACGCTGAGCGAAACAGTGGCCGCATGTTTCACAGCCGAACGGCTTCTCGTCCGTGTGGGTGCGCAAATGCTGGAGGAAATGGCCTTTGAAAGAGCGCTGGCACACTGGACACTGGAAGGGTTTCATGCCGCCATGGTAACAGCTTAGGTGTTTGCGTAGGCCGTCGGAACGGGCGAATGCTTTACCGCAAACTGGACACGGGTAATTCCTTTCGCCCGTGTGTCGCCTCAAATGCATCTGAATAATACTTGGCTTTAAATGAGTTTTTACTTAATGGAAGTGGACGTACTTTGAGATTGGTAGAGCAGGTGAAACGCTGATCGCACTGGTCGCACTGATACGGCCTTTCGCCGGTGTGAGTCCGTTCGTGTTGCAAAAGTTGACCGCCCCTCGCAAATTTTTTCCCGCAATGACTGCACGCGTACTAAAAAAATGATTGGATACGAATTTTAAAATGTTGAATAGCAATTTATAATAAATAAGAATTACGGGTTTCTCGCCGGAATGGACTCGCAGGTGAACGATGAGTCGCTGTTTGACGGGGAACGCTTTGCCGCAAATTTCGCAGCAAAAAGGCTTGAGTCCAGTGTGACGGGCCAAATGGGCCTTGAAAGTGCCCACCTGAGTGAAGGCCTGTTGGCAAACATCGCACTTGAACCTGTTGGTACCAAATAGAGATTTTTTTAAAAACAAGAACTCTGAAATTGGAATAAAAAAGGGAAATACGGTCGTTCGCCGGTATGGATGCGGATGTGTTTTTGCAGGTCGGATTTGGCACCAAAACTTTTGTGGCACGTGGGGCAAACGTGTTTCTTTTTGCTCATTTTTTTCGTTCCGGCTGTTGATTCGTCGTCCAATTCTTCCTCACTGGACACCACGTCTTCTTCATCTTCGTCTTCCTCGTCCTCCTCATCTTCCTCAACGTCTTCTTCGGGCGAATTTGGCCTTTTCTGTTGTTGCACTGTGCGGTTCCGCAACCGCTTTGTTGATGCCATAATGAAATGGTTAGTCGGCTTTTTTCCCTAGTCTATTTTAGACTTATGGTCCCGGAATCCCGAAAAAAATAGAACCACCGGCTACAACCACCACCAACCACCAGAAGAGGAAGAAAAATATAAAAAACAAAGTTTAGAGAGAATTTAGCTGCCACCGAAAAATTAATTCCGTTTTTCAATGAACCAACAAAAAAAAAAAGAACAACGAAAGGTAAAAGATTGAGTAGAACAGGTTAGAGATGTAATGGATTTAATCAGAATAGGAAATGAGCCAAACGTCTAATTAAGGATGAAGTGAAGAACCGAAACGAGTCAAAGAGATGTCGATGGGAGCCGCAGCCGCCAACCACCAACGAAATGCCCAAAGTGAAAAAAATAAAAAGAACTGAACGAACCGATCGACTTGCAGGACACAAAAGTGGGCGAGTGATGTGAAAAATATGAATCCCCCCCACACCGCCTTTCTGACCAAACGAAACACAGCGAGGAAGGGAAGCGAGTGTTGAATTTCGCTCGTACAGTAAACGACGGTGCCACAACACCACATGTGCGTTCGTTTCCCCTTCCCCACTCATCCACCCGCCCAATAAGATTAGGGAGGTATAGCGGGAGGGGCGAGTTCGTATCTGGAGCACAGTGCTCCTACACACACACACACACCAGAGAAGGAATATTCTGATAACAGCCACAGACAGATGCAGCCAACAAACATGCAGACAAATACACAGAAATCTTTAGTTTGAAATAAAAACATTTCCTTCTTTTAGTTTGAGGAAATGCTTTTGTGCCATGTTTAAACAATCTTCTACGTAAAAACGAAATAATTGTTTCAGACTTACACGGTGAGTGGTCGAATGGGGTGGAGATCCGCGGAGATGTGAACGTGCGGTTGACGAGCGACGGCGATGAACGACGGCGGCCATGAAACCAGCCACGGCGTCTGCGCGTTTACACCGCATTTCCCTCCTACACACACACACACACGCCACCTCCCTCCCCCCTTCTCCAGACCCCACTCGACTCTCTTTGCGAGAGAAAAAAAAAACGGGGGAACAGAATGTGACGCCAAGCGCTTATGCGCATGAGCTTCCTTTCGTTAACATCGTACATTCGGAATTCAAAAAAAAAATGGGGGGAAAAAAGTATTGTTTAAAAATAGGTCTACTAAATATCCGGGGACCATTCACCATTGTTTTTTTTTTTGTAATTTCAACTCTCTTTTTTTTTTAAATTTGGCTAAATATCCTCTAACGGGGGTGGGTGGGGTCTTATCTCAAGTACAGTAATACAATCTATAACGGTAACCGTTGCAACCATGGACCAAGAGGAAGTCCCCGTGTAAAAAAAAAGCGTCTGCGAGATAAGATTAAGCCCCGTTTCTTCTTTTCTTATTTGTTAAAGAAAGAAATTATCAATAGGGCAAAGAACCATTGTGGCAAGGTCAAAAGAGACTTGAACGCCACAGCGCTGTACAAATAATAGTGAGAATGAATTTTGTATGGGATAGCCAAACCAATAAAATTATTATAAGATCCAACAAAGTGAATGCTTTGTCTTTTCTCCGCATATTTACCGACGTCCGTACATAATCCAGGCTAACCTTAGGCCGACAAGGGCTGTGAGTCCCACCAACGGCCACAGTGGGCTAATCAAGTGGCTGGATGGCGAATCACGAGGGCTTTCAGTTGCCAGTCCGGATATTTGACCTTTTTCAAGAGCTTCTGGCACGTCGGGACGTTTGGGACTAGTCAGTGGTTCGCTCATGAGTGAAAATTTGCTTGCTGAAATGATGCGAACATCCACCATTTTGCCCATGTAGTCAGGATTCATTGGTACCAGCACCTTGTCAAGAAGTATTATTAACAAAATTGATTTAATAACATGAAATAAAATTTAAGTCTTCCCGAATTTCGTACCTGGACGTAATCTTTGTTGTGACCGACGTAGTAATTCTTGTCGTGAGATATGTCAGTTACCAAGACCGATTGCCGTTGACCGACTTGACTATCGTACGGCTGATACGATTTGAACAATTCACTCAGTCTTTTGGTTCGATTTTTTACCTGGACAGGGAGAAAAAAACAAGTTCATTTGCCATTAGATTCATTTTTTAAAGAGCACAGACCTGTTTGGTGGGGACACGTTCCATGCGATAGGCGGGCGTGCCTTGCCGTGGAAAGAATTGATTAATGAATAAACTTGGAAAACGATATTTAGAACACAGTTCCATCGTTAAATCAAAATCTTGTTCAGTCTCGGTCGGAAAACCACAAATGATGTCCGTGGCGATCGATATGCCTGGCACGCTGTAAATTTGAATGCGTTCGTTCGTTAAAATCTTATCATCAAAATCAAAAAAAAGAATTAAAAACAAATAACTCGTACCGATCACGAAGAAAATTCACCACTCTCTCAAAGTCCGCTACGCAATATTCTCGTTTCATGTCAGACAAAACTGCATCGCTTCCGGACTGAACAGGTAAATGAAGGAAGGCATAAACTCGAGAGTGATTGAGGATCTCGGCAATCGCCTACGTAGATAGTTACAAAGTCAGCACAACAATGCAATCACGATTTTAACAGAAATCTTTTACCTCGAGATGCTCGAGGATGTAAGGAGGATTGGTCATGCCTAATCGGAGCATGCATCCATCTGGAATGACTTGGACGAGTTGCCTGAGTAATTCGGGTAACGACGTGCCAATATCTCTTCCGTACGCCCCTGTGTCTTCGGATGTCAACCAGATCTCGCAAACGCCTTCTTGGAAGGATTGTACCGCTCGGGCAACAATTTCTTCCGGTGGGTAGCTACCCAGCTCTCCTCGCGCATGTTTCGTCTTGCAGTAAGTGCACTGATTGAGGCAACCCGTATTAATTGGGATGATTTCGATTAAAGGATTCTTGCGAATTTTCGGTAACAGCAACGATGCTCCTCCGGTTTTCTTCTTTTCAGCGTCCTTCTTCGTGCCCAAAAGACGCACAGAATGTCCTGAGAAGTGAACCTTTGCGATTTTTGAATCAAGAACAACATACAAGTGAATTTACCTTTCAGAGTTTCCTCTACAACTTCGACCACCCTGTCTATTTGCTGAACGCCGATGATGCTCAACCCTTGCAAATAATTTGATTTTGGTTGTCCCTGTGGAACTAACATGGAAAATTCATGTTATCCGAAAGATGTAGGGGGACTCTTAATTATTATCACTCACCACATCCAGCTACTACAACTGGTGTGCCTCTAGCTCTCCCATCGTCAATCTCATTTTTGAAATGATCTTCAGCTGGCGTTTTGACAGTACAGGAGTTGAGAAGCCACAAATCTGCTTCATATTTCGCATCTAGTGGTGCAAGCTCTCATGTTAATCCTTCAATGCGTAACGAAGAAAAAGTTGTTTACCTGTCAGCAAATAGCCATAGGCTGCAAGTTGGCCTGCCATATACTCAGAATCAGAACTATTATGTGCACACCCTGGAATGAAATAAAAACATCAAAACATGTTTTATTTTCCTATTCTGTTAACCATACCCCAGGTTTTCATCCAGATTTTTTGGGTTCCAGGAATAATGCTTCCATTTTTCTCGGATGGCTGATTAATCTGGTTTACTTTTGCTGGATCTTTGCAGCTGGGAA
Organism: Daphnia carinata; assembly: GCF_022539665.2. Taxonomy (NCBI): domain Eukaryota; kingdom Metazoa; phylum Arthropoda; class Branchiopoda; order Diplostraca; family Daphniidae; genus Daphnia; species Daphnia carinata. The sequence continues at coordinate 5,014,952 of NC_081337.1, forward strand.
CTTTCTTGACTCGTTTACCAACTGCATTAGACCTGGCTATAGATCTTTCTAATCCTGTCAAGTCTCCTTCTCCTACAATATCTTCGATATCGTCCAATGAATCATCATCGCAGACCGACATTTTTAAATTCATACGCAATCCCTGCGGTTATGACAACGCGTCGTGATATGGGAAAGAACGTCTGTCGGGCTTACCCTGTTGTACTAAGTAAAACAATTACAGCTCAAGAACTAAATCCTAAAGATCTTGGCGGCAAATAAATCAAGATCGTTTGGAACAAGAACATTCGTGCTTGTTGTTAGTTCTTAAAAAGTGATGTAGCAGACTGCTTTCCACGTGCCTGACAACCACCGAGTTTTTTGCGAAGCCTCTTCTGATCTAAATAGCTCATATGCCACATCAAGGTTTCGGGGCGGGGATTACGGGGTGTTCAATATTTCCCCCGAAGATTCAATGGGATTTCAACCAGGGCCAGGAAAGGACAACAAACGATGGTTGGCGATCAGGTTATGCACCGCAATTAGACAAACCGCTCGGGCAAAAAAAATCAAACAAACCGTAACCCGTCAGTAAAAAACGATCGCATCAACCCGGGGCCGAGCCCCATATTTTAGCCAATAAAAATGCAGACAACAGGGTTAAGATTCTAGGTGCTCTCAGTTCGATGTATTTGCAAATTCTGTTTAATAATTTTTTTTTAATTCTACCTGGAATTCTGATCTGGGTGGGACAGCATTCCAAATCGAATAGTGAGAAAATTGAAATGTGTCCCATTATTTTTTTTCCAGAACTTCAGTTCAATTGCATATAAAAAGGGTAGGGAATATTAAGGTACAATTTTTAAAGTTTGAGTTTCGCCAACCATAGGTAAACTTTGTGGCGGAATGAAGACAAAAAATCATACTGATACAAAGACGACAGTATTAAGATAGAAAAAAGAAATGTTGCAAAAGAAGAAAAAGACAAAAAAACTGAAAAGAAGAACAAAAAGAAAATGACACACAGTTATGAAAAAAAAACGAACAATATTAAACTATTTGTCTAATCAGAATAATTGACTTCTTAATAATTGACACAAAACACATTCCCTGAGATGGAGATCATAGATACACACGTGATTTTCCTTTATTTGTTTTCATGACAAAGTTGAAACTGATTTGAGCACGACTGCACACTAGCACGTTTCTGATTAACACAGCTCTCGTATTGATCAGCTAGTCCCGTTGCCGCTTTGCGGAGTATCCAGCACACCTGTCTCTTGTTTGATCCAATCGCCTTGAAATTCAGACTCTTCAGACGACGCCAAATCGACTTCTTGTATCGTTCGGCGTAGCCTCGAGTCAAACCTGGGATCCATTTTATCGCCATTGGTTGTGGTGGAGGCGACGTGGTGCCAGTTGCGATCTACCGCAGCCAATGGCCGATCGCGTTCGTTGGTCAAACTCAAGAAGGCAGCCTCCTTGGCCAGCCGGTAATCATCGGGGTTCTGGTCGGCGGGTTTCTTCACGACTGACCCTCCTACGCGGTTGTAGTAATGATGATGGTGATGGTGCTGTATCGTGGTGATGGACGGCGTTGATTTGCGCTGCTGTGGCTGTGCGGGTGAGGATTGCAGCGCAAGGACGGAGGGTGACGCCATGAGGAGACGTTGATCGGCCGAGTAAACCGTGGTTCGTATAGGCGGGAACTCGTCGGGCGAAACTGGAAGGAAGCCAGTGGTCGTTTTGAGCGTTTCCGGCGACACGATGGCCGATTTGACCGATGGATCGTGTAGACTCAAATTCAAAGGTTCGTTGGCAACGTGTTGTCGATGTTGCGGTTTTTGTTGTTGCCTCTGATGTTGTTCTGGTTGTTCCTCTGGCTGACGTTGTTGCATTCCCTCTTGTTGCCGAAGTTGCTGTTGCTGAAATCGCAAAGCGGATGAAGTACGGATGCCATCGGTCGGAGATTCGGGCTGAGCTGTGTCGTACGGCTGCAGGCAAGCGTTGCATTGAGTGGCACCGGTGCTGGCATCAATTAATCGGGTACAGTCGAACGACCGATAGCGATAATCCGGAAAAGTGAAATAATTCCGGCTAAGCATTCCCTCTTCCTGTTTTTAAACATAATTAATAATGGATTATAATGATATGCAAATTAGATCTTACCAATGCATCTTTGGGTCTGAAATTTTCAATTTCTTTGATGTAGATGCCACGTCCGTGGCACACGGTGACGCCACCGTTGAGTAAATTGAGAATGGGTTTGACAACCTCCGGATCGATTCCACCGCAGGTGAGCGAGCGGAAAGATCCGCTGCGCATGCAGTGGCCCAGTACTTCGAACCAATAAGACAAATGTTGATTAACGAGTAGCCTCATCAAGTGCGTGCAATAGCCAAACGACGGGACTCGGAAGGTGGCAAACGACGGTGGTTTGATTTCTAGCCAAATGTCGCCACGATCGTCCGCGTATTCCAAACAAGACAAACCGTACGATCGCACCATGGTCAGCAAAACACCGAATAATCCTGTTTTTAATGATGAAGATTGTTTTTAAAAAAATGAGGTGGGAAAAATATGATGAATTTGAATATATTTACCTGGCGGGAGAGGTTCGAGTCCCGGTACGGATGTGCTGGCCAATTCTTTCCTTTTGGTTGGGTTGGATGTTGCAACAACAATAACAGACAACAGTTGTTTGGTATTTTTATTGTGGTTAGTTGGAGATAAACAGAAATGAGCGACAACATCCATAAATGAAAGAGAAAGAAAAAAAAAAAAGAAAAAATGGAAATAAATAAGAGTGAAAATAACACGTCACTCATCAAAGTTCATTATGAATTTATTCATACAGTAATAGAAAATCCTTTTTCAAGTGATTAAAATTGAGATCGCTTTTGACACGATTTCGTAATCGTCGTTAAAGTCAACTAGTGGGGGGAATCCATAAAGGAATAGGTGTATGCACCTATTCATCACCATTGGCCAGAAATTCTTTGGCAAAGATCCAGCAAAAAAAAAAATAAAAAATAAAAAGGGAGGAAAAAGTTCGGGTAAAGAAAAAGGTTTCCCCCCGTCAATGAGTTGACCAGGTCTGTAGACTCATGTACGTGTTTCTGTTCAAGAAAAAAAATGGAACGTGTCAGATCAAGATTGACCGTTGGGCCCATCATCAAGATTGTAATTGGGTTTAGGGATGTCGCCGCTGTTCATCGCAGTTGTCTCGAAACACCATCATCCGGACTGCGTTACAACGACAGGCCAATCAGATGAAAGAAAATAATCGAAAAAAAAAAAACGGAAGGCACATTACTAACAACCCCTATTCTATTTGGGTCCCCTAATCACCTGTTCTTTGGCTATTCCCACTCTCATTTTGCCTTTCGATTTCTTAAAGAAGAAAAAATAGAAGATGGACTCACTCTGCCTTGGTCGGTTGTTGTTGGTTCTCCAAGGCGGCAGCAGCGGCGGCGGCAGCGGCAGCTCGAGTCGAAACCAACACGGAACGTCTTTGCGGTTGTTCCACCACGATGCCTCCTCCTGTTCCTCGTACCGTCCGGCCGTCTTGAATAATCGATCGTGAAGTTTCCAGAGGTTGTTGTTGAAATGCGGTCGTAGTTTGGACGAGCGACACCTGAAACACGCTGCTCGTGGCCTACGAACGTAAAAATCATTTAATTTAAATCCAATTAGGACATTGCATGAAAAGGTACCGGTTGGTGAAAGGTGGGCGAAGTGAGATGAGCGCTACCACCGGCCATTGGGCGGGTGTCTCTTGGAAAGGGATCCATGGCACGGGATCCATTGTTGCCTCGATGATGACTACTGACGGGTGACTGATGATGGTGACTAGGCCGGTGGGTAGGACTGTAGACCTCAGTCGGGGAAAAGGCCAGGCTGTTGCTGCTGCTGGACGAATGATGTTGCATACGCTCGTAAGGATCGGCATAACTGGCACGTTGATGATGATGGAAATCATCCATCGAAGAAGACGAATGCGCTGCGTGGAAGGCTGAAGGGCTTACAGGTGGGTGGTGAGCGGATGCTCCCGCACTTGCGGATGCATCTGCGAAATTGGTCATGAGGGAAAAGCTTTTGCCCAGTTCCGTCTCGGGATGTTGTGGCATCGGCAGATGAGGGCGCTGATGCTGCGGATAAACAATCTAAAAAGAAAATTGTACCAATCAAAATGCATTTAAATTTGAATGATATAGCTAATATACATCTCTCTCATCTTCTTCTTCCTCGTCTTCGGCTTCTTCTTCCTCCTCATCGCGTCGGTAATAGCCGGCGGAATGAACCGGATATCCAAATGGTTCTAGCGGTGGGGGTGGCAGCAATTGTCCGGCGGAAGAAGACTGCGACGGCTCATTTACCGGATGGTGCGAAACGTACGAGGGTCCACCGGAAGATGAAGCGACCGCTGCCGACACGGAGGCATACCCCGCAGGATGAGGCTCTGGGGTTGATGAACCCGCACCAACTGCCGAAGATGATCCACTTTTGCGATCGGACGTCCCTTTTGATTGCGGGCCCTTCACAAAATCATAGAAAAACACGGGGAGAAAATGAAAATTCCTTGCGGCTGGGGTTCGAAAAGAGAAACTTGACAGGTGAACGTGACCATTAAGCTGTTGTTCTCTACGACAGGTAAAAACGAAGATGGGGGAAAAACACATTGGGGTAGGACTTGTTTCCCACACCATTTTAGTAATCAATAGACCATGTGAAAATTGTTCTAATGGGCATAGAGGGGAGGATATTCATGTCTACAATCGAAAGGTTCAGCCGAATACAACCGGCCAAAACAACAATTTCTTATCTCTCGACCTACTTGTCGTTCGTTCCTGACCTGACAATCCAAAAAGCATAGTGGCCTAGGTCCGAAAAAACGATGGGTAGTGCCAGTTTGGTCTCGTTAAAAAAAAAAAATGTACGTGCTGCTGCTCTCTTTATTTTCCTCCAAAAGCGGAAAGGAAAACGCCCCACAGCAACAGGCCATCGATTTACACGGGCCTGTGCCCTACATTCTTATTGGAAAGGTCACATGAGGTCGTACGGGGGGAGAAAGAAAGAGGCCATCTTCACAACTGATCAGCACCACGCACGCAAACACTTGGAAAAGAAAAATACTCACGATGTTGTGAAGTCGCCGGAAACTGTCGAGCCATCCGTTGGAAGCGGCAAAATTAGGAATATTCAAACCACGGGCGATGGATCTGGCTTCCCGCTGGAGCATCGGTCCAGTGACCCTGATGCCGAGATCCCTTTGTCCATTGTACCAGTCCCAAACGAGCCGGTTCGTTTCCTCGTTGCCCGTCCGCCTCGAGCGTCTCTTGCGCGAACTGATGTGCGGATTCGACTCGGCCTGTTTCTCGTCCCACTCGCGCAGGTACGACTCGCGTTGGCCCAAAATGTTGAGGATCTGCGTCTTACCACAGCCGAATTGGACGGCCAATTGGCGCATACTTTTACCGCATGTTCGGGCCTGAATGACCTGAATCCGTTCAGCAAAACTTAATTCTTGGCGTTTATTCCTGGCCGCTGGCGTCGTCGTTCCGGCAGTTGCTCCCGTCGTTGTCGTTCCCGTCGTGGCTGTTGTGGCCGACCCGGACGATCCAGCTCCTTTGGCCGACGACGTCGAGGAAGGCGTCGATGTGGTTGTGGATGCCCCACCAGGTGAGTGCTGCTGTTGCTTTTGCTGAGACGACGTCGAAGGTAATGGAGGCGTCACTGATCCACTCATGATGACATCTTGATGATGATGATGATCGTGATGATGTTTCGGTTGTTGTTGTTGCGAAGACGAAGAAGTGGACGAAGATGTGGGCAATTCTTGTTGAATAATTTGGGTGACGGCGGGTACCACAGGTGGTCCAACTAACGGAGGAGATGCAGCCCCAGACGGACTGCAAGATCCTCCTTGATGTGATGTCATGGCGCAGAGAGTTGAATAACAATTTTATTCACAACCTAAATAAACGATTAGTTGTTTTGTTTGGTTTTCGAGTCAAATGACACGCGAGATGATCAATGCGGCCACTACGAACTGCGACGTGAAAGACACAGGCCAATGAAGAAATAGAGAGAGAGACGTAGTAAGACGTAATAATTCATGTAATTTTTTAAATCAACTAATGCCGACGAAATCCTGATGGGATAGTTGCCCTTATGGTCAGAGAGAGGGCAGGACTGACATGTGAATTCAAAGACGACCGAACAACGACTGGCAAAGAGTTCTATTGGAAATGATGACCTTTATGAAGGAGGGAGAAGGAGAGACAATTGAGGGCGTCCGTAAAAAAGGGAATCGGTGGTCAGTTTTTTCTTGCCAAATATCAAGAGAGGTCAAATGGGGAGAAACAGAGGTCACTAGTTTGGCATACTACGCTACTAAAAGAAGAAGAAAACAACCAAATAACAAGAGCCTCTTCAAAACCGAGATAGAAAAGGCAAAACCTTTGTGAAAGGTCCTGAAAACAATGCTAATAAAATAAATGTGTGCAAAAAGAAAAGCTTTTTCTGAATGTCACTCGAAATTGAAACTTGGAAAGAGGAAAACCAAAATTCGAAATGATTTGATATTACCTGGCAATGCCCCGCGGTGCTGTGAATATTTTTCTGCAACCGAGACCGGTCCAGACGAGTCTGCTACGAGTTTGGCGGTCACATCAATCCGTCGACTGGGACAATGCGACGTGATGACGAGGCATTCAATTGCGCCACCGAACAGACCAACTGAACAAAAATTCCATACGTCATCTGCTGCTGTATGGCACCACATTACACGTACAACTTCCCGGTTTGACGAGATTGACAAAACGTAGCAAACATCGAAAAAAACGAAAAGGCTCACGACGAAAGACACTCGACTTGCATTAATTAAACAACCGTCAATTAGTTCTAGAAGAATCTCTCACTTCCGTCTATGCTGCTGCCGCACACGACTCCTCTATCTAATCTGTGAGACAAACCATGAGGTGATTATTGCCTTTTGAATAAAGACATGCCTTACTGACCCGACCACCCTACTCTGCCCACCTTTTTTTCTTCTTTTTTTTTTTTTTTTGAGACGGGACGAGTACGTCTGGACGCCCTACCTCACTACCGATCTGGCCAGACAGACGGAGACAAATAGAATAAATTCGATACCGCGCGTGCTACCCACTACCACTAGTCACAAAACTGCTTTAAACTGGCTTGCAAAGGGGAATGGGACAGCGACTGTACCACCGGCGGGAAAGGATGGGGAAGGTAGCAGCAGGTAGCGACACTCGAGGCAAAAAAAAAAAAAAAAAAAACCAGACTGGCTAGCTGTTGTGTACTTGTCGTACGATACGGTCTGGAGGCCGGATTTTCCCCAACCCTTTAGCTTTTTTCCTCATCCAATCACCTGCCATTCGCCTCTTTCTTCTTTTACTTACGTAAACCAGACCATTCATAAGGATTATGCAACCGAAAAACGTGAGGTTTTTGTATCGACCGGCCTTCCGTCTCAAGGCCATTCCAGTAAAACAGCCACCAGGTAAGGTGTTACGTCACAACATTGTCGGGATGCCTGTTTCTTCACTGATACCATAGGGGATATGCTTTTGATTCACATGGGGACAAATTATATACACTTAACATAACGTAAAACTTGCTGGAGTTTAACTGTTATGTCACCGCAAAGAAACGTGGCAGCCTTGTCCAAACGTTTGTCAACTAGTTCGTCTGCTTGTAAAAATGGTGTCGATCTTGCATTCTATTATTTCTCTTTAAATCGTTTCTGTTAAATATTAACCACGGCTAATATCCCCCTGACGATTCATTTCTTTCGAACTCAATGTTGATTCGATGCTCGGCCCCAAGGACTTTGACAATTTACCATTCCACAGCTGCTTTCCTTAGGTTGAAAAGTTCCAAGAAGTCATCCTCCCCAATAGTTTCGGGTTTCACGTGCAGTGTCTCCTGTATGACCTCATTAATATTTCATTTTCCATTAATCAGGTCAAATATTTGGAAAAAGGAATTCCACTCTTCAACAGCAATGGCCAAAAGCAAATTCGAGTATGTGAGGCTTTTTGAAGCTGACGATCGCTGTTTACCCAACACATGTGGGTGGTATACATTTTTTATTTCATTTTTCTACAATTTTTTGTAACATACTATGTTACACAAAGTATTTAACCAGGGATTGCTGTCAGAGTTGATGGAAAAGGATTCCACAAGTTTTCTACAGAGCATGACTATGAGAAGCCCAATGACATCAAAGGTCTATCCCTGATGAACAGGGCAGCAACATCGGTAATGGAAGAGTTCAAAGATATATGTTTGGCCTATGGCCAGAGTGATGAATACAGCTTTGTCTTTAGGTATGTTGCCATTATTTCCTTTCCTTATGTAGAATTTGTCATCACTGCTATTGTTTCGTAGGAAGGAGACTCAAGCCTACAGTAGAAGAAGTGCAAAACTCTCGACCAATGTGTGCAGCCTCTTTACTTCGGCTTTTGTATATTACTGGAATGAATATTTTCCTACTAGTAAACCGCGTTATCCACCCGTTTTTGACGGCAGAACCGTACTTTACCCTTCAAACAAAAATATCAGAGATTATCTCAGTTGGAGGCAGGCAGATTGCCACATCAATAATCTCTACAATACAACGTTCTGGGCCTTAATTCTCAAAGGAGGTTTAACACCCACTGAGGTATCTTCGTTGCGTAATATGGATTGATATGTAAAAACATTTAATCTCATTTGATTTTGCAAGGCTGAAAACAAACTCAAAGGAACTCTTTCGGGGGAGAAAAATGAGATTCTGTTTTCTCAATTTGCCATCAACTATAATAGCGAGTCAGAAATGCTACGCAAAGGTACCGTTCTGGTCCGTCGGAAAGTTCTGGTAGCCTTACCGAATGGTGAGACACGGGAAAAATCTCAAATTGTTCAGGAACATGTTGACATTATCGGTGATGAGTTTTGGAATACAAATTCACATTTGCTGACCGTAACATAATGAAAAAATGGCCAATACAAAGAAATTTGAATTAACATTTATTTACACACCGAATAAATCTACAGCCACAGAGACGAATTACCATAATGTTAAAAAGCAACCAATAAAGGGGAGTGTATAGAAAGCTATATAATCTGATTTCAACGACAGGACAATGGTAATATGAGAAGCTATTGAACGTGGAAGAAAAAATCTTAAACAAAAGGTTCATTGGTTTAGATGGCTTGTTGGTGCATTTGTAATTTAGAAGATAGGAATGTAGTTATCGATCTTGGCGCGGTGTTTCTGAGCAACACATTCAGATATCCAAACAATGTTGCGACACTCTTGCTCCTTGAGCTTCAAATAAGAGTAAAATACACCAAAGTGGAACTGCTGCATGAAACCCGTTCATGTTCAATTTAACCTGGAAATTATGGATTAATTGATGAATGACAACTAGAAAAGAAAATTGCGGTAAAAAATGAACCAAAAACTTACTTCATATTCAAAGAACTTATCCTCGAGAGTTTTTTCACCGGGATTATTACCAGAACCATCAAAAAGCTCCTTGTACTCCTGTAATAAAAATTTTTGTCCAAGTTCATATAATATCTTCACAATCCATTTATCTCCAATTACCGCATAGTATTCGGCAATGCCACGAACTTGCTCGAAATCGTCAGCACGCGCTAAAGCAGCAAGACCATCGGGATGAAGCCTACCACAAGTAGGGTACAGCTTAACTCGATCGTCCTTGGAAAGCTCCGTACCAAAAGAGTTGATGGTGATGATCAAAGCGCGGCGATCGGCTTCAAACTGTAAATAACAAAATTAAAGAATTAAGGAAACTGACAGGAATTTTTCATACGATTAAAACCCGGAAAAGACTCACAGCAAGAATTTCACACATGACTTCAGCAGTGGTGCCACCCAGCTTTTGACAATATTGGTAGAATGACTCTAGATAAGCTTTGTACAGAGTGTTGCGGATGATTTCAATGTTCATCTCATCCAAATCCTGCTCACTGATACAATCCACAAAGAATGGAGCCAATGGAGTGTCCACCAGCACAGCATTGTAGAGCTCAGCTGGAGTTGAAGCAACATGGATAGCTTCCATTTGCTCAAAACTGCCCAATGGGTGACATTTGCTGATCAGCTCGGTAATGGGTCGATGATGAAGGGTCCCCGTAATCAAGAGAATGATGTTGTCTATCATATAGCTGTACCTATGTTCTTACACAAAGCAAAAGTAAAATAATGAACCGAGCAATAACTCAACACTTTTGTTTCCTACGTAATGTAATCCAAAAAGGTGGCAAGAGGTTCAACAGCATGATTCCTCATGTGCTGAAACTCAATGACAAGTTTTTCTCTCAAACGATCGTCAATAACAGAAACTGCCAATGGACTAGGTTCATTGGCCAAGAATTGTCCATAATCAGTACTCTGCAAATGTAGCTTCAAATCTTTCAAGGGGACAAAAATAAACTTTTTATGAAAAAAAAACACACATTAAATATTGAAAACATACCATCAAGTGTTTCACATTGCACCAAGTTAAGATAATCAGTCTGTTTCAAGACTCCATTCTTAAAACCCCGGCAAAGTCCCTCCAAGTAACCATTGTCGATGTTAAACTCTTGAAATCTCATTTTCCACTTAAAGATGTTCTGGTGACGTGTATGACTAAGTAAAAGCTAAAGAGAAAATAATCAAAAGAATTAACCCGGATAAGGACTTTTGATCACAAGGGATGGAGACAGACAGACACAATCACATGACACATGAACAGGGTTGTCATCAAAACGCAATTGGTTATAGATATTTATAAAGAACAAATATAGTTGTTTCTTTTTTCCGGGTTGAAATATGGTATTCGAGGAAATGTGTAGTTAATAACATTTGGTGTATTTCTAAATTAAATAAATTGAACACTGCTCAAAATTGTATACATCGCTCAACGTTGCTGAGCTGGTATGTGTCTTCAGTTTTTAGGCGGTACTTTTGAATTTGTGGTACTCGGAATCAGCCCTCGATTCTCTTCACAAAAGCGGGATGAGTATATTTTATGTTATTCTTTTATCAGAGATTTTGTAACTTAAAAAATAGCGTTTATTAAATAGGCAATTTTCCATTTCTGGTGCAGAGTGTCAATAGCCATGCACCCTTCGTTTCAGGTTTATATAAACTACATGGGTGTCATCTTTAGCTTAATAAAAAATAAATAAAAAAACAGAAAAAACAGGATAAATCATGGCTTATTTTTGTTGCTATTTTGTTGAAATGTTATGCAATCAGAACATGGAATCAGTAGCTTAGCTTATTAGGTACACGCAATTGATAGTCGACAACATATTTTCTTCTAAACAATCAACAAGATGTTAATAGTCTTTCCTTAGAGTACTGAAAGTTAAAGTTCAGCATCACTACAGTGATCCCCCGGCTAGTCTAGTATCGTACTCATTCGTATATTTTTTACGTCGTAAGAAATTAAGAAGCAAGTCAGTAAACTAGCAAGCACAGGCTTCCTATCATAGAATTTTCTTAGCAGAAGGTAATAGGGAAAAAAATGGAAATTAGCATATAAGCTTACGATGTATCACTTACCACCATTATTTTCTAATGAATCGTTAAGGTTAACATCAAGTTGATTTTATATAGCAGAGGGGACACGTGTATCACGATCAAAATTGTATTTTTCTCCTTAAAGGGGCGTGTCAATTAATTCGTCGATAGATGGCGTGACGCAGAAAAATACTTATATAAACTGCTGTTGACCACGTTAACGGTCTCTTTCAACTTCCAACCATCGTGCAAGTATTTGTTAGCTAAGTCCCGTGTCCCGAAAAAAGTCGCATCATGAGCAAACCAGCGTACAAAGTTGGCAAGTGAAATGTATATTAATAAAAATACCAAGTTCCTATACTTACAAAGTTTTGGTTAACAGCTGACATCTCTTTGGCCGAGTTTGGTCGCAAAGAAATCATCCTCGCCGAAAATGAAATGCCAGGATTGATGGCCATTCGCAAGAAGTATGGTCCTTCGAAGCCGCTAAAAGATGCGCGTATCGCGGGCTGCCTTCACATGACTGTTCAGACTGCTGTTCTCATGGAAACCCTCATTGAACTTGGTGCTAAGGTATTTTAATCTTTGAAATTCTTGTGGATGGGTGGCAATTGGATAGTATTTGTATGGTTTTCAGGTAACATGGTCAAGCTGCAATATCTTCAGTACACAAGACCATGCAGCTGCTGCAATGGCTGCAGCTGGGATCCCAGTCTATGCCTGGAAAGGTGAGACTGATGAGGAATACATCTGGTGTGTAGAACAGACCATCTTTTTTCCCGATGGACAGGTAATGAAAACAAAGCTTTTAAATTCTTTACCTTGTAGAACATTATTTTACGTAAATATTCAATAGCCATTGAACATGATCCTGGATGATGGTGGTGATCTTACCAACTTGGTGCACGACAAATATCCCCAACTGTTGGATGGCATCAAGGGCATCTCTGAAGAAACCACAACTGGTTTGTCTCATTCTTTTACCCAGTATTACATTCATTTCTCAAATGTTTGTTATTTCTATATGCAGGAGTTCTCAACTTGTACAAGAGGGTCAAGAATGGAACATTGAAAGTGCCAACATTCAATGTCAATGACTCTGTCACAAAGGTAAGATTTGTTAAAGTTGCATAATCAATCAAATTCATACTTAACCATACAAACAGAGCAAATTCGACAACTTGTACGGATGCCGCGAATCTCTTACTGATGGTATCAAGCGAGCCACCGATGTTATGATTGCTGGAAAGACCTGCGTCGTTGCTGGTTATGGTGATGTCGGCAAAGGATCTGCCCAGTCACTGAGGGCTTTCGGTGCTCGCGTTCTGATCACCGAAGTCGATCCCATCAACGCACTCCAAGCGTCGATGGAGGGATACGAAGTGGTTACCATGGATGAAGCTGCCTCCAAAGCGCAAATTTTCGTCACTGCCACAGGTTGCAAGAATATCATCCGCGCTCAGCACTTCACCGCCATGAGAGACGATGCCATCGTCTGCAACATTGGACACTTTGACTGCGAAATCGATGTCAAATGGCTGGAGGCCAACGCTGTGGAGAAGATCACTGTCAAGCCACAGGTTAATCCGTCATGACCCTGAGATATCTCGATATGGTACTAAAATGCATCTTTCTTTGCTCTTGAACATTTTAGGTTGATCGTTACCGTTTAGCCAACGGCAACCACATCATCCTTCTGGCTGAAGGAAGGTTGGTTAACCTTGGCTGTGCCATGGGCCATCCTTCTTTCGTCATGAGCTGCTCGTTCTCGAATCAGACTCTAGCCCAGATTGAACTATGGACTAAGCCTGGCCAGTATCCCGTTGGAGTGCACATCCTCCCCAAGAAGGTAAAATATGTTCATTTAAATTACCGTCATACATTTGTTTGATTTACCTTTGTTTACAGTTGGACGAAGAAGTCGCCGCTCTGCACTTGGAGAAACTTGGCGTCAAACTAACTGTTTTAGAGGAGGACCAGGCCAGTTACTTGGGCATCCACCATGAGGGTCCTTACAAGCCGGATCACTACCGATATTAAAGCAAATTTAAATCGTTGTTTTAATTAAACAAACCCCTTGTTTTTCTGTTAATTTTTTACGGTTCTCAGCTCGATCTGTTCCGTATATTACCGCGCGTCAAATATACAAACCAGTTTCTTTCGATCACTTTGTCTAAGGTAGTGCCGGAGGCGTTTTCCTCTAGTGGTGGCCTTCATGCGCGTAGTTCCTTGTTCGAAAGTTCAGTTCGTTGTCCGCTCTCAAGTGGTTCACTTGTAAAGCTACACTCGTCTTAACATACAATGAAGGTAGTCTTTGTTCTAGTGGCTTGCATTGTCGGGCTAATTGAGGCTCAGAATGGTTTGAAAGTGGACGTTGTTTCTCTGCCAAGCAACTGCCAGCAAAAATCGCAAAATGGCGACTTTCTCTCGATGCACTACACCGGAACTCTTACTGATGGCAAAAAATTCGACTCAAGGTAACATTGAGAAAATCAAATTTCAAGCAGTCTAATTTATTTTTGTACCGTCAACAGCTTCGACAGGAACCAACCATTCCGCTTCCGCCTTGGTGCAGGTCAGGTGATTAAAGGCTGGGATCTGGGTCTAACTGATATGTGTCCAGGTGAAAAACGCAAGTTAACGATCCCGAGTTCGTTAGGTTATGGCCAGAGAGGAGCTGGTAACGTCATCCCTGGAGGTACCTATTTCTACAATGCCATAAAAATAGTTTGCGTTACAATAATACCTTATCTGTTCAAACAGGCGCCACTTTATTGTTTGATGTCGAACTTGTCAGCATCAGCAATTCATAAAATAACTTGGCTACGTGTTCCAGCCGATATGAGAGGCGATAAATTGGGGCAGTTTTGACGATTCTCGCATCTTGCTGTGATCATAAACCTAAAATGAAATAAACACACTTTATCGTGTCAATTATCACGTACATTTACGGTTGTACCTAATTCTATTAAAAGACAAGTCGACATCGCATGGGTATGTGGTATTCCCCTTTCTGATCCACGCCGCTGATTAGAGTGCATAAGTGTTGCAAGGCTCAGTTGAGTAATGTGTCCTGATAAAGGAGTCCAAACGTTTTCTTGTGCTCTACTAAAACGACTGGACATTCAGAGAGTAGGCCAGTTGACAGGAACGACGTGCCAGGTATTGGTTACCTACAAAGGTAAGAAAAGTACATCAAATGAATTGTTACATGTTCTACCTTTAAACAAATTGGTACAAAAGTGTATAGACAATTTTAATGCCAATACGATGAGGATCTGAGGCACCATTTTACAAAAACTATTTACATTTAAAGATTAAAACCATGTCGGATTCATCTCGACGAATCTACAGCCTCTTGCAGTTTCTTTTTGTTTTCAACGCTCTTTGGCTTGTGAGCGCCCAGAGCAGCTTTTTTGAGTACGTTTTCAGCTTTATTTACATATCATAGTAAAATTGATGTAAATGTTGGTATCCTATAACAACAGGATATCATCACCTTGGGTTTGGGTGTGCAAAGAAAGCAAATGTGTACGAACAAGGGCATCAGAAACAACACAAGGCCAATCCAATGCCGTTTGTAAATTGACTTGTTACGAATCGGCAACGTTATGGCCATTGCCGACTGTTAAACCAATTTTGTCGAACGATGTTACACCCTTTTTCGCCAGCAATGTTCGAATCACTAAGCTAGCATCTAATTCATCCAAGGTATTTGATTCCATTTTGATTAATAGTAAAAAAAACTAACATTCTTACCTTAATTTTTAAGACGGACGACATGTTACGAGAAGCTGTTGCCATTTTTACGAATTACATCCAGCAAATGGAAAGCAATGGACTTGGAGATTCAACACGCGATTGTGTGATATCCGCCAACACGTGCAAAACGGCGTCAAACGTCGCAGCTCAACATTTACTGAACGTCGAAGTCATCGTCACGCAAAACACGGTTCAGTTGGCTTTAGACACTGACGAATCATACACGTTGGATGTCAAAACACAGGACAAGGTTACAACAGCTTACATAGTAGCAGAAACTTACTTTGGCGCTCGTCACGCGATGGAAACGTTGAGCCAACTCATCACGAATGCAAAATGCACATGTTGAAGATTCGCCCGTTTTCGCTCATCGCGGTTTCAGCATCGACACAGCACGTAATTATGTTGAAATTTCCTTGCTCAAGCGAATCATTGATGGTCTCTCGTACAACAAACTCAATGTCCTCCATTGGCATATAACTGATTCCAATTCGTTTCCATTCGTCTCCTCTCGAGAGCCATTAATGGCCATTTACGGAGCTCATTCTGCCCGTCAGGTCTATCGACCTGCCGATATCCAAGAATTAGTGCATTACGCTCAAGTGCGTGGAGTCAAAATTATTCCCGAAGTGGATGCACCAAGTCACGTCGGTGCCGGATGGGACTGGGGTCCGCTCTATGGTATGGGTGATTTGCTTTTGTGTTTCGACATTCAGCCGTGGGATGTTTACTGTTATCAGCCGCCGTGCGGTTTCTTCAATCCAATCAACGACAAAGTGTACACCGTCTTGGGAAACATTTACAAAGACATGGCAGATTTGTTCCAGAACGACATGTTTCACATGGGAGGCGACGAAGTCAAAATGAAGTGCTGGAATGAAACGGAAAGCATTACTCAATGGTTGGCTGACAAAGGATGGGATAAAGAACCTGATCCTCTATTGAAGTTATGGAGCTACTATCAAAATCAGTCGCTGGCAAAGCTTGATGAAGCTTACGGAAACACGCAACCCATCATCTTGTGGAACAGCGATTTGACGGCGAAGGGTCACGGAACTTCCTACCTAGACAGAAATCGTTACATTATTCAATTCTGGGACAGATGGAACGATACAACTTTGAGAAATTTATATGAAGATGGTTTTAAATTGATTATAAGCAATTACGACGCACTATATCTGGATTGTGGATTCTCTGGTTGGGTGGGTGAAGCATTGAACAATTGGTGTGCCCCCTATATTGGTTGGAAAAAGATTTACGAAAATAGTCCTAAAACCATGATTGAAAACTTTGGCCTAGAATACAAGAAGGACCAATTTGTGGGGGGGGAAGCAGCTTTATGGGCTGAACAGGTACTACTGTTTTCCTTTTGCAACCACTGAAAGTAATGACCATTATGCATGAAAACAGTCTAAAGGGCTAGCGTTGGAAGGAAAAATATGGCCCCGCTTATCTGCATTAGCTGAACGTCTTTGGACAGACCCAGAAACTGGATGGAGGCTAGCTGAGACCCGTTTGCACATCCAGCGTGAAAGGTGAGCTTCCTATGTTTGGTTATTTAGCACCACAATTAACCTACTCAAATCAAATCTTACATCACACTAACATCTAAAACTAATGCAGAATGGTGGACAGAGGCATTACAGCCGATCCATTGCAACCGGAATGGTGTATGCAAAACGACGATAGTTGCTTTCTCTGATAAGCTCGTGTGCTTGAGAATGAACATTTTCAACTAATTGATTGATCCTATTGTTAGCTTTATCAGAGATAAAACATAGTTACCTCACACGAATCCACACTCGATGTAAAACATTAGTGAACGTACCAACGTTAATACAAACGAGTTGCAAAAATTCAAATATCATTTTCGTCTGCTGACGTTTTTAAATTTCCCAGTGGAGGCAACCCTTCGCCATCTATCCGCAGTCACGAGCAACGAATAAAACATGGAACATGTTACGATATAATTATAAACCTTTCCGTATAATTTTTAATTCTCGAAAAAACATGTAAAAACCCCCTATAAATTCTAAATGGTCATGAATCACGACTCATTGCTGAATTATCACATCGAGTATCCCCACTCACGTATCCATCCAATGCTGTCGGAGCTGGCTTTCGTAGGTTTGTATTCCAGTCCAATGTAGCCATCATAACCAAGATCTTCCAACAATTTCAAAATATAGCGGTAATTGACCTCTCCTTCGCTATCTGGAGAATCACGATGTGGTGCTTGTGCAATTTGAATATGGGCTGCAACAGATTTCAACATCACGAGTCTCAGTTTCATAATTCGATAACTACCATAATAACACAGTTTAAAATTACCAGTGTACGGTAGTAGTTCCTTGATCCGGTTGGTCAAGTTGCCTTCGAGCAATTGTAAGTGAAAAATGTCTAACTGAAGTTTCAGCGAATCGCTGTTGATTTCTCTGACCAATTGGAAAGCTTTAGAAAGAGGACAAATAAATCAGGTTCCTCTTATAAAGAAACTTATGAAGCAACTGTTGAATATGAAACACACCTTTACTGAAGGAATTCATGAAGTAGTTGGGAATAACCGCATCAGAAATTGGTTCAATTAGACCAACCAGACCTCTTTCCTGAAAAGTTCTCGCGGCATACTCTAAATTGTCTCTGTAAACATCGTCCATTGCCGTATCCACAATGCCGGCGAACTTCTTTCCGGCCATAATATGGATTCTAGAATTACCCCAAAATTATTTCCCTAATATTTTTCTGCTGTTAAAACTGAATAGGTTTATAAATTACTTGTTGCAATTTAATGCGGTTGCGTATTCTATGGATTTGTCGAGACTTTCTCTGAACTCGTTCTGCCTTCCAGACATGATGGCAAGCCCCAATTCGCCAAGTTCTGTGTCACCTGCGTACACCAACCATTACTGCGTTAAAACTTTTAATTGTTTTAATGAGTTGTTGATGTTACCGGGATAGGCGTTGATTAGAATCTGGTCCACGTTAGCAGCCGATTTCGCCTTGAAAAGAGGAACAGTACAACGTGAATCACAACAATAACAAGCGAGTGAAAGGATTTAAGTGGCGATTAGTCTGTTACCTTGACTACATCTTCGACGGCATATTGGTATGGGAAAGTGCACTCAACAGCTTTGAAACCGGCTTGCGAAGCTAGTTGATACCTCTCCAGCAAATTGTCTGTCTTTTCTGTAAACATCAACGACAAGTTGGCACAGAATTTCAGAACCATTTCTATGTCTGAACTGTTGGGACAAGGTAAATTGTTTTTTGGTAACTCGTACTGATGGCTAGCAACGACTACGAAATTTAGTCGTTTCAGATGTTATTATCTCCGAGCTCTTCTGGCTATCCTTGACAAGGCCCACTTATATGATCGCTTTTAGACTAAGAGAAGGGCTCTAGCGTTGAATTACGGAAGCATTTTTTTGGCTACAAGTTCAACATTGCAGTATTGAAGCAAAATTGTGAATAATAATAGCGTTGTAGTTTTAAAACTTCATATGGAAACATGCAGGTTCCTTTTTAAAGTAACATAGAGTCAACTTACTTGTAAAACAATAGAGTTTTGAATCCCTTGCTGGACAGATGGCGTACTAAGACAGGTCGAATTTTGAGATTTGACACCAAGTAGAAAACGAATCAAAGTTTCTTAAAACCAAATAAGATTCGTCGTTTTGGCTCCAAAACTTTTCCTGTAAGCCTGCGTAAATGGTTTTTGAAAAACTATGACATTATGACACATGAAAACTTCAACATATAGTCACATTCAAGCTTCAGTGATCTGTGTCAAGAATAACCTGTAACCTACAGTCATGAAAATTTTAGAAAAACATCGCCATCGCAATGAAATAAGAGTTTCAGGTTTATGGGAAGGTCCCCCGTATTGACCTTGAAACAAAGGTCTCGTGAAATTATGCAAATGGATTGTACTCAGGTAAGAAAATCTTATTCTAGAAATGGAACGCCTGCCAAGACTTGGTAGAGAAATGTTTTTGAAGGACAACAAGATGAACGTAGCCGGGAGCCTACGAATACCTTACACGTTTCGTTGTCCATAATAAAAAGTCACATAAAATACGCTTGCCACAGACGGGAAAAAAAAATGAAAATAATACCAACACGCAAGGTAACGCAAAGAGCATGGCCAAGTTTGTGCTAGACAGATGCTGAAATTGTTCACAATGACACATTACCCCACCCTCACTCGTTATCGACGTTGCATTTGAAAACTAGCACACATGTAAACATGGGAAATTCCCGAACATAATTCTCTTTGGTCTTTCACTGCCATCGACAGTGAACCACTTGTTGAAAGTATTTGAAATATAAGGAAAGGGTGAATATCAACAGGGAAAAATGTTGATAGAATGTTTGCAACATATAAATGGCGTTCACGTTTTGCAGTCCACTTTCACTATTGCAGACACGGACAACCCTAAACATTTGGCGTTTAACCAACGAGACTACAGTGCCAAACGTAGAAAGTGAAAGGAAATGAGAGAATCGGGAAAGAGCCTCAAGGCATTCACTAAATTCCGGTTTTCCATACAGGCCAAAAGTTCAGGTGTCTTAACATTCGTGTGCCGACGTTCCAGTCGGTTAGTCGCATGGAAGGCAGTGCAAATGTTTACCTAAGTATTTCCGAATCGCTGTAAACATTCGGTGAAGAAAATGTTATCAATTCGAAAATTGAGCAAAAAAGATCCGGCCGGACAAGTAGAATCTGGTGATTACAGCAACGATGCGTTCATCAAGGATGAGGGACCACCTACTGGCGATAACGAACGTGAAATTGAAAATTATCGACGATCGACTATCAAGAAAACGAGTAGCAACATCTACGGTGCGTTTCAGTTTCGCGAATCTAGCGAAGACGATGATAAGGAGGTCAATCAACGCTCGAGCCTCCGTAAAGGCAAAAATCAACCTTACCACCGTCAGCATTGCGCAAAGCGAAAATTCAAAGATGGCCACCGTCACAAGCATAGAAAGTCATCAAAGACGAAAAAAAAGGCAGAAGATGACGAAATGGAAAATCAGACGGGCCACCGGTTGAAAAGAGCGTTTAGCATTTCTAGTGAATCAAATACGAGTCATACGGAATTGCAAGGCATCGACCACAAGGAGAATTTCACGTCCATGCCTTGGCACAACGGATGTTCCATTTGGTTGCAGCAAATGTTGGCAGCGGCCATTGAAGATATGATCAACACCAAAGAGGCCTCAGTCATTCGTCTTTCAAAAACCTTTTCCGATGATTTAGCCGACGAATCTGTGTGGCACGCAATGCCCGTTGAATGTCGAGACATTGGCATTTTAGTGGCCGCCTTAAAAGGCAATGTCGTCATGTTGAGGTGTTTCCTTGCGCTTGGAGGTGATGCCAATGCGACAGATATGGTGGGACGATCTGCTCTTCATTATGCAGCCAGTTCGTCCAGCGCCGACGCTGCCCTCTGTCTTGAAATCTTAATCGAACACGGTGCCATCGTCGATACATGGGATTTGAACGGTGAAGCGACTCCGTTGATTTGCGCATCTGCTTCTGGGCGTATAGAACTGGTGGAAGTGTTGTTAAAAGCCGGAGCAAACGTCAATGCTGGACTGTCCGACTCGAAAAACTTGGATGGTACCACCCCATTGGTGTGGGCCGTACGGGCCCGCAGTTTGGTTTGTGCCACCCGACTCATTGAGGCCGGTGCTGCTGTTAACAGCATCCAGGTGTACAGTGAATCGCCGATTCACGTGGCTGCTGTTCAGGGTGACGTTAATTGTTTGAAATTGCTGCTGGACAACCACGCAGATGTGCGTGTCCTGTATGGAGCTGAACGGCGAAATCCACTTCATTTGGCAGCTTTCGAAGGCAATGTCGATTGCATACGTATGCTCTTGCACGCCAGTAAAGCGCAAGTGAATGCAAAAGATTCTTTGGGTCGGACACCTTTACATTTGGCAGCGCTTTCCCAATCGGTGGATTCCGTGGAAGAATTGCTGGACAATGGAGCGGAAATTGACATATGCGACGAGATGCAAGAGACGCCGCTTCACAGTGCCGTTGTCAAAACTCGTCAATCCATCGATGTAGTCAAATTGCTCATTTTGAAGGGAGCCGATGTCAATGCCAAAGATCAATTTGGACAAACACCTCTTCATATAGCGGCTTTCAACGAAAATTCAAAATTAGCTACGTTGTTGATCCATTCAGGCGCCGATTTGTCGGCTAAAAATCGCGGGAAAATGTCAGCGTTGGCGTCGGTTGTTCGACGAGTTCCAGATGCGTTGTCGGCCATTCCGCGTACATTTGATTCAGCCATACAAATAGTGGACAATGATCCAGCCGATCCAGATTGCCAACTGCGATTAGACTTGAGGGTCTTGGTGCCTGCTGGCAATCAAAAACAGGTGGGCGAAATGGGTTTACTGACTGCGTTAATTGCGGCCGAACAGCGTCACATACTCCAGCATCCCGTCATCGGGGCTTTCCTTCATTTAAAATGGATGAAAATTCGCAGCATTTTTATCGGCTCGCTTATCTTCCAATTCTTTTACGTTCTCTTTCTGACACTCATCATTCATTCGATTTTCGTGGTAGACGTTAATGCCCCACAGGCCAATTCAACTCACCTTAATGTTTCACTGGCCAATTTAACTGACGTTAATGATAAACTGGCTAAAAATGCAACTGAACAGTTTAAGTCTTGGCCAGAATCGTGGAATGCAGCGCTATGGTGGCTGACGGTCGTTGTTGGTTCGGCAACCGGTTGCAAAGAAATTTTCCAGCTGTACTGCAATCCAAATGAGTACATCAGAGATCCAGAGAACTACGGGCAAATTATATCTGTCGTCGGAATGGTTCTTTCGCTTCTCATGCCTCATCCAGACCACACGCCACAGGGCGATGGAAGTGACTGGCAGCATCACTTGGCCGCCATTGTTGTTGTCGTAGCCTGGATTAATTTGATGATGCACGTCGGGCGATTCCCAGGTAAATTTTTAAAAATTAATTATTAACATTAAAATAATTATTACCGTTCTTTGGTGATGTGTTACAGTGTTCGGTCTGTACGTGCAAATGTTTACCACCGTTGCACAAAACATTGGTAAATTGTTGGTGGCTTACGTGAGTCTCATTGTTGGCTTCGCGATGGGATTCGCCGTATTGTTTCCAAAATCACAACCTTTTTCACATATGCCTTATGCACTCGTTACGGCATTTGTCATGATGGCTGGTGAATCAGATTACAGCAAAATATTTTATGAAGCCGAAGAGGGTATCAAGTACAGTGGTACTACTCACCTTGTTTTCCTGGTTTTTATTCTCTTGATTTCCGTCGTTTTGATGAATTTAATCGTCGGTTTGGCTGTTTCCGACATTCAAGGACTTCAAAAATCTGCACGCTTAGATCGACTTGTCAGGTTAACGAAACAGATTGCACGCATGGAAAGTTTCATTTTCTTCCCATGGCCCATTCATTTCTCCAGCCTGTGGTCTAAATTTCCTAAACGTGAATCCATTCGGCGACATGTGCTGGTTGTGTCACCAAAAACAAAAAGAAATTACAATTTCAGACCAAACGACCCACGTGACCATCACTTTCCAGCCGATATTAAAGAGAGTCTGTTGAAAATTGTTGTTCAGAGAGTTGCCAAAAAGAAAAAAGGCACACTGACGTCCAACGTCCCCATCATGCGAACAGTGACGACACAAAAGATGGATGACATCAACGAAGAACTCTACAACGCGGTGCTAAATCGAGTTGAAGAACTCTTTCACAATTACATGTCACAAATTGTTGTGATGAACACCAACATTGAAGAGCAACTCACCCGAATGGCCACTCGACCCACGTGGTCATCGACTCGATCGTGGCAGCAACGACCGTCTTGTGATTGCTCCATGATTCACGAAGAGTCCTTTATTCGAAAGAGAGCGTATTCAATCACTGCTGAATCACTGGCATAATCGCAGTTCGGTGCCATCAATTATCATTTGCTGCTCAACAAATATTAATTACTTGAAGTGAAAAGGGTTTCATGTGAATAACTTAAAATTCAATTCATAAAATAACGCTTGTATTATAACCATAAACTTGCCTAAGGAACGAAGAATCATGCGTGATCGAATCCACGTAGAATTCAAAAGATGGAGAATTGCAATTTGGGGTAAATGAAATGGAGTCAAAGTGTGAACAACGTGACTTTGCAAAACAAATGCCTTCAGGTCTGCACAGCAAATGATCACACTGACCTCTCTGTTCAAACAAGAAAATTAATCGATGTAAAGTTACAGTGAGGTATCGATTTCTTAGCTCGAATCCACGATTGTTAAATTGGAGGAATTTCGTCTGCAATACAATTTGTTCCAAAGCGTATCTAAATTTTCTGAATTTTCATATTATTATTTATAAATCCAAACATCGATCACAAAATAACATCAAAGTTGTTTCTTACAAACGAATAATCATCCTTACTAACAGCAATCTGATTGTTTAGCAATGATACCTTTTGAAATTTGCGACGCATATTGGTCGTTTTATGGCACTAAACCACTAGCACCGGATCCTGCGGGTAGTCATCTTTTTAAATGTTAGTGCTCGCGGGTCAGACAGAATAAACATCTTTAACACTAGCGCCCTCCTGGTATCAGAGGAGGAATACGTGCGACCGGAAGAAAATACCTTCAGGCTTCGTCCATTGTTTCCCGTTATTGTCAAAAACACCTGTAGGAGCAGAGGCGATGGTTTCTGCCTGTTTGTTTAATGTTGGGTGTCATTCGTTTTCTGTATCATCTCCAATATGTTCGTGCGTCTTCAAAGCCTCGTGATGATGGATACGATTAGATACGTTTGTTTTCAACTTTTTCTAACGATCAAAATGTCTTTCCTCAGTTTTAAGCATTTTTTCGAAGAAGCCTGCAGAACAGTGAAACCAATTAATGGTAAACAATCTAAATTTATGTTTGTTTGTTTTTTAGTATTAGTTTTCTTTCAATTTGGCCAACAGATCCTGTCAAGCGCCAGGGTGAATACGCCGTCATCACAGGAGGAAACCGAGGCATAGGTTTTTACACTCTTCATGGTTTGCTGACTTCAGGCATGAAAGTTATTGCAGGTACCATTCTTTGAGACCTTAAATGTCTAAATTGACAACAACATATGATGAAACATGCAGGCTGTAGAGATGGAAAGAGCAAGCAACAATTGTTTGATCAACTTAAAGAAACTGGCATGCCAACCGATTCAGTGGAATGGATAAATCTCGACTTATCTTCCCTGGATTCTGTCAGGAATTTTGCAAAGATTGTTCTCGACAAAAACATTCCCATCAGTTTACTCATAAATAACGGTATTTACTTTTCTCCATTTCTTCTTAACCACGAATAACAATGGCATTTCCATTTCCAATAGCCGCCATCATGTTCACGCCATATGCCTTGACAAAAGACGGTTTTGAACAGCAGTTTGCTGTGAATTACCTTGCACATTTTCTCTTGACTCATCTTTTGTTACCACGATTAATTGAAGCAGGCGAAAAGAACCAAAAACCTTCACGAATCGTCAATGTCTCGTCAGATTCGTCTTTTCTTGGGTATTTGGCGCTCGACGATCTCCAAGCCAAGTAGGGTTGTCTAACATAAAAATGTCGTCTGCCATCAGCTGATCTCACTTCTCTCTAGATCTTTTTACAACAAATTCTGTGCCTATGCTCAATCTAAACTGGCACAAGTCCTGTTTACTGAAATGCTTGATACTCAGTTGATTCAAAGTAATCATCCTGTAAAAACTTATGCTCTTCATCCTGGTGTTATAAGATCCAACTGGTATAACGATGCCTGGCATTTAAGAATCTCAATCCTACTCGTCGGTTTTTTATTTAAGGTAATTTGGTCTATTATAATTTTGGTGTTTACGTGATTTAATTTCATTTACGTAGACTGAACGTGAAGGGGCACTGAGTCTTGTATACCGCCCTATCGTCTGAATTAGAAAATTCAAGTGGTGTTTTCCTGACAGACTGCAAAATTACAAAACCTCCATCAGCTCTAGTATGTCCTACTATGAGGGTGAAACTGTGGGATGCAACATGCCATCTGCTCAATATCAAACAATTCGGAAAATATTAGTTTAACTTTAATATAATGCTTTTTTTGTTCAACATTGTTTACGCAAACCTCTTTGAAATACTTCAAGTAAAGATATCTAAACGGTTCATGGCTACAATCCATCGGTGTAATAGATCGTAAAGCACAGAGAAACAGTCGAACAAAATCAAAAGTTTTATTCGTCGGCTTCGCCAGAAGCTTCCAGCTTGGCAAGGAATTCCTTCTTCTTGGCGGCGACACGAGCCTTGCGCTCTTCCAATGTGAGCTTCTTGGCGTTCCAGCGCTTCTTCTTGATCTTGGATGGGTCCTTTGATGACTTTTGTCTATCGGGATCGGCGCGGATGGCTTCGTGGCATTTCTTGTACATCGTTTCGACCTATAGAGAATCAGAAGTTTAACTTAGGATGACTGTTCTCAAACTTCAGCACGTACGGTGTCGGGGACGATGCCGTGCTTGATGAACTGAGAGAACTGCTTTTTGTAGGCCTCTTCATCTTCATCCATCAGCTGGCGCATGTAGTCGGCAACGTGCAAGCCCATGATGTGCTTGCGGTGGACTTCGGCGTTGAAATCCTTGGATTCAGCGTCGTAGCCGGGGAAGCGCTTGGTGCTGTGGGGAACATCAATGCCACCATCGACGGCACCCTTCATGGCACCGAAGATGCGAGCGCCGGTGGTAGTGCGGGCCAAACCAACATCGAGGAAAGCGCGGAAGGCGCCTGGTCCATCATCAACATCTTCAACGTTGAAGACTCCTCCTGTAACTTCAGTGCAACCTTGGTAGATGGTATCAAATTTAAATTTTTTCAAAAGCTGAAAAGCAACAATAGACAATAAGATGCAGGTTGCCATTATCTTTTCACTTGAACGTGACTTACTCTCCTGGCAAGCAAAAGTCCAGTACAGTATGCTGCGGCATAGTTAGTCAACCCAACCTTGACGCCAAAGTGGGGAAGCTCATGACTGTAAGCAGCGCAAACAATCACATCTCCCTCAATTCGGGCATACGCTATCTGTGAAAAAATGATGGACACGGTATGTGAAATAACTGTCATTGCCAAACATAAATAAAAATTTTACCTGACAACAGATGTCCTTGTTAGTGAAACGAACAATCATGCGGTACTTGGGAGTGTTGTACTTGTTCTTGTCCTGTACAACGAGACGGCGACGAGCATAGTAGTCGGTCTTTCCCTCACGACGCCTGCGGAACTTAACTTGGAACCGCTTGAAGTAGGCTTTGTTCTTCACAACTTTAATAAATCCCTGCGATTAACGTAAAAACTATTCAATCGGCATTTCAACAAAAACGAATCTAACTTTATCTACGATACACGACAACATCCACCTCAAACCAGCTAATATAGTACATCAGATAAAGAGAATCTACGAAGTTTGAAAATATAAAACTTACCATGTTGGAGATTAATTAAATAGCTTCGGTTTAAGGGCGAAAAATTGCCGAACCTGCAATGGCTTCGACTCGACAGCGAGGCCGGACTGAATGAGAAAGAATTACTCGCCAGATGGCTGAAGTCACATACGACGTCTGACAGTGTTGCCCTTTCGACTGAAAATATATTTATTCCATCTTATTCTGTAGAAATTGTAAAAATTTTTACATCTTGAATTCAAATTGTATAATTAAAACGACAAATTTTTATTCATAAATTGACCTTCGAAAATTAATTTTTTGTCGATTTTAGTAGTTTTTGATCTCTTTATTAGGTTAGCTCGTTGTCCATTACTCAGCTATCAGCTGTTCACTGAAGTTTTTTCTGTCATTGGTGCCAGAAAATTTGAAAGTTGCAAAAAACCATATTGCGCCTAGGCCTAGCATAGTTTTCTTGTTTATTTTGCCGTTTGTTTGGTTTCCATCTCATCGGTTGCCCAAGAAATTATTCATGCAGTTTGATTATAGTGCAAAATGGCTATGGGAATCAAATATGATCTTGATGTTGGTTGGACTAGCTATAATTTACCTAACTTTTACAGTGATGGCATACTCAAAAAAGAGGGTATGTAGGTGACAAAATTACATGTTTTGTATGTAAAGTATATATTTTGTTTTATCACAGCGACTTATGAAGCAAAAAATTAGTTTCAAACTAGCTCAAGTGAAAAAAAATTTAGCCAAATTAGAAGAGAAACTTGACAATGAAAATTCAGTTGTTGCCAAACGCAAACAAATAGTCGAGTTTCCCATAGAAGAATTGCTGAAAAAGCTTCAGGCTGGAGAACTGAATTGTGTTGAAGTGCTGGAAGCATATCAGGCTAAGGTAGTTGTAATACCAACTTTTGTAATTTTGCATACCTAATTATCATTATAATTTTAGGCTCTAGATGTGACAAAAGAATTGAATTGCGTGACAGAGTTCATTGCAGAAGCTGAGGTCTTGTAACTCAATACCACTATGGTACAACAGGGGCTTTTTTTTTAACCTTGTTAATTTTCATGCAGGAATGGGCTAGAGAATTGGATGCCAATGCTACAGCCACAGGAAAAAGAAAACCACTTCATGGTCTTCCATTTAGCGTCAAAGATAACGTCAGCATTGTTGGTTACGACTGCACCGCTGGAATTTCAAAATTTATAAACCAATCTGCCATCGAAGATGCTGCCCTGGTTTCTGCAATCAGAAGCCTCGGTGCAATACCATTCTGCAGAACGAACGTCCCCCAAACTTTGTTGAGGTAGTAACAATAAAGTGATATGTCATTCGTGCCATGTATCTTAAAGAACTTCTTTTGACAGCTTTGGATGCAGCAATCCGATATGGGGTTCCACAAAAAATCCCTGGTGTAAAGATCGGACGCCGGGAGGCTCCTCTGGTGGAGAAGCTACTTTGGTTGCAGCAGGAGGTTCTCTGCTTGGTATGGTTTTCTGCACTTCATCTTGATATCGCTCTTTATCTTAATATAGTAAATATCTGTAGGAATCGGTAGTGATATTGGTGGAAGTGTTCGCATCCCAGCGGCTTTTTGTGGAGTTTTTTCCATCAAGCCTACTAGTTTAAGACTAAGGTATGAATGATATTGCTGTTGTTTACATTGGTATGCAAGAATGAGAATTTACCGTATTCATTTATCATTTAGCTACAAAGGATTCAGGAAATCTGCCGTTGGTTGTATTGGAAGTAAGTGTAATCCATTGTTATTTCATTAGAAATGCATATCGCAATATTGAAAAAATATGTAATTTTGGTCAGTTCCTTCTGTACCTGGAATATTGGCACGAGATTCGAAAACTGTGATTTTACTCTGCAAACTACTGCTTGAGGATGGTTACATCCAAAGACAATTTGATCTCGATCTGCTACCAATACCCTGGAACGAACAAGTAAAAAAGTATTTATTTACTATACATGATGAATAGAAGTCTAATTATGTTTTTAAAAAACATAGATGTTTACTGTTTCGAGTAAGCTGCGAATAGGTTATTACGAAGAATGTGACTACTTCCCCTGCACGCCTGGCGTCCGTCGCGCCATCAGGATAGCTAAGGAAAAATTGGAGGCGTTAGGGCATGAATTGATTCCGTTTATGCCACCGCGAGTTGACTATGTTATAAGTTCAGTCATTAGCATGTTTTACGCTGATCAAGGAAGATACGTTTTGGAAGCACTGTAAGTCCAACATCCACGTGTTGATCAAACTCATTTGATTGTCGTTGGTACTAAACTAATCGTCTTCTTCTTTAGGTCAGTTGATGATATCGATCCGTTACTCGCCTTACAAATTAAAGTAAATCTAATTAATAAGTTATGATTTTCATTTTTTCTGAAATCCGTAGTTTGTTGCCAGATTGCACTGAAGCTACCGCATCCTGTGAAACAAATGATCCGACCGTTACTTTCTTTGATCGCCCCTCGTCTCGAACCCTGCTTCATGGGTACAAGCAATTCTGTTTTAAGTTACAAAAAAAAAAAAATAACAGTATAGAGATATACTTTTGGTAAATGACAATAGCTGCTGCGGGCCACCAATATCGACATTCCTACCAATTGTGGCAGGGTGTTTTGAAGCAAAGCGAGTATAAAGCGAATTTCCTCTCCATTTGGCGAAATTTGAACTTGGATATCTGCATCGGCCCATGCTTTGCTTGTCCAGCTCCATTAGCCAGAGACACGGGCCGGCTTTCACGTAAATAGCTTACCGTAAAATAATATTTACCACTCGAGGAATAATTCAATCGTGTTTTTCTCAACTGTTAGCCGCTTTTGCATATGCTTGTCTTTACAACTTTTTGGATCTTCCTGCTGGCATCGTACCCGTCACAAAAGAAACGGAACAAGACCAAAAGATGCTGTTAAATGGTGGCTACGATTTTAGAGACTTGGTCTGCAAACTGGTGAAAAAGGTGAAACCAGCCAATTGCCTGAGTATCTCTGTAATTGTAAACGTTTGTGTTTTACTTTTGAATATTAGACTACCCAAGGGGCTACCGGTTTGCCAATACCAGTGCAAGTCATTGGACTTCCGTATCAAGAAGAAGTTGTACTTCGTGCAATGAACATTCTCGAGTCCGCCATTCAAAATTAAATTGTCTTCCCAAATTTATTCCGGGCATCAATTGTCGCATTTTACCGTCCACATATTGCACAACAAAACCCATATTCTTTCTTGTTACTCAAAAATATTTGATTTGTTCCAGTTTAGTGAAATGCATTAAAACCAGAGAGACTTGACAGAAATTTTAGCTGGGGAAAAGTAGTTTGCCATCAATGCACTAGATGGCCTTTACGTTATTAAAATCCAAGTTATCTAACCCAACCATAACTATATCGCTCCTTGCTCATAGAAATATTTTGGCCAACCTGTTGTTTTGTTTTTCGTAAGGGATCGTAATTTTAATTACATAGCAACGTCTTATTTAGTACTAAATACATGAAAAACAATGTCTGCGCGTTTGGTTTTGTTTGCATGGCATTGAGCTATGGTCCACAGGTTTTTTTTTAAAGGCAGATTAGATTGTACGAGTGAGTTCAAAAATCAACGGTTTTATTGATTCAAGAAAAAGCAAATCATGTATCACCGTGAATCGGCAGTAGTTTTGCATTTTAACCAACCCAGACGATTTTCTATGTATAAGTTCAATAATGCTATAGGTTGAAAATGAATCAAGTTACCAACAGGAAGGACAAAAAGACAAGAAAAAAGTTACGAAGAACCATCAGGTGTGTCTGGCCGCGCCCGAAAAGAAATAACGAGAACAAAACGACGAGTTGTAACTGGAGCAAATAATCAGGGAACATGTAGCCATTCAGTGACTTTCAAAGAATTTCTTTTTTGTTTAGATAAACGACCGAATAAATACAGCGGCGATATGCATCTTTAAAATACATTTTAGAAAACATGTTTTATTATCCTTTAACGTTTTCGGCATTTGAATTGTTGTCCATGTAAAACCCGTTTTTTTTTTCTTTCCCATCTGCATAATGATGGCGGACCCGGCCTATTTTTAATTGGGTTCAATTTGGTACGAATTTCCCATGTTCTTTATCAGATGAATCGAATCAAAATAAATCGTCTGCTGCCTACGTTGCCGTTTCAGCTCGTCCTTCGTACAGAATGTTAATATGTCTTTGGAATAACATTTAGCCAAACCATATTTTAAAGTCTCTTTGGATGATGTTGTGCCTGAAAAGATATCAGGGCAACTGTCGAGTGTCGCATTTCGTTTTACGTTAAATAAAAATAGAGACGTAGAGAGGACAACACAGGAAGAGAAAAAGGGGGAGAAAGAAAAGGGCAAAATGGAGGTCTCGTGCAGGGTAAACTATTTTTAACTTGTGATGGAGACGACGTGAAGCTGAAGATTACTTTAGCAGTTGGACGAAAGAAAGTTTTGCCAACGACGTGTGCTTTCCACGTCTCCTCTCTTTTTATTCCAATTTACATATTGAATTTGGATCCAAAAGCTCAATATGGATGAAATTGATGGACTTGGTCAGCTCACTGATTTCCGTCGCCTTTGCAGTGATCTCACGTTGCAGACGAAAAAGGAAGGATTCTTTAAGGTAATTGCAATAATCTCGAAATGTGTTTGAAGGATTAGACTTTTTATGAAGGCCGATAAGTTCCAACATGAACTACAAAATCAAATTAAGCACGTGGTTTGACCTGATTCACGTGTGGATCTAATAAAAGTTAATAACGTTGGCAATAAACCACATGGCTTTCACAGGATTACTTGGCGTCCATTGTTGATCAAGTGAGCGAGGAAGAATTTCAAGAATTCAGCAAACAACAAACGGATTATGATCGCATTCGCTATTGCTGGACCCTCCCGGCGTTACACAAAACGATGAAGAGCTTCCGGCCTTCTTATCGTGGCAAATCGGCCGATGAGTCAGCCAAACGACGTGAGCAAGGCAACGAAGCTTTTAGAGAAAAAGATTATCGCAAAGCCTTGGTCATGTACAATCAGAGCATCGCCTACGCCCCATACAGTAAATTCAATTATTTTAAAATTGCAATTTAAAACAACGCTGATTTCATTTAAAATATAGGTTCGCTGTTGGAGAAGACGACATTGGCCTTGGCCTTGGCTAATCGTTCAGCTGTTTTGGTCCATTTGAAAGAATACCAACTGGCTGTTCGCGACATCCAACTGTCCCTGCAATCCAACTACCCCGAAAAGCAGCGTTACAAACTCTACGACCGAATGGGCTTCTGCCATCAACAGATGGGCGAGACGGCCAAAGCTCGTGTGGCTTACACGGTGGCGTTAGATTGTCTTGCAGAGAGCGATTTGGAGTTGCACGCGTTGGAAAATTGGCGTCAGACGATCGAAAAGAGCCGATCAAAATTGCCATCGAGCAGCAATCCGTCAAACAAGGCAACGATGACGAACGAGCTGCCGGAATTGTTGGGTGGGGCCCATCCTACCATTGCGAACGCATCACGGAATTTATCTTTGAAAATGGACGACAACTGCGGCCGTTATTACGTGGCAGCTGACGATATCAAACCGGGTCAGACGTTGGTGTGCGAGAAACCGTACGCTGCGTGTCTCCTTCCTGGAAAATTTACAAGTCATTGTCATCACTGTTTCGTTCGGTAACAAGTGGAACACGAAAGAGGTTAATGGAAATATGATGAATGTAAAGTAATACGATGAAAAAAGCGAGGTCAAGCGTGCCATTGAATATCTTGATAACGTCGATGGGGAGAAACAATGAGGAAACGATGAAGGGAAATTCCAATGATTTATGCCTCTGAATTCACGGGCAGATCTTTTTATTTCCTCTCCGTATAAACCGTTCATCATTGCTTTTTATAGCAATTTCTTTGATTATTATTATTAATTTGGTTTTTGTTTTTTTCTGTTTTTTTTTTCAGATTGATTGCTCCGTTGGGATGCATGACGTGTCGTGGCGTCTTCTATTGCAGCGTCGAATGCAGAGATGAGGCCGGCTCCACTTACCACCAATACGAATGTATATCTTCCAATGTTCATTATCAGATGCGTGATAAATAATTACAATCTCCTTATAAAGGTGGGATCGTGGATATTTTGACAGCGTCTGGCTCTTCCATCCTCTCGTGGATTGCCTTGAGGATTTTGACAAAAGGCAAATTGGAAGACTTCCTCGCAGCGCGTCAGCAACTGGAGAAGGGGAGGCTTGTCCAGCAAGCAGACAATTACAGTTGCATCTATCATCTTGCCACGTTGTCTCATCTGCGTTCAGACAAGGATTTTTTCGATCGTACTTTTATGGCTTTGTTCCTGTTCCAGTGTCTGAGAGCCTCTGGATTTCTACAGACACGCCATCGCTACGAAGAAGACGCACTCAACATCACCGACGATGAAATTTACATAGCTTCTTTGCTTCTGCGTCACTTGCAGCTTTTACAGTTCAACGCGCACGAAATTCATGAATTTGTGTAAGCTGCTTATTTTCTCTCGAATTTCGTTTTCATCTTTTAACCGGTTTTCTACGAAGGCAACTGAACGAGAAGAATATGCGGAGCACCAAGACCGTCTACATCGGCGTGGGCATTTATCCGGTATATGAACATTTTCGTTCTTTTATCAGTTAAACAGGTTTAACGCATTTCATTCGATTATAGACGGTCGCCTTTTTTAATCATAGCTGTCGACCGGATGTGGCAAGGTCTACGTGATTTTTTTTATTTACAAAGAAAAAAAAAACGACCCATGACTTCACATCCTTTATTTCGACATGCAGGTATTTTCTGGGCACGGCTATGGTTATCACTTCATCACGTTCCATTCGTCGTGGTCAAATGGTTGCCGAAAATTACGGGCCCATTTTTACTCACAAACATCTGGCCGATCGACAGCAAAGTCTTTTAGGAAGGTATTGGTTTCAATGCAAATGTCCTGCTTGCGAAAACGATTGGCCCGTCTACGATGGCATGCCCGACATGGAATCTGTCTTGATTTGCTGTCCCTTATGCCGAGGACCTGTTCAATCCGTCAATTCGTCTTACGCTCGTTGCACAAAGTGCAAGAAACAATCGCTGTGGGAAGCCATTCGACGGCCTGTAGACGAAATCTCTTCGCTCTACCAGACGGGCATGCGGATCATGGACTCGGGCCAGGTGGATAAAGCCGTCCAGGTCCTTAGTTTATACATTGAAATGATGGAGACGTTAGTGGATGATTTGCCCATCCGCGAACTGTTTCTAGCGCAAGAAGCCCTTCGTCTGTGTCTCGGCACCTATGGCACGAAGTACGTGGCAACGTCGCATCTCTCGTTCAAAGCAGCTGGGGCCAATCTAAACGTGTAATTCGACAATGATTTTGTATTGCGTGTCGACATGTTGATCCCATACACTAGACAACTTCTACCCCATACTGTTTTGATGAGTTAATACATACAGACATAATACATTTATTGGGTCCTCTCGTCCAAAATGTCCAACACCTGTCGACATTGAGCGCGGGCCGTTTCAGCAATTCGATCGATCGCTTGACGTGTTTCCGTCTTGTACGTTTCGTCCTTTAAATGGGCGTTTGACAAGTTAATGATGACGTTGTCTCTGGCCGATTGGACGGCAGTTTTCAAGCAACGCGCTGCCACCTGGTCAAAATAAAACGCGTTAATCAAATCTTGGCTTATTTATTTTTAAAGCTGGACGCATACCTGTAAATCAGACTTGCAATTGATGTTGCCAACGGCTGCCATTTCAACGAGCGTTTGCCAGACACCGTCGACATGTTTGGCTAAATGAAGAGGAACGTCTATGGCTTGGCGCAATCCAGCTTCCATGGCCGCTTCCCGTCCATCCGTTGACAGTTTCATTGCCATCTGTTGATTTATACCCCAGCGGGCAATTAGAATGAATGATGATTAAAAAGGGCTGTATAGGTAGACAAACCATGTAGTCGTTGAAAGCGTCCGTATCGGCGTCGATCATTGGGATCGAGTTAATCATGGCGTCGTGCAACGTCGGCAATAAACGACGAATGGTTGAATCGACAATTTCAAATTGCCGTTTGCCATAAGTCATTTGGCCCACCATCGTAGACAAGCCGCAACCCTAAACGTCAGATGATGAAAAAAAAAAAAACAGCACGACAAATGATTTTTAAATGGATTTCTTTACTAATGCAGCGAGAAGCGCCGCGACGGAGCCTCCGCCGGGAGCAGAAGTCCTGGCTCCGACGCTCAAAATGAATTTCTCGACAGAGAGACGGGCAAGAGGACCGACATTGGTGACATTCAGACGATATTCGATAATCCTCTCCCTGTTGATATTCGTGATTAACTCACTGAAGAAATGTAATATAAAGCTTTTAATATTACTTTGGGTGGAAGGGATGGAGTGCCCCCAGGCCGAGCCGGTCAATGGCCAATCGAACCTTTTGCTCTTCTTCCAACAGCATCAATTTCTCTTTTCCGATGTAGTAGTCGGCCGCTTGCAAGATGGCCTTGAGGGGTACGAGCCCGACAATCTCCGATCCGGTGATGGCCACGTTCAGCTGCTGGGCGTCCTTGCGTGCCTCCTCGTAGGCCGTGTGGATGGGCGTCACATCGTGATCCGTCAAGTTGAGCGAGATTTGAGCGATCTGAGCCTCGTCCAGCCACCAGCCGATGCCCTGGACGGCCTTGAGTCGGCCCGGCTCATTAGCGCCTCTTCCTTGTTCCCGCAGATTCAAAGCGATCCGATGCGCCTGCTCCTTCGTCCCCAAAACGTTGACGTTGAAGGCGATGAGAAATTTCCGGACGCCCGTGGCCGTGGCGCCCCATCGCGGCACGAATTCAGACGGACCGAAATCCGGCTTCCATTCTTCCTTGTTGATCTGTTTCTCGTTTAAATATTCAACTGATTGTCAAGGCTTTTTAAATGAAAACATTTACCTTGTCTTTGATGGCTTCGTATTCACCGGCCCTGATTTGCGGTAAGGTGATGCGATGGGCCCCCTTTTCCGCAGCCATTCCGTACAGGTAGACGGGCAGTGAGAGTTCATCGGCCAGTCGACGTCCAAATTCTTTGGCGCATTGAATACAATCGTCTACATCGACGCCCTGTCATTCATGGCTCTATTAGTGCATGTGTGTTGCATTTTGTGACATGTTCTTACCTGAACGGGGATGAAAGGACAGACGTCGAGTGCTCCCATACGTGGATGTTCACCTGTTATTTTTTTTTTTTCAAATATTTTAACTACATTTTCATGAGAAAACGTTGCCTTTTTGATGAGTTTGAAACGATCAAAAAGGCTATATTTCTTGGCGAGGAAAGAAACTCATTTCTAAGGTAGCTGCTTTGAAAGAAGAGATGGTGAAAGGTCTCTATATACGGTGGGCATTCGTCACGAGTGACAGGCTCATTTATCAGCCCATTCCATCTTTTTTTTTTTTTTTTTTCCCTTTTTCGACATCCTTCACGTCCTACGTGTCTTTTTCTTTTAATACGTTACAATCTTTATTAGTCTTTATTCTTTCTTTCCCAAAACAAACACGTTGATCGGAAGTCGCTTTTCAAAGAAGAAAAAGCCACAAAATCTACTGTGAAAAACGACTTACAAGAGAGCCCCGAAACGTTTAAACCAAAGGGGGAAAACGTTTAGTTGAGAAAATACCTTTGTGGCGAGCCATGTCGATGAGTTGATAAGCGACACGACTAGCAGCCAAAGCCGCTTCGACCACATCAGATGGCGAACCGACAAACGTATAAACCTGTGTGTGTGTGTGTATCCCATTTCATCAGTTGAAAAATAAATAAATAGGTAATCAATATAAAGAATTTAGAAAAAAAAAAAAAAAAGAATGCATAGAGTCAAATAATATTACGGTGCGGTTTGTTGAAGTGCCCGGATCGACGTCGAGTAGTGTGACGTTGGCTGTGGCTCGAATAGCAGACGATATGGCTTCGATAATCTCCATTAAAGGAAAAAAAAAAAAACAAAAAAACAAACAAAAATAATAAAACTTCAAATATTTTCAAATAGAGAAACAGCAGTGAGATTTGATGCCAACTAACCTGCGGGTCACGACCTTCAGAAAAGTTTGGTACGCATTCGACGATTTTGGACATTTTGACTTGGGTTCCCAGCGAGACACACGAGACACTAGGCGAATCAAAAGATGTCGACAACGAGACTAGGATCGAGTCAGCATCGAAATGCAACCGACTACGACGTAAGCAACAACTGGACTGTCGCCGTTCCGAAAACATTGGTGTTTTTGTTCGCCATTCTTCCTTCGACTTTCTCTCCTTTTCTACTCTGTTTGTATGGCGAAAAAGGGAAGACGAATTCCCACTAAAGACAACTAAATGACCTTCAAGTTTAATGGCCGCCCTAAGGCCTTGTTTTGCACCCAGCCCTGTTGAACTTTTTCACGTGGCATCCTTTCTCTCCCGTTCCTATAGACAATGGTGGCAACATCAAACAATAGAGTTTCTCTTTTTCTACCAAGTAACAAACACGACTTGTTAAAAATCGAACGTAAAATGTTGCAATTTAGGCCGGTCGAACGTCGTCGACCTTTCGTTTTTGATTTCTTTTTTTGTGTTGCCAGATCAAGGCGATAGGTGGCGAAACTGTTTCTGTTTGATTTGTTTGTTTTTCTGTCTTTTTATTTTTCCCTTTTCAAGCCAAAAAACAAGAAAACGGAAGGCAAAGAAAAAGAAACTCAAAAAAAAAAGAAAAAAAGAAAAAAAGAAAAAAGTTTGGGCTATCGATGATAAACTGACGACGATGTGGAAGACGATGTAATTCCATCCGTCAGGTTTTTCCCGATGGTGCGCGCCAATTGCAAAGACTCAACAAATCACACGACCCCTGTCACGATTCCCCCAATCGTCCACAGTTCATTTTTTTTTTCCCGCCCTTCTTCTTCTTCAACAATTTCGAGGAATTTGCACACGTTATTTTATTCGCCTTTTTTTTTTTTTTTCCTCCTCATATCATTTGCCTGTGCGAAAAAAACATGTTGGTTGGGTTACGCAAAATGTCAAACGAAAATGATAATTGAATCAAAGACGTTTTTGAGCTGCTTTGTTTCCCGAATTTGCACAAGGAGGAGAGAGAACAAAAGGACCGGAAGTGACGATAAGAAAAAGTGGGCGCGCGCGTACGTGTGACGATTGCGTTTTTCGAAACCCTGTTTGTTCTCGCGACAAGTTCTTGTACCCGTCCTCCTCCATTTACATGTTGGTCCACCACAACAAACAAAACAAAGAAAGAAAGGCTGACGCGGTGTCCATTTTCGCGCGCAAAAAAGCGTGCCAAAACGGGTTTGGAGAAAGAACGAAAAAAAAAAAAACAGCTCATTTAAATATGAAAGACAAATCAAAGTCGAATCAGATTGGGCGCTCTTCACCCGTCTATTTGCATAGAAATGAAGCGCCCGTTTTTCGATAGCTCCTCCCCCACCCAGCCGACACTTGCATTTCGAACACGAAGGCAGTTGTTGGAGAGAGAGAGAGAGAGAGAGAGAGAGAGAGGAACGTCGTCATCGAAATGTTGCCTCACTGATTATCAGCTGTGGGTTGTTGCGCGGCGGCCAGTCCGGGCGTGTTTTCTCTCTTGCCTTCGTGTGTTGCTGAAGCCATTCGTTTGAAGCCTCCTGTGGGGTTGGCCTCCTCATTCGCCCTTGTTGTATGTGTGTCAGGAGGAGTGGAATAGGGGGGGGGGGGAGAGAGACAGTGTTAGCTCGAGACTTGCCAGTCTGTTGGCCACTTCAGTCGTTCGCCTCACTTGGTTGCGTGAGGATTCGACGATCCACCGGTCGCCATCTTTTCGTTTTTTTTTTCATTGTCCACGACCTTTTTTTGCTCGTTTTAACTTTTTTTGTTCTCTCTTCAGTTCAGGCTGAAAGCGAACACCACCGGTGAGAATCATAATTTCGCTTGTTTTTTTTTTTTTTGTTGCCATTTTTATAACAAATTTTTGGAGGGATGATGATGATGATGAACCGGCTTTGAGAAAGAAAGGGCTAGATAACACGTGCCTCGACCACTTGTTGGTTTTCGACTGTGAACGATCCCGATTCCATTATCCATTTTGAAAAAGAAAAAAAAGAATGTATTTTCTCCATTTATTCCAAACCGGTTGTCATATCTCCAAAAGACGAAAGAAAATGGAGGGAAAATAATGCTCTCCATTTTTTCTTGATTCATTTTTTTTTTTTTTTAGGGGGGTTGTTTTTTGTTTTATTTGTGTTTTGGGTTGTTGGTTTGAAGAGAAAAAAAAAACAAAACAACAACTGATTACATGATTTGTTGCCTTTCCTAAACAGGTTCGTTGTTGAAGCCACCGGACAGGCGCCCATCTCTCGCCTGAGAGATTTTTCTCTTTTTTCCCAAATCGAAACAAGAAAAAAAAAAAAAAAAAGACAATAACAGATCGAGAGAGCCGAGTGTCGTGTGCCCTGTGTGATTTTTCTGTGTTTTGTGTCTCTTGCGTGCCGGTGTCCGTGTGTGTGTGTGTGTGTGTGTGAGTGTCCAAGTGATTGATTGTCGGTGACACCTGAGCTCTCCCTTTTCGAAAAGAAAAGAGGAAAAGAATCTTTTTAACTCTGAGACTAAAAACCTCGTTGACATCGACTGTGCCCCCAAAGTTGTGCGAATTTCGGCAGTGATTGCCGTCGTGGTGCTAATCAAGAAGCAGACGACTCTTGGGCTCGCCATTCCACGTTGTGTCTGTCTCGCACGTGGACCGCAACTCTCTCCGTCATGAAGAAATCTGTTGCTCCCCTCATCGTCCTGGGCCTTTTGCTCGTCATGGCGCTCATCGACGCCTCGCATCCACAGGTAATTTCATCTTTTTTTAAATTTATTTATTTGCTGGCCATTCTCGTGTGTGTGGTCGGTCATTTATTGCGGGTTGTGCATCGCTGATGGATGATTGAGACAACGTCTCATCTCCACTAGCGAAACTGGTTTCCTTTTTTTTTTTTTTTTCTGCTTCGATGACCTCATTGACTTGGTTTGAATTGATTGTGGCACATTGATTCGCGTCAGTCAGACTGGCGTCTCGACTAGCTCTATTGGTTAAGAAACGGTAGCCAGAGGCGAGCAACAAGTCGACAAACTTTTGATAACAAGTCAAAGATAGGTAGGATAGAAGAAAACAAAAAACGAGTAGTTTAAATTGCATTATGCATGTGGACCCCCGCCATATTTGGTCATGTGTCGGGGTTGTTCGACTCTCTCTCTGTTGAGTCTGTGTGTGTGTGTGTGTGTGTGTGTGTGTGTGTGTGTGTGTCTGTGTCTGATGCCATCAACCTTCATCTTTTTCTTTCATTTTCCCAGTTTTTATCCGTTTATTCCACCTACGTCTTTGAATTGACTTGCGGTGTTGCACTGGTGGCTAGAAAGCCGTTGAGTCACACACAGCCTCTGATTTTCAAGGGGTTCCATCGAAAACATCATTTTTTGTTGTTGTTGTTGAAACACTGGGTTTGGCTGTCGATGGCGTGAAGGCAACTGTTCAATCACGTCAAGGGCGGGTTTAAAAAAAAAAAAAAGGGCGATGAAGGAGCAATACTTTCTTATACTTCCTGATGATGTTTTGGAATTGAAGTTGAATGATGATTTGTCGTTGAAGGGATAAAACATGGTTATGTGACGAAGGAAATGATTCACATCGGAAGCCATATTCGTGGCCTCTTTTATTTTCAGATGCCTTATCATTTTTTTTTTTTTTATCAGCTTCATCTTTTTTTTTTTTATTTTTGAAATGTATGTGCAGAGATAGGGGACAAGAATGTCTGCGTGCACGGCACGGCGCTAAAGCTATTTGGTGAGCGTGACTGAACGCCACCAGTTTTCGAGTCGCCGTAATTGCACAACAATTCGGACATGGACGAATTTCAAAAGAATCGTAGGTAAACAAGGGCCGATGGAATGCAGACCAACGACAACAACGTATTATTTATACTCGTGCCGCTCCTCGATGTTGTTGCCTACCAGAATAGATGACAGTCGTTCTGATTGTCGTCGGGACGAGATGGGGCGTGGTCGGGACTCGGCTACATTGCGGATCAGTAGACCAAGCGCCAAGTTTGAATTTTTAATTCTTGGAGGGATTGCAAGTTGAGACTAAATTGTAATAAAAACGAGAGACTGTTAAAAAAGGCCTGTATGAAGGGAACCCTGGAGGCCATGTTTGTTCGTTTTCATTCAAACATGGATAGCCAATGAGGCACCACTGTTGAACGATTGTATGTTTCTACCGTCTCGATAGAATTAAGAAAATTGCAGAAATTATTTCTAATTTCCTTTTTTTATTTTTTTTTACGGCGTTTTTGAAATGCGTTACTCAGACGTGTGGGGTTGTTTTTTTTTGTTTTTTGAAACGGCCATAACTAACAACAATCGGGAACGCCCCTCGGCTCTGTATCCCTTTGAATTTCAAACAAACGAAAAAAAAAAAAAAAAACCGTGCAGACTTTTCCACCGTTGGCTACAGCCGGTGAAACGCCAGTGTCGGATAACATTTGGTTTTTTGTTTTGATTGGGGTGGGTATAAATCAAGACGTCTGACGAAATTCAAAAGAGGCGTCTGAGATGCCGAGGACTGGCCAATGTTTTTTAGCTTTGGGTGTTTTGGTTTGCGATGTTTCAAGTAGCGTGCCGAATGGCAGACAAAGGGGCCGGTTGGCTGTTCCATGTGTTTGCAATAAAAAATGGGGATTATTTGATTTGCACGGAGATAGGACGAGCAGAGAGACTTGCACACAGTCTGTTGGATTCACAGAGGGCGTCTGTTGCCGACCTCTTCTAATTTCGGAAGGGATGACGTCATTTTTCGTTCTTTTGTCTGCGTTTCTTGTGCGATTCTGGCGCGACGGCCAACGATTCGTCATGCGATCAACAGCCAACTGTTTTCTTCTTTTTCGTGAACAATTTTCAGTTTCATTTGCGGCAAAGGCAGACTGAAAACGAAGACATACGGAGGTGAAAATACGAGCCTTCCTGTCACTGTGAGAAGCTGCAGCTGGTCGTCATCTTTGATGGGTTGACAATGTGCAATTGGCATATCGGCTTAGACATTCGACCATGTCGACAGGAAACGGATATTTCTCGTTTTTCACCTTTTCAAATCGTTTCGTGTCCTATACGAAAAGGAAGATAGCATACCTTTGATCGTTTGCTCGTCTATTTAAACGTACTTTGGAACCGTTTACTGATTACGTTCATCGTTTCCAGGTGGTCGCATTTTCAGCCTAACGTGCGTTCAATAATGAGCCAGGCAATTTTCCTGTTTTTTTTCTTTGGCATTCCGTCCAGCAGCTGTTTCACCCAATTCTTTTAAAAGGAAGAAAACAAAAACATTTCTGCCCCTATTTTTGAATTTCACGATGACGTTGTCGTTGTGTTGATTAATAAAAAAAGAGAAATATTTTTGGTTCCTTTTGGAAATAAAATGTGGCGGCCGCGTCTTTGCCCCCTAATCCTGAACGCAGTCAATCTCGTGCGGACGGAATCTATAACGTCGACAGACCAAAGACACAAGGAGGGCATAATCAACAGGAGCGGCGTCGTCTATTTTCAGCCTCGGCTCCTGCTCTCTTTTCTTTTACCAAGAGACCAGTTTGAACTCGATGGCCAAGATTCCTTTTCAATTTTGACAGACGGTCGTCGTTTTCACATTTTTTTTTCCTTTTCCATTCAGATTTTTTTATGTTTTTTTTTTTCAAAAGGATGTGAGTAAATCAGGCCTTGTATGATGTAATCCTGTTAAACATTTCCAAAGCCAATTCGATTGGCGCTGCATTTGAAATAGTACCCCCCCCCCCAAAAAAAAAAAATCAGTTTGATATCAAAGTCTGGGGGAATTTGAGGTCGAAAAAGAACATGGCAGCTGTTTTATTTTTGTTTAAAGAAAAGATCGTTGGTACTGCGGAAGGAGGTTGGCCGTCGCTATTTTCAGACTCCAATGCGCTTTCCACACGTTTCCTCCCGTTTTTTTTTTTTTTCCCTTGAAGACACGGCTAATGTTGAATCCTTATGACTTTATGCTTGTTGAGATTTTGCTTTTAGTACAGTAGAAGTACAGAAGAAACGGTGAAAATGGCTCGAGTTCTTTGCTGAGGTGACGAAAAAAAAAAACAAAAAAAACCAGGGGGCGACCGTAGCTAATTGCGTTCGGTTAGGCGGTTCATCTGTTTTCTTATTTGATGCCTTGCTTCGGCATAACGAGAAACTCGTTTTTCTCCTTTATTTTGGTAGACTGTACGGCACGAACTGGCGCGACGGGAAAAGAAAATATCGAATGTCTTGCCGTGTCAAACGATTGGAATGCAACTCTATTGGAAATTGGATTTGCCAAGACGACATGGTTGTATAGGTTCGAATACAAGTGCAACAATGTAAACGCCATTTCTAGGGATTCGCATTGCGACTTTCGACTTTTTTTTTTTTTTTTTTTTTTTTTTTTTTTGAGGGGGGTGGGAATTTGTTTTCCTTTTCTAAATGGTTTGGGGAAGACGGTTCAAACTAATTTATGAATAGATAAAAGAGCAATTAGCTATGGCCCATGTTTGCTCAGGACAACGCCCATCTGGCGGCACTTGAAAAGACCAGGCCCCTCTTCATCATTTTTTTTTTTAAACTAAAGAATGTTGAAGAAAATCAACTTTGAAGATGTTTCTTCCTATGCAAAATTCGTACTTATTTAAAAGTGGCACATAAAAAAAACAAAAAACAAGTGGGATCCCGAATTTTTTTTAGTGAGGGCGAGCAAAGGCGTGACTTGATTATTCATACAGTCTATCCGGCGCTTTTAAAAGATTCTCCTACAGTCTTTTTTTTTTTTAAATGGGATGACTTGAAAATAGGGGGACGGCACATTGTATTTTTTTTTTTTTTCCTGTTGGTTTGCGCGCGTGCTCACGCTGACATCCGATTCATTTCCATGTGATTTACACAGTCGCCCCGCGAAACGTTCCGGGACTGGGAAATGAGAGGGTAGGGCATTTAAAAGATAAGAAGAAAAGAACAATTTATTTCTTGTTCACCTGTGCCGACCGGGGATGGGCTCACCTTCAAACGAGGCTCGTGATAGTATTCCAACATTCTCCGCCTCAGGGTCACACACGTCCATTTTTTTTTTTTTTTCGTGTGTATTATCAAGAAATAGAGATAAAAATGGACGGAATAATAAAAGGTGTATGAATGCCAGGAGCGGAACACCATCTTTTTTAAATAGTTTCTCGTATGACGCTGTAGATGCAAATGATGTTGTTTTCGTGTATATAAGGAGAGGTAAAAAAAAAAAAAAAAAAAAAATGACGTTGGACCGCCTGGGTCTTACAAAAAGGGAAAAAAAAAATAAAATAAAACACTTAAAGAGAGACGACAAAAAAACATTTTTCTCGTTTTCTCTTTGTGGTAGGAAAGATTGCGAAACGTCGGAGGACAATAGAAAACTTGTTGATTCTGTTTAAACATTTTTCAGAGGCTACCAGGAATCAGTTTTTAGGCAATCCTTGAAACAAGAGAGAGAGAGCTCAAAAAACTTGATTTGCATACTCACATTTTTAAAGAAAGAGGATAAACAAAGTGTTGTTTTTTTTGTGTTCGAGGAACGATCCGTAAAGAGGAAAACAAAAAAAATTCTGCTTTCTCTCGCCATTGCCGCTAAAAACATTTTTACTGTACTTTTCAAAAGCAATTTCGACATTCTATTTACACACGTTGTTGAATGACATTCGTCATGAACGCCATTTTCGAATGCTATTCATTCATTATTCATCACATCGTCATGGACGCATATATACAGTGTACAAATATTTTTCCCCCCCCCTCATGTTCCAAAACTTGTTGCTGGGTGATCCCGTCCGTATATGCATGCCAGATATCGTGCGGGTTTTCGTGACAAATGACGTACACAGCCTCGGGTTTCACGTTGTTGATGTCGTTCATCATCACGGTATTTTCACGTCTTTTTTTTTTTTTCG
This sequence comes from Daphnia carinata, assembly GCF_022539665.2. Classification (NCBI taxonomy): domain Eukaryota; kingdom Metazoa; phylum Arthropoda; class Branchiopoda; order Diplostraca; family Daphniidae; genus Daphnia; species Daphnia carinata. Next base: position 5,059,731 of record NC_081337.1, read on the forward strand.
CTCTCGTCGCATTCGATGCCTTAAAAGGATCGACTCGTTTCCTTCCATCGTCTCTGCACGCCGCTGGTACGCGGCCTAACCGGCGATTGCAAGTGACGCATTAGTAAGGACATCACGTCATTTTGCCCTCATCGTTTCATTTTTCTTTTTTAAGAAGAAGGTCATGTACCGAGATGAGCGTCGCTTTGCATTTTGAATTGACCTGGACGTTGTATATATATTTTTTTTTGAATGATTGTAAATGCCGTATCACAAGTGTCTTCCCACAGCCAGTGACTTTGTGTACGTGTCGTTATCTTTTCTTTTTCGATAGTTTTTGAAACTTTCGTCGTTCCAAGTCGACTTTCTTATCTCGAACCAAAAAAGAAATTTCTGATGGCGGCAGACGACGTCATCATCCAACCATTTTTCTTCCTTGAAACAAATCAAAAGAAAAAGCGCTAATCAAACAATAAAAAGACTTTTGAAAATTAGCACTCCGCAAAAGGCCATCATTTTTGGAGAGAGAGAAAAAAAAAAAAAATGTCGACTCATTTCATAAACGGCTAAACGTGTCCTACGATTGATTGTTAATGGCGTTTTATTCCCTTTCTGATTGTGTTCGTGTCCACCCTTTTTTAATTGCGCCTTTTTTGTTTGTTTTCGTATCAGATTCCCTTTCGACTAAAACACTCAAAAGACAATCCCTTTAAAACAAGAATTTTTAAAAATATTTTTTACTTTATCACAACATCATCGCCACTTATTTCTTGTCCTTAAAAAAAAAGCTGTTTGTAACGACATAAAACGGGCGGGTTCGACCATCTTTTTCAATGGGCAAAACGTTCGTTGAGACCTTACACCACCCAGTTGGCTTTATTTGCCCACCCGACGTTATCGCCCTTCTTATTTAGGGACTGGTCAGTCGGCCTCTTGTCACAGCGTTTTCTATATTTTATTTTATTTTATTTTTTTCAAAAAATACGACAACCCATAGACCAGCATTTTTTTAGTCGGCATAATGGCGCCTTCTTTTCCTAAAAAAAAATAATAATAATAAAAAAAAAGAAAAAAAGCTTCGAGTTTGGACCCCTCCTGTGGCGCTGGCCGGTGTAATAACACACGGCTGGTTAAGGTTTATGTACGTATCGGAGTATCGTATTGATGACGAAGCAATGGCCGGCCAAAAAAGCACACACAGTGCAACACACACACACACAGATCTTTTGCCTGAAAGAAGAGAGAGGCCGACAAATAGGTATAGACTTACGTCATTCCTTTTTTTTTTTTTAAATCCTTCCTCTTCTACAATATTTTTTTTTTTTGTGTGCGGTGGAAAAAAAAATAAAAAACGATGAAACGGCCGTGCTACACGACACGTATCCCGTTAGGTGTATACTGTTTCGTGTTCTATAGGAGCCAACCAACCAGCATCACACAAATCAAACTCTTCTTTTGACCCTCTTCTTTACTTTAACTTATGCGTCATGTCCCTTTTTTTTTTTTTATTTCGATTTTAAAGAATAGGCTAGTAGTATATTAGCTTCAACGTGAATGGGGGGGTTGTGCGGATGACGTCCAGCAATCAAAAGAAACATCTGGTCCGACCTGACCGGATAGTTTCGTTCCACTTGAGCAGGAAGTTGACACAATCTACAAAAGCCATACCTTTTTATATGCAGGAAGGTGATTCTACTCTATTCCTTTGAGTTTATTCAGAAACATCGTGGTTGGGGTGCAGTTTTTGTTATCGGTCTATTCTTTAAAAACGACTGTGGTGGTCCATTGCCCAGTTTCATGTCAGGCGCGGTCGCTAGATGGCGTTGCTCACCGGTCGCCTACATTTTTCAAGACGGCACTTTTTTTTTTTTCGATAAACAAAGTGAATAGCCGTCGACATTTGTTTGTCTGGCGAATGCAATTTGAATGTGCGTGTCAACTGCAAACACACACACACACACACACACACACAGAGTTTTATTGACCAACGTACTCTTCTTTTGCATAGCAGCTCTTACGTCCGACACTTTGCACTGGATGCGAATCATATGTGCGACAAACGTTTCAAGTGCCGTCTTCTTTTCTTTCCTCTTCCCCATCTTATTTGAAAATGGCTTTTTAGTTCTCAGCACTTGGTGAGCAGTTGTACAAGTGGAGGGCACTTGAGTATGTAAACAAAGACTTTTCTTGGCCAGCTTTTTCAATTTCGATTCTTATAGTTTGCACACAGTGGCAACTCGTAATAAAAAATTTTTTTTTTTTTTTTTTTTTATTAAATGCGTTTTGAACGTGATATTAACGACAATTCAATTTCATTGGTCACTTTGGTGTTGCCCGCCCGCATTGAAAACCAAATGTTGTCCGTCTCTCTTTTCTTTTTGGCTTTGTTGACTTGTGTGTTGTTTGTCTCGGTCGTTCCAACTGGCCCGTACAACCAAGTCACAGCGTCAATATTGACCCTTTTCTCTTTTCCCTCTGTCCGGAGGTGCAACGCCTAAGGGCCGCCCCTTTCTTTGTTCAATGACCAGATTTGAAGTAACCCTGAAAAAAGTCGCATCCGATGAGCAAATCTCTTTTTTGGTTTGATTTTTGATCACGTTGTTGGCGCCCAATTTCGAGGTTGGATGGTCTGACATTTAAAACAAAACAAAACAAAAAAAAGTTGGCATCGAGTCCAATAGACTCCACCCTCTTGTTCGTGACGTCGATGAGTGGGCGAGAAAGGAAGTCATGCCCTTTTTTCCTAAAAAAAAAAAAAAATGCTCTATTAAAACAAGAACTTTATCCGGATCTATTAAACAGTTGTAGTGCAAATCTCTAATTTCAATGGAAGCGCTTTATGATTGGACGTCAAGTGCGAACGGAACCTTTTTGCATAGCTGCTTGTAAATTCACGATGCGTGTGAGCTTGAAAATAGGAGCGGAATCATTGAAAAATGCACCGAGAAAATTTGCTATTTTGAATCAATGAATAAAATTCTGTCGAGGAGATAATGCGCTCAACACTCGAAACGCCTCATGTATATTTTTCTTTTTATTGGCTCCTTGTTCGACGCATATTCCCTCATCATTTTGTTTTTATTTTTTCTTGGCCATTGCGCGTCACTTTGATGGATCGGCTCCATTCGTCGCCAACGCTTTTTTTTTTTTTCTCTCTCCACTCGAGTCGTGTAGCGATGCGAAATCTTTTGGAATAAGTCAAGTCAATAAATAGTCGAATGCGCGTTTTTGATGACTGAATTGAAGGAGGGGGGGGGGGAAACGTTTCTGTGTGTGTGTGTTGATCTAATAGGCGCATGTTTGGGCCATTTGTGTTATCGTGGCGAAAAGACTTGGCCTCTCGAGATGCTCTGCCATTGCTAAATAGATACGGCCAGCCGAGAGAGGAGTGGGCGATAAAAGCAGATGCAATGAAGAAAATGGATGAAAAACGAAAAGAAAAGCAAAAGGCAATTGCGTGAAATGTTTCTCAGCTGAGAGTTTGCAGACACGAGTTCCAGCATTTTTTTTGTTTGTTTTTTTTTTTTTTTCTTTCTTCCGCCATCCTTTTTCTAGACTCCCATATAAAGTACAAGTCCTGACGTGGCTCCTTCCTCTTCCTTTGCCTCTTTACGATCGATATCTTGCAACTCTTTTTCTTCATCTCCTCCCGGCGTATCGGTCCATCTTCCACCGAGAACGGAACCTTAAAAAAAAATGGCTGCGTAGTCGAGTTCGTAGAAAAAAGCCAAACACAGACTAGCATAAAAAAAAAAAGAAAAAAAAAAGGGAAGTGAGACGTCGAGGATGGCAAAAAAAAAAAAAAAAAAAGAAAAGAAAGATTGAAGATGTTGGCCCGCGCTCTTGGCCGGCTACCAAAAGCGAGCGGATCAACAATCGAGACATAGTTGACTAGCATGTAAAACAACGTTGTAGTACACGGTCGTTCTCTCTTTTGTTTGGCACACCGACATGTTTTTAATTGACGTGGAACTAATGAAAAGACGTTTCGTTTACAGGACGATAGCGACTTGGTTTTCGATGAAGACATTTTATCAGATGCTGGAACGTCTTCGCTGGTGGCCAACAGGCGCGTGAAACGTGAACCTCCGCCGTCGTTGGAGGAACGAGGACACGGACGACATCGTCAGTCGGGCAATGGCAGCAAATTGGCGGCCAAAGGCCTTTGGACTGGCCATCACAAGACGAAGAAATCGCACCACGAAGAAGACCAGATGAAGAAACATCATGGCGGCCATCACGTCCTGAAGGCTGGCAAAAATAAAATGGAGCGCGCCGAACCGGCCAAGAAGAAGCACACGAAACGAAACAGCAAAGTCAAACCGATGGCTGTGGAAATTCTGGCCGATGACGAAGATATGCTGGCCGATGGATCGGGCTCAGGAAGTGGCCCGGTTGTTCCTCCACCTCAAAGTGGTAGCACAACTCCCGGCACTCGCAGTAAGTTTCATTTTTTTGCTGTTTTTTTTTGGATTCTGAAAACAAAAAACAAAAACAAATCAAATGAATTGATGATTAATGCCATTGCATAAATGCAGAGGTGTATCGATGCTCGTTGCTCATTCAAGAGCCTTACAACGAAGAGTTGGGCGATCGATTCAGCGATGATTTCACTGATGTGTCTGAACGTTTCAATACGGCCATTGAACAAATTTATCAAACCGTGCCCGGTACTCAGACGGCCACCGTTCAAACATTCGAGTAAGTCTTCCTATTTTATTTTATTTTTTTTTTTTTTTTTTTTTTTTTAAATTTAAAATTTAACTAATAAATATTGAACAAATTGAAAGGCGGACGAGCCAATTGTCGCTAACGAAAGTCAACTTTGACGTTGAATCGCAAGATTTCGACGAAGAGAAGATAATCGAAGAGACGCTGCGTTCGGCCATCCGAAACGGCCAAGTTGGTTCATTTTTCGTGGAAAGCGAAGGATTCACGTTCCGGCCCGTCACTGGTAATCCCGACTCTTATTTGTTTTTGTTTTTTTTAATAACCGGCCAATGTTGTTGATTGATCTAGGGCCGTCGATTAGTCCCATAGATCCCGAAGATCCCGAACTTACGGAAGATTGTGACGTTCCATGTAAATCGGGTGGCGAATGCGTTCGTTTAGATCAGCGTTGTGACGGCACCGAAGATTGCCAAGACGGATCGGATGAGGATGGATGCGGTAAGTCATTTTCTTCATCTTTTGTTTTTTTTTCAAATTTTTTTTTTTTTTTTTGTTTGATGTGTTTTTAGATATCGATAAAAAAAAAAAAACGGACAATGGTGGGCGTTGGAATGGCTCTTTTTTTGTTGTTGTTGTTTTTGGAAGAGTAATATCTCTTCATCATTCCTTCATCGTCCTCCTCCCATTCGAACCTTTTCTTGTTGTATCTTTTGAATTTGTTTATTTTTATTTTTTTTTTTTGGGGGGGGGAAGGCTGGTTTGATTGTAATCATCTCGAGTTTCATCACTCAACGATGGTCCGTAGACGTGATCATAAACAACACGTCAGGATGAAAATGGAAAAGGCTGAAGGGATGAACATAAAAGAAATAGGGGGGAATGCAGCCATTTCGTAGAACGCGCATGGTCCCCTCGAAAAAAAGAAAGAAAAAAAAGAAAACGAAAGAAAATTTGGGTTTTATCTCAAGCCTCTCGATAATGTAATGAAAAAGAAAAAAAAAAGATGGACAGGCGATTTGTTAGTGTTGACAGAGAGGAACACCCGTCCCGGCTTGTTTCAATACACTTAACAAGAGCAACACGATCCAGCTGGGCCCACAATGGGCAGGACATCCGCACCTTTTTTCTTTTTCTTTTTTTTTTTGAAATGCCTTTTGAAATGTGTTCATCTTTTCGATGCAATTAGTTAGTGAATGTTGCAACTAATTGGAACACAACGTTGTTTTTTTTTTAATTGAAACAGGGCCGCTATCTCAACCCGGCCAACCTGAGCCAGAAGAATTGGATTGCCGCGGTGACATCAAATCGAAATGCCGAGGATTGAACAATCAATTCTATTGCGAGGAACATCAATGCGATGGAATTGTCAAATGTCCAGAAGGCGACGACGAAGAGAATTGTCCCATTTTAGTGACGAGCACCAGCCCTCCGGCTCCACCTCCCACAGCAGCCCCAACCACTCCCACAACAACAACAACAACAACAACAACAACAACAACGACATTGGCCCCAACAACAACGACAACTACAGAGGCTCCCCTGCCAACTGGTAATTCGAAAATTAAAATTTTTTTTCCATTTCTTTTTTTTTTTTTTTAAGATGAAAGAGAAAGTTATGAATAATTCTGAATGAAATAATACGTTTAAAGAGTTGTCAAATGCAAGTAAGGAAATGGTGTACGTGGGTGTGAAACCGGACGCACCTTTTTTGTTTTCAAAAAGAGAATGGGCCAATGATGCCATCATCTCAACGTGGATAGACGACATTTTTGCGCTCACGAATATTTCCGTTTCCTTTTTGGACTGCACTGTGTGCGCAAATGACTCATAGGTCAAGCAGAGATAAAGAAAAAGAAAGAAAGAAAGAAAGGGTAGTGTGTGTGCTGGACAACAACGACTGGGGACGATGGGGTTGGTCAAATGAATGATCGAGTCCTCGCCGATGGCAGATGGAATTTGTTTACATCAGCCGATTTCCGTTTGAGAGGGTCAACGTAATCATTTGTATGAAACGATGATGGATGACTTTGTTTCGTTATCGTATCATGTCCGGCTCATATTTTTTTTTTTTTTTTGATAGAAACGACTTTTTAATAGCTGATTGATTAGCACGTCCCGTTTCCTCGTGTTTGTAATGTTTTCTCTTTTGCGCATTGACACAAAGGTTGCCCTCAGGACCAGTTCAGCTGCGATGGCCGATGCCTGCCCTTCACCGTCTTTTGTGATGGCCGTGCCGATTGTTTGGATGGAGGGGATGAAAGCGATTGCCCCGTCATTGGTAAGTCTCTCGATTTTCGTTTTTTATTGGTCCTGATTGAAATGTGTGGAAAAAACATTGACGACAAAGCGGCTGCCAAAGTGAGAATGTAACGTCATCTGGCGGTGCGTCTGAGTCGCTCTGTCTCGTCACCTGATGCCCGTCGTTGACGTCAGTCATTTCCATGGAAATTAGACATCCGCTTTTCCCCTTTTTGATTGCCCTTTTGTTTCCTCGGTGCCATAGACGCCGGTCAAAGGTCTTTTCCAATGTTTCCATTTTTGTTTTTTCTTTTGTTTTTTTTTTTTACCTGCCGAAATTAGAAATTTTTTTTTGGGGGGGCTGGCAACAAGTTCACGTTCTAAATGTGGGTCGGTGCCTCATCCCTGAACGAAAAACTTTTGACAAAAGATTCCACGGACGAGCCAAATGTCACGAAGACACGAAATGTGTGGAATGCGCACCGCAATGAGTCGGCGAAATGAAGACGCAAACGCATAAAGGGCGTCTTCCCACCGTTCGTGCGCTCTCACCTCACACACACACACACCGTTGAAAAAAGAAAAGAAAATGGGTTGTGTGTGTACGTACGTAGGGTTTCTCTACACACGTTGTAGGGTCTTTTTTTTTTCTCTAGTGATTCGTAACGTGGTTGATGATGTTGTCCCACTGGCTGCAACTGAGAAATCGTCAGGCAGTTTAACTCTTTTCTCTTATTATTTGCCCAAGGATTTCAAGTCGCTGTTGCCAACGCTCTTTTCTTCTATATTCTTTTTCTTTTTTCCTTTTTTTCTTTTATACGTGTGACGTACAAAGGCTTCGGATGTCATCATCCAGCCGGAAAAGAAAAACGCAAAAGAGTTAGACAGAAAAATAAAGGAACATGAAATAAAGGACAAATATATATAAAAAAAAGAAAAAAGAAAGAAATCTCAGCGTGAAGAAGCTCGTTGTAATGGAGCACAACGGGGACAAGTGTCTAATAAATATTCGATGCAATCGACTATGGATACTGGTCGAAATGAAGTAGCAGTTGATGCATAGGCGATGCGCAGCAGCAAAAGAAGTTGTTGCCTTGCCGAAATCAAAGAAGGAAGAAGAAGAAGAAGAAAAAAAAAGGGCGGGTTGGTGCTCGGCTGCGTTCATCAATCCACTCATCAGTCCGACTCTGACCGTCTCCAGCTCCGGTTTGCTCCCCTCTTCTTCTTCTTCTTCCTCCTCCTCTATCGTGTCGATTCACAATTTCGTTCGGCTCGTACACAAAAGCTAAAGGTGTTAAGGCATCCGATCGTGTCTGACCTCAATCTCAGTCGTGTGTAGTGAATTGTGCCGCCCCTTAAAAACTTATCGCTGTAAAATCAAAATTGTGCACCCCTTTCGCTGTAGACTTTCGTTCGATTGCCGTTGTGCACGGGCAAACGAATAAAAACAAAGGGGATGATGTATTATTGAATGATGATTTCCCTGTTGGTGGTTGAACGCTAGACCGCAAGCAACGGCAAGGATCCCCCTCCTCGGGGCAGAAAAAAAAGGAGGGACGCAAAACGTTCAACAAAAGGAAGCGCATACAACGCTGTTGTTGTTGTTGTTGGTTCGTAATGGGACGCAATTGAGGCCCCCCCAGTGCGTTAGCCAACAACAATTTGGCCCCTAGTTTTCCTTCGTTTCCCTTTTACTCTTGCGCTTATGATTCGTGATTGTTCGTGATCGGCCTTTCGTCAGCCAATCAACTTTTCTTTCTTTGTTTATGCTCGGCACAGAAACATGGGAATCACGCGTGATCCGGCCTAATCTTTGGCGTCAGTTGCGTTTTTTTTTTTTCGTTTTTTTTCAGCGGCTTTTCATCGTTCCATCGGTCGTGGCTTTATCATCCGACTCTCGAGAAAAATTATCACGAATTTTTTGTTTTTGTTTTGTTTCAAAGCGTTGCATTTTGCTGTTGCAGTCAGTTTTGGTAGGGGAGCGGTTGAACTCGTCGTTTTTTTTTTGTTTTTAGCCTCTGCGTTCCGCATCCATTTACATTTCTGATCGGATTCGGTTTGAACGAGACGCGGACGGGCGAGAAATTTAATTCCGCGCTCGCCACTGCTCTTGAACTGCAGCCGTGCGTTTCTTGTTTGTTGTGATCCAATCCAACAAAATTCTCCCCCACCCCATTTGTTTTTTGTTTTTTTGTGGTGGCCCAGTTTTTGTGCACGTCGGCTGACTTGACTGAATTATTATTAAAACGGACGTGCAGTCAGTTGGTCCATTCTCGTGTCGTTTCTTCACATTTCCAAAACGTTCAATTAAACAAAAAGAAGAAAGAGAATTTTTTTGCGTTTGGTGGACACGATGAAAACGGCATTTGGCTCGTTTGCCTTGTGCGTGATTGTGGTGGTGACGTTGTCGTCGGCCGTTCTGGCTCAGAAAGGTCGCAAAAATGGCCGCAATGCCAAGCTAATTGGAGGTAGTATATTTTATTTTTGTTTTGTTTGTACACTCAACTTGTTGTTCGTGTGTGTTTGCAAAGGCGGTATTTTATGGCCCGGCGCTACAGCGTTATCTTATTTTGTTTTGTCTAAATCCCCGTAGAATGCCAAAGTGGCGAGTTCAAGTGTCGAAACAACCAATGCATCTCCAACGATCAGGTGTGCGACAAGTACGCCGACTGTCCCGATAAAGAAGACGAAGAAAACTGTTCATTTGGTAAGTCACCATTTGCATTTGATGCGGACTGCCTGCGGAAACTGACGTTGCTAAGCAAAGACGCTTTATGTCTCTTATCTTATTTCTGGCCATACACACACACACACTCACACACACGCTCGAAAACAAAAACAAAACAATAAAAAAAGAAAAAGGGCGGCCAGAAATAAGAGCGTGTCCGTTGTTTGACTCGTGATGTTGCTTGTTTGTCTACTGTCGTTGGAATTAACACCTTCCTTAAAACAATAAATAAAACCTCCCCTACCCGAAAAAAAAACAAAACAAACAAAACAAATGATGGCATGGCTCCTGCATCCAAAATTCAGAACCGCCACCTACACCGGCGGTTTGCCAAGGCTTTCAATGTGCTGATGGAACGACGTGCCTGAGTGATGCCTCGCTGCTGTGCGATAGCCGGGCCGATTGCCCCGATTTTTCCGACGAGTTGAATTGCCCTCAACCACCAGCTCCAGGTACGTTTCTGTTGTGTGTGTGTGTACATGTTTTTTTGTGTGGCCGCAGCTTTTTAAAAAAAAAAAACGGCTGGAACGGGTGAGTTTATTTTTGCCCGTTTTCGTTTGTAAACTGAATGTGGATGAGCTGCTAAACTCGTCCTTTTTTGGCTGTGCATTCGAGGAAGACAAACAGAAGCTTGTGCATGAATTGCATTGTAATTAAAAACTAAACTAAAATTTCATGGTTTTAATGATGGATTGAATTTGATGTGATGGAGCAGAAATGACGTCAACGTTTGTATTTTTTCAGGACCCGAGCCGTGCCAGGCCGGCGAGTTTCAGTGCAAGAGGGACAAGACTTGCATCGCCATCGCTCTGCGCTGCGATGGAAGAGACGACTGTCGGGATGGTAGCGACGAAATTGGATGTCGTAAGTGACAATTCATTTTCTTGTTTGTTTTTTTTTTAAATTGTTGTTGTTTAAAAAAAAAAAAAAAAAAAATGATGTGCCCTTTCCGCCATGTCTGTCCCGCTACCAACCCACAAAGAAATGGGACATGTGTGTGCAGAGAATCACGATGGTTAACAACATGCCTAGTAGCGTCATCATTTAATCACGTTGCATTTTCCATTGATATTCTTCATTTGACAAATAATAATTGCAAGTTCATGAGAGCGTAGATTAATCACGAAGCAAAATCTCGTGTTTGTCAAATTGCTTGGGCAAATTGCATTTCTGTAAGCGTTAGCGAATGGAACCAGCGGCCATCTTGACGCTAACGCGATTTTCTTTCGATATCTAAAACGTTATTTTGTCGATGCAGTGTGCAACAAGAACCAATGGCAATGCGATTTCGGCTCGTGCATCGACGGTCAACTGCGATGCGATGGCAAAGTGGACTGCCCAACGGACCAGTCGGACGAGGCCAACTGCCGTAAGTCGCACGCCTTTCAAATCTCTTTGCTGGCATGAAAATTGCGTCTCTGATCTTAACGTTGGCATCCAATCTAAAACGGCCTCATTTTTGCTTTTATTATTTTGCATGCTTCCCCCCTTTGAATCCAATGGCTTTTACACTAACGAAAATGGCGATAAACCCTTGACGTGGCCTGTTGAAATGTGCCAGCAGCTTCGCTGTGCCCGAGCAATCAATTCAAATGTTTGTCGTCTGGCCGGCCGGTGCTGGTGGCCGGTGGCTTCACCACCAAAGCCCAATGCATTCCACTGTGGCAAAAATGCGATTCGATCGCCGATTGCGCCGACGGTTCCGACGAATTGGATTGCGGTACATCGCCTCTCTCTTTATCTGATATAACTCTGGTGGCTTTGCCTTCCTTGCAACTTATGAATTTTAATTCTTGCTTGAAAAAAATTGATGGCCTGACTGCTTAACCCAACGGGCTTTCGTCATTGACTACACGCATGACGTTGCTGCAACGCCGACCGACCGTCAAACTCGACAACGAACAAAAACGATGTAGACAGAGACTGCCCCGACAATCTGTTTCATTGCGGTAACGGCCTTTGCTTGCCCGTCTCGGCCCGATGCAATATGGTCATCGAGTGTCCCAACGCGGCAGACGAGTACCTCTGTCAGGGTATTTTTTTTTTCAAGCATCGCTTTTTTTTCATCTTCGTTTGCGTCTGCCTAATGGCGTCGACGACGTCCCTCCGCTTCGACGAACTTGGGGCCATTTTTGCATTTGGTGATGGTTGGCTTAGTTGATGTTTTCAGTTTTTTTTTTAGCTTTGCCGATCGACTTTATCGTGAGTGAACTCATTTATTCCGCCCCGCTATAAAACTATAAAACGGGTAGGGGGATAGAGCTAAAAGGATAGGGTCAGGTAATGATGACGCATTGTGATGGGATTTTGAGCTCGCATAAGACGAAAAAAAAAAAAAAAAAGGGAGGAGTCTGTTCAAGTCTGGGGACGGCAGTGGGGGAGAAAAGTGATGCCGTTCTGGATCCGATTTCGAATGTACACGTAGCGCCCGTTGTTCGTTCTATCGGAAAAATCTTGACCTGAATTTCTTGCCATGCGGGGGGGTTCAGTCACGCTGTAATCGTTTGGGCTTTATATTACAGTTTTCTTTCCCTCCCCCACCCTACGTCATGTAGAAGGCAGGAGAAGGGCCCATCAAAACTATAAAGAAAGCGGATGCATCTGACGGCTTTTTTTGATCGTCTTAATCAATTTGGTCGCGTCCTTTTTTTTTCTTTTTTTCTTTTTTTTTGTTGTTGTTGTTGTTGTTGAGGCCGTTGATGAAGTTCCCTTTCTTCATCAAGTTTCAAATTTCATTTCTGATTATCGATAGAATTTTTTGGTCAAACTCGTTTCTTTTTTAAAAAGGCTCTTTACGACGTAAATTTTGATTTAGCCGAGCAAACGTTTAATCAGGAATTTTTCAAAACAGTCACATCTCATTTCCTATAGGTGATGATTGCATTTAGAAAAAAAAAAATGGGGGGGGGGGGGGGGGGAATGCTTTCTTTCTGTACGGTGGAGGTTGACGATGGTCTCTTGTTTTGAATGGCGCCGGTTTCTTTGGTGTGTGTTGTGTCGTCGACCTAACAGCTTCGTTTGTCTCTCACGTTCGTCTTTTTGTAATTTCTACGTCATGTCTCTTGTGTGTGTGTGTCTGTGTGTTTTGGTTGAAACCAAAAATGCGGGCCGACAGTAGCGACGGAACGGACGACGACGCCTTCGAATGTGACGCCGACCGAAGCGGCTCCACCGTCTGCGCCGACAGTCGATGAATCTACAGGAGCAGGTTCATCGACCGGCGTTTGTCGTTCGGATGAATTCCAGTGCGACGATCGGTCGTGTGTCGGCAAAGATTTCCGTTGCGACGGCTACCCCGATTGCAGCGACGCCAGCGACGAAGATAATTGCAGTACGTTTTTTTTTGTTTTTTTTGTTTTTTCCCCTCTCTCCCCTCCGCTCGTCCTCTTTCACATTTTTTTTTTTTTTTTTTTTGTTCATCCCCAAATATCGGTCTACTTGGCATCGCCGTCGACATCCAAAAGTCTTACCGTTCATTTGGAAACCGTCGAATGACTTGGGTTTTTTCAATGGGCAACTCGAATTTCGCTGATGGACAGACTGCAGGCATTTTGCCTCTCTATGTTTTGCATTGGGAAAATACCCCATGTATCCGTTTTTTTGGGGGGGTAGGGAATCATGTTTGCCCATTCAGCACAGTCGTCCGATTTCCCTACACTCGAATCGCTTAGCTGAGGGAGCGCTGAGCCCATGCATACGAAAAGCACAACTGAATGTAGCAGATGACCGTACACTTAAACGCACAAGGCGTTGTGTTTTGAAAACAAATTGCAGCCGCGTTCTAGCAGCTGCGCATGTATAATAAAGAATAACATACGTTGAAGGAGTAGTAGTAGTGGGGGGGGGGGGGAGGTTGTTTTTGCTAAGTGACTCTTCGCCTACACTCTGGCGCATTGAACTCGAATCAAAAAGCTGCGAAATTCATTAGGTCGTCGTCCACTTGGACGGGCTTTTTCCCATATTGGCTGCGAAGAAAAGTCGAAGATGGTTGGCACTTGGCTAACGTAAAGCCGGATTTTTTTTTTTTATTCCATCCTACTCCATACATGTTATTGTATAAATTTTTCCTTCTTCTTTGAGATGCGCCACGTTCTTTTTTTTTTTTTTTTTTTTTTTTCTCTATTGCGTTCGATGACCTGGAACGAAATAGAGACACTCTCTCGATCGATTTTTTTTTTTTCCTTTTTTTTTTTTTTTGGTGAGGAGAGGAGGGAAGACGAAGGGTGAGGAGGGGCGGGATGTTTCCAAATGAAAGTTATTGCAGACATTGGGGGCTATATGACGTCTGAATTCGGAGCACGGAAAGCTTTTGCCTATCGGTGTGTGTTTTGGAAGAAAGCCAATCGGCGCCGGAACTCTTCATCTTTTGTTTCTTGTTCTTTGTTTGACTCTCGAAAAATCAAATGTTAATTTTGACGTCGATCCAGTGGATGTCGCCATTGACGTAGGACACAATCGGTTTGCCAACATCAAACGAAAATGCGAGCGATCAGGACGATAACGAACGTGTTAGTCTGTCGAAGAAAAGGACCCGAGTTGTATGACTTGCACCACTCGACTCTAGTGTGCACTTGACAGCTGATTTCGTTTTAGAATTGCTTCCTTTTTTTTCTTTTTTTTTTTTTTTCTATTTACGAGGTGGGTCATTTAGCTGCTCGTGTCGTGTCCCTCGTTGTGCCATTTTTGCTTTACGTGTCTGCTCAGTTTCTATTTTTTTGTGTGTCTATGTGTTGCTTTCACGATTTTTTGCTTTTCATGTCATCGCCTGCCTTCGCTTCAATGGTGACAAAAAATATAAAAAAAAAACAAAAAAAAAAAAACAAATGAAGGTGAGACGCCACCATGTCCGTGGACGAACCCGTTCCGCTGCGGCGACGGCTCCTGCATCGACGCCAACAGTCAACGATGCAACGGAGTGGCCGAGTGCGCCGACTCGTCCGACGAACTCGACTGCGCTTTTCGTAAGACATTGCTTTTTTTTTTTTTGATTTCATTATTATTTTCATATGTGTTTTTATTATTTTTTTTATGTGTGTGTGTGTGTGTGTGTGTTTATCTTTGGTATTGACTAGATGTGGGTTTTTGCTTTGGTTGACGTCCGTCCCTTTTTTATTGGTTGAGACGAAATGATTGGTCGTCGATCGATTGGCAAAAATGGACGCATTCCGTTGACGCTGATTCGATTGTTGATCATTGCATTTTGTCTTTCTCTCCATTTGTGTTTTGATCTTTATTCGTCCGACAATCGCCATCCATATGTACTTCTATACTCACTTGTTTTTTTTTTTTATTGATTTCATTTGGATCGAATGATTGTTTGATGGTGACTTTTGGACCGGCCAAAAAAAAAAATAATAGAATGCCCTAGCAATGAGTTCCGCTGCTCGGACGGAACGTGCATCGACATCCGGCGAAAGTGCGATGGCTACCCCGACTGCCGCGACCGAGCGGACGAGGCCAACTGCAGTAAGTGCATCCTTCTCTGCGCTTTTTTTTTTTTTCACTTGCTTTACTTTATCCACTTGGAAAGTAAAAAGGGAAAAAACAAAAAGAAAAAAATGGTGGCATGTCATCGTCTAACGGTTTAGTCCCCGACCAATGCCAAGATGAAGTAGCTCGTCACTCACAAACTCAATGGCAACTATGCGTGGCCAGAGTTCCAGACAGAGACTCGCAAGAAAAGATCTTTTTTTTCTTTTTTTTTTTTTTTTGCCCCTTCTCACACCGTTGGGTTGGGCTGCAGCAGTATACAACAATCTCGTAAATCAATCATATCTTTTTCAACAGAAAATATTCATTTCCTTTATCTTTATTTTTTATTTTTATTTTTTTTGGCGCATCTCGTTGAGTAGAGACGCAGCTTTTACGTTGATTGCGAGGACGGGTGGGGCTTGCACGGCCAGCAATACATTGGCCTTGTTGTCGTCTTTCTTGCCTTTATTATGCGACATTCTTTTCCATTGCAGATGTCTCATCAAAAGCAATCGTTACTACCTTCTCTCTTTTTTTTTCAAGGGGCACATTTTCTTGGCTTTCCGCACACGTACAGTTCATCTTTTTTTTAGATCAAAATGGGGCTTTTCTTTTTTTTTTGTTTGATTGTTTCCGATTCAGAGCCAAATAGGATTAACGTTTCACGCTAGAATTGTTTCAAGAAAGAGGGGCTATCATTCGATCAGCTTCGTACAAGCCGATTTCTATTCAAATCCAATCTAGAAAAAGGAAAGACACTGGGGGAAAGGGGGCAGCGATCGTATAAATTTGATAACGAGTATGAAATCGTTTCATAATCTTGATCATCTCGCGCTGATTTCTATATTTCTTGTGACGCTTGCTTGTTTCGCTTGTGTAAATCTTTTGTTTGTTTTCTCTTCTGTTTTTTTTTTTTTTTTTTTTGCTATTTTTTTTTTTTTTTTTCGTTTGTCCGTGCAGCTTCTTGTATGGCCGATCAGTTCCACTGCTCGTCCAGTGGTTTCTGTATCCCGTCCAATCAAAAATGCGATGGCATCGTCGACTGTCCGGATCGCGAAGATGAAGTCGGTTGTGCCACACCTCCCCCTCCAGGTTTTTTTCTTTTATTTCTTTGGTTGCCTCTTTTTCATTTTCAAGCCCTTTTTTTTTTTGTTTGTTTGTTTGTTTTGCTTTCATTGTTGCATTTGTCGGATGCAAGTGGAACACTTAATTTAATTTCTATTTTTTTTTTTTTTTTTTTCCCGCAACAGTTTGCACCGAGTATCAGTTCAGATGCAGAGACGGGACGTGCTTGGATTCCCGACGGCGTTGCGACGCTCGTTACGATTGCCCGGACGAATCCGATGAAGAAGATTGCGGTAAGTCTCTTGTACTTTTATTACACCACGAGCCCAGCTTTATTAATTTTGAAAAAACAAACTAACATTTGAGGCTTGAATACGGTAATCAGTTGGATCGAGTGACGTGTATTGACATGAAAATTGACTAACGTTGAGGTTCGTGTTTGATGAATGCTGAAATAATACAAAACAGTCTCGTCTTCGTCGTTACTAGAAGGCACGGATGGCAAGCGTTGCCGGCCCAACGAGTTCGCTTGCGATCTGGCCCGCTGCATCGAGCCGGCCATGCGATGCGATAATTTCTACGATTGCATCGATCTCACAGACGAGATGAATTGCACCGGTTCGAAATCTAATCATCGCATCTCAAAAGCAATTCGTTAGACTTGCCTTGTCTAGTTAAGCACCTGCTTGTTGTTGACGATGCCACTCCCGTAAAGACTAGTCCCGCCATCTGGTGGATTCTACGTGTCAAAGTAGATGTTTTTATTTGATTTGATTTTTTATTTGATTTTTTTTTTTGGAATGGTTTTCAGTAGTTAGTAGATCGCCAGCACGTTCCGTTTGGTCCATACTTGAAGAATTCCCTTAGAAAATGAATGATTTTTTTTTTTTTTTTGGTTTGCTTTCAATTAGAATGCCGGACGGATCAGTTCCGTTGCAACAGCGGCCAATGCATCGAAGGTTCCAGACGATGCGATCGGACCGTCGACTGCCCCGACCGGAGCGACGAAAGCGATTGCGGCAAGTATTTCCTATGCTCACCAGTTTCTTTTGACCAGTTCTCAATCATTTTGCGCCTTCAAAAATGTCAGGTGTTCAATGCAAAAACGGCGAATTCAGGTGCGCCAGCGGCAATCAGTGCGTGCCCTACAGTTTGGTGTGCGACGGCAGTCGAGACTGTCAAGACTTTTCCGACGAGGTCGAATGCCGTAAGTTTCATTTTCGCAATCACTTCCATCATCCGTTCATCTCGTTCATGACCTGTACAAAAAGATCTAGTCTGATTTCAATAAGCTTAAAATGAATCAATTAGAAAAGTAAGATGATTTGGCCGGTTAAAAAACAACGTTGTCAAATGAGTTGGTAAGATGTTAAGACTCAAACCCCGTCTTGTAATATGAAACGAAAACAAAATGAAGAATGGACCAAGTGTCCGGAGGGTGAGTTCTCGTGCGAGAACGGTCCGTGCATCCCGATGGAGCGCCGCTGTGACGGCCAAATCGACTGCCCAGAATCCAGCGACGAATTCGACTGTCGTAAGTTTGCTCATCGACGCTATCAACCAACAACAACATTCAAACTAAGCCTCTGAAAACAAAGGAACCATTTTTTTTTTTTTTTTTTTTTTTGGTTTTTGCCTCGTGTGCGTGTTTATGTGTGTGTGTGTGTGTGCAGTCAAGAGAAAAAAGACAAATAACAGCGTCATGCCCATCTCTAGACATAACTCATTCCTCGTGTTTGCTGCTCCCCTTCTCCTTCGTCCTTGTCTTGCCCCGTTGTTCCACTCTGATGTTCTTCTTCTTCTTATTTGTCCACCATTTTGGCTTCATCGATCTCTCGGCATTTCTTTGCCAACTTGTGAAGAAAGACACGCCTCTCTCTCTCTATGTGATGTATCAAAACGCTAGAACTCGTGTACGTAACATCGACTACCATTAAGGATACGCTAGGGCATTTTGGCAATCTCGTGCGGCTGTGATTCCATCCGTGATCGACAACTCTACATGTCTAGAACATTAGTTTCTGCTGTCGCACTAACTTGAATGTTGACTACCATCATCATCAATTCTCCTCACGCATTAAAAAAAAAAAAAAAAAAAAAAACTAAACATAAGAATAATTAGGACGTGCCATTCATTTTTAAATTTTCATTTGATTTCCGTTTCATTGGCAGCATCCAAAAACGACGAGCTGAATTTGAAAACTTACCCGGCCGATCAGACCATTCTGCAAGGTAAGAACTTAAAAATTGAATTGGAAAATGCGATATTTTATTCATTCCATTTACACGCTGCCTAACCATTCAAATGAAGGCATCATTGGTAAGTATGCCCTTCGTGTTTATTTAACCCGCTTTCACGTAGAAATCGATTCAATCCTGTTATGAATGAAACTCACCATGAAATGCGAAACCGTTTGCATTAGGTCGTGAGGTGGTGTTCCAGTGCCGAGATGAAGGGCCAGCACGAGCGCCAGTTCGATGGACCCGCGGAAGCGGTATGGCTCTGCCTCCCTCCACTCGCGACGTCAACGGACGTCTGGAAATGCCCAACATTCAACCCGAGCATACTGGAACGTACATTTGCGAGGCCATCGGCTATCCGGCCACAACTCCCGGAGCCCGCGTCTCCGTCTATCTCAAAGTGGAAGCATGTAAGAACATTTAAAAAAAAATCAGCCCATCTTTTCTCGTGTCGCCCAAACAAAAACAAAAAAAGATACTAACATGAAAAATGCATCACCCATTTTCACGCAATTTCACACACTAATAATTCAAATAAAAAGCTGCTCGTGGATCGGCTCGCAATCGGTCGGGAATTCAAAATTCCCGGCTCGACTTCCCCTTCGTCAACTCAAAGTTCCAGTCGGATGTCGATCGTTTCCTTTTCCCGTCCGATCACGGTAAAACTTGAAACGCACGCCAAAAGTGTGTGTGGCCGCCGACATGCATGATCGGCGTTTGATGTTTTGTTTGTTTGTTTTTTTTGTTCGGTTGTTTTATTCTAAACGCATGCGATAGATCATTTGCTAGAAAAATCTCCTAACTCTCCCTCAATTGAAATGGACAGTTGCCGAACCGACAACACGTCCGCCAACGGCTTGCGGAGTCAACGAGGCCACTTGCACGAATGGTGAATGCATCCCGAAGAATGCCGTTTGCGATGGAGATTTTGACTGTTCCGACCAGTCGGACGAAATGCGATGCAGTAAGCAACTCTATTTATTTTCAATTGCTCTTTTTAAATTCTAATACGCATTTTTTTTTTTTTTTTCGTATTGCAAAGGTTTGTTGGGCTGTCAGCCGAACGAATACCAATGCGCCAACAAGCGATGCGTCTTGAAGAACTGGCGATGCGACGGCGACGATGATTGCGGAGATAATTCAGACGAACTTTATTGCAAACCAAGTCCACCAGGTTCTTTAAAAAGAAGCTATTTTAAAATGATATCCATGTTTAAATGTGATTGAATTCAGGATCCGCGTGCCGTCACGACGAGTTCCAGTGCCAATCGCAGAACCAGTGCATCCCGCGCTCTTTCCACTGCGACATGGAACTCGACTGTCAGGATCGCAGTGACGAAATCGGCTGCTGTAAGTCTCTTTTGCACTTGACATTCGACTTGATTCATCCATCAAATTGATTCATTTCCACGCGGCAGCCAAACCGACGATCCTGATCCCGCCGCCTCCGATGGTCATGATCAATTTGGGCACGACGATCGTTATCAATTGCACGGCCGTCGGTGTTCCCACTCCGGAAGTCGTTTGGCGTCTCAACTGGGGTCACGTCCCCTCCAAGTGCACGATGACGTCAGAATCGGGTTTCGGCGTCCTCACTTGCACCGACGCCCAAATCATCGATCAGGGCGCCTACAGCTGCGAAGCCATCAACGCCAAGGTAACTCATTTCCATTGACTCTTGTTTCATTTCGTTCTGAAAAACGATTGGCTTTACAAATCAAAAAGGGATCGACGTTCGCCGTGCCGGACTGCATCGTCGTCGTCAAACCGGCCGCCGATCTCTGCATCGATGAGGAATTCAACTCGGCCGCCGTTTCGCCGGCCGATTGCGTCCCGTGCTTCTGTTTCGACCACACCAAAGAGTGCAGTTCCAGCTCGCTTTACGTCTCGCAATTGCCTCCGCCGACCGACCAGTTCCAGCTGATCACGCTCCGCACCGACACGATCCGCTCGTCGTCGAGCGCTCGCCTCTTCTCCTCCAGAGACGCTGGCGCTTCCGGCGCTGCCAATCGGGTCTACCTCCGCTCACCCAACGCCAACGACGGCATCCAGGCCTATAGACGCGATTTCAATTCCAGGAGCGAAGTGGCCTATTTCAATCTGCCGCCTTCCCACCGCGGATATCAGCTCCTCTCTTACGGCGGCCAAATCAAATACCGTCTGACCTATCGCGGTTCCGGTTCCGCCGTCCGCTCACCGGATGTCATTTTGCGAGGCAACGGCATCACCCTGTTCCACGAGAGCCGAGTCCGTCTCGAGGCCAACCAGCCGGCCGAAGTGTCTGTTCGCTTCCTGCCGGAAGAGTGGACCAAGGGACCGGATTCGCGCGAGCCGGCCAGACGCGAAGATCTGATGATGGTCCTCCAATCGATTGAATATTTCCTCATCCGCGCTTCGTATGTGGAGAGCAGCGTATTAGACACGACCATCACCAACATCCGCATGGACACGGCCATTGAACAAGACTACAATCAGGGACAGGCCGTCTTGGTGGAAGAATGTCGTTGCCCACGCGGCTACATCGGCCTATCTTGCGACGTAACATCTTTTTTTTTAAACGATAATCGATGGTTGATTGAATTTATTTGTAATTTTTTTAGTCTTGCGCCCCTGGATTTGTACGTGAGGAAACCAGTTCCGGCCGTTATTTGGGCCGCTGTCTTCCGGAAACATGTAAGTTTTCATTTTTTTTTTTATTTTCTAAAATGATTAATGGCATTGTTATTTTCCGGTAATTCAACACACACGGGGACGGGTCAATTTCACACACACAATTATGTTTTGTTTTTTTTTTGCACTCGCATGGCATTTGGCTCTTTGACCTCAACTGCTTTTTTGGCTACTAGTTTGCGATTCGACTTACCAATGGACTTGTCCTAGCGACGGCACCTGCGTCGACGTCAGGCGACGTTGTGACGGTCGTTTGGATTGTAGCGACAGTAGCGATGAAATCAATTGTCCACCACCTCGACGTACTTTTTTTTTTTTTTTCCCTTACGTACCTTCATTTCCTTGCTCAAAATTTGCATGCTAATTAACGACTAATATTGCACGACCGTGTCACAGCATGCGATCCTAATTACGAATGGACGTGTTACGATGGCAGTTGCATCGACGTCAGGCGGCACTGCGACGGCCGTTTCGATTGCCGTGATCGCAGTGACGAATTCGATTGCCCAATGCAAAGTAAGTTTCATTTTCTATTTCAATTTTGGGCATTGTGCATGGCGAAATGAACCTTAACAGCATGGCCAAGTAGTTTTGCTAACCCCTTTTTGATTGACTAACTGCATGCCGCACGTTGGGCTTGGCCTTTTTTGAAAATTCTAGTGTGCGATCCGACAAGCCAATGGCAATGCGACGAGCGATGCATCGATGCGAGCAAACGTTGCAATGGCTACCGCGACTGCTACGATTACACGGACGAGCTCAACTGTCAAGGTTTTTATCCATAGGCCGTAGTAAATGGTTCCTTTTGTGGTTAAAAGTCTCTTGCTTTTCCCGTAGGTATTTGGATTCTGTAGGGGCTAGGGTAGTTGGATCGATCATTTATTTATCTATTCGTCTATGTTTTTGATCCTTTTTCTTTTGGCTGGTGCTAATGTTGGCTTTTGCATGATGTCGTTGGTGATTGCGTCCCTTGGTGACATGGTGGCATAACAAAACAAAAAAACAAAACACACACGAAACTGAACATTGCGATTGACAAAGGCTGCGATGCCAAATGGGAATGGCGTTGCGCCAACAGCCAATGCATCAACAGTACTAGATACTGCGACGGTAACGTCGACTGCCCCGACGGCACCGACGAAGTCTACTGCCCCATCCAAGGTCTCTACCTCGACCCTCTTTACATTTCAGTAGATTTCATTCAGCCTCTGAAGTTCAGCCTCTAAAGTTCAGCCTCTGAAGTTCAGCTTCTGAAGTTCAGCCTCTGAAGTTCAACCTCTGAAGTTCAGCATCGCTTTCTCACCTGCTTTATTTCTTATTTATCCCAATCACTTTTTCTTTTTTTTTCCGATTTGAAAACGCACTGGATCGCATCGTAAAGGATGCGACCTGGCCACCAGGTTCCAATGCGCCAGTGGCGAATTGTGCTTGGACAAATCGCTTCGATGCGATGGCCATTTCGACTGCAAAGACCACAGCGACGAGTGCAATTGTCCAGGTTTGTTCCAGTAGACTCTCCCTCCCCCCGTTTTAATTTTCTTAAATAACGAACACAAGAGACGTTTGCATGGATGATTGAAGGATGCGAATCGGATCGCCACTTCCGTTGTGCCGATGGCACGTGCGTCCATCTATCGGAGCGTTGCGACGGTCGCGTCGATTGCCGAGACGCCACCGACGAAATCGGTTGCACTTATAGTAAGTTTGATTGCACCTGCATGTCCGCACTCTTTTGTTTTCACCTCCTTTTCATTTCACTTTCTTTTGGCCGGTACGGCTTGCATGACTTACTGTCTCTTTCTCTTCTCCTCTACTCACTTTCTTGCTGCTCTTGCCTTCTCCACTTTCAATTCCTTTGCTGCGTGCGCATGATCTAACATGAAAAGCGTGCGATCCTCACACTCACTGGACTTGTGCCGATGGTAGTTGCATAGGCGTACGTCTCTTTAACGACGGTCATAAAGATTGCCTCGATGGCAGTGACGAGTTCAGTTTCAGAGGTAAGTTTTACATTCTTATCGGCTTGTTTTTTGGGGGGTTTTTTTTTGGAAATGGCTCTGGTTTGGTAAAGGGGACACTCACGGCTACACGGCACACTACGCACAACAACACGACACACAACGATATTTTCATTTTTGAAAGAAACACGTGGATCCTAGGAAAAAGAGCGTTTTATTTTTATTAATTCAATTTGATTGCAACCAACGCAGCTCAATGCAACCTGGCCGGAATCGTCAACGGATCGTCTACCACCAGCGGATGCATCTGCAAGGTAATTGTCCAACATCAAAACATTTTTAAATTTAAAAAAAAAAAAAGGATGAAAGTGTCTCGTCTTGCGATGTTGTTTCTATATACGTATCAAATGTCTTATTTCTAATGCTATGCAATCGCTGCGGATGATCAAACAAACTGGTAGGTTTAAGTGTCAACCGTATTTACGTATTTGACGCAGTTTCATTTGATGAAATTGTAAAAACGCAAAGCAAGTAGTTCGAACACATCACACTCGCTAAAATTGTTTCAGTAGATTCGCAATTGATCTTTGAAAAAAAAACAAAAAAAACAACTCACGTTCTAATTTTGGATGTTGCGCAGGATTTGGTCACCGGCCCGCGATGCGACCAATGCAAACCCAACACGTTCACGTTGAACGCCGACAATCAGGACGGATGCATCAACTGTTTCTGTATGGGCATCACCAAAACTTGCTCGGCCTCTAATTGGTACCGTCAACAGGTCATTTGAAATTTCTTAATAACCTGAGCCTGTGTTTCTCGTATTCATTTCAATTTGTTGACGTTATTTTTAGATAAGAACCGTCTTCACGACAGACATCCAAGGGTTCGGTCTGACTGATAAGAGCAGACGTGAAAACATTGTCGAACGTGTCACTGTCAATTCAGTCAGTCGTGAAATCGTTTACCGTGATTTCAACAGGCTGTCCAATGAGGTATACATAATTCAGATAGCCGGACATTTTTCACCATTCATTTAACGATTCATTGGACGACATTCATAGGTGCATTACTGGAAAGTACCGTCCAAGTTCATTGGCGATAAAGTGACATCTTACGGCGGCTTCCTTAACTACACGGTGCGTTACGTCCCGCAACCGGGCGGCCGCAGCTCTCCCAACAACGCTCCAGACGTGGACATGAAAGGAAACAACATTCGATTGTTGCACTACCGCCGAGATCCAGTCGAAGCATCGAGATCTGTCGCCATCTCTGTGCCCATAACTGAACAATATTGGCAACGCGAAGATGGACGTCCAGCCGATCGTGAACATTTGCTGATGGTGCTGGCCGATTTGGATTCCATCCTGATTAAAGCCACCTACACCACCCGCACCTCTGAAGCCTCGTAAGATTTTTATGTTTTAAATCAAACATTTCCATATGATTGGAATCGTTTTTTTTTTTTTTAACATTTCCAAAGGCTCTCTGAAGTGTCGATGGACATTGCCGAAGAAAGAAACACTGGACAGACTCGGGCTTACGCCGTCGAGCAGTGTTCCTGCCCGCGAGGCTACAAGGGTCTCTCGTGCGAGGATTGCGACGCTGGATACACTCGCTCTGTCCAGGGAGTTTATTTGGGTCTTTGCGAGCCGTGCAACTGCAACGGCCACTCTAACGAATGCGATTCAGACACTGGCGTGTGCGTCAACTGTCGCGATCACACGACCGGTGAAGAATGCGAACTTTGCGAAGCCGGGTACACTGGCGATGCCACATTAGGCACTTCGAACGATTGCCGTCCGGATGGAGGTCGTCCACCGACTTGTTCTTGCGATCCGCGCGGTTCGCTCCGCCCCGATTGCGCCGACGGCCGTTCTTGTGCTTGCAAGGTATGAATTCAGCTCTGAAATGAAACCAGTGCACATGCATAAATTTAAAACGATAAAATAATTGAATTGAATAGGCCAATTGCGAAGGACCTCGTTGCGATCGCTGCCGTGAAGGATCGTTTGGTCTGATGGAACAGAATCCGCTAGGATGTTTGAATTGTTTCTGCTCGGGCGTGGCACGCGAATGCAATTCGGCCAAACTTTACCGCTCGCAGGTGACGGTGCAAATAACCGACAATCAGCACGGATTCATCCTGAGCGAGCGCAACGGAGTCTCAGTCCCTAATTTGAGGATCAACATTGATCAAAACGAAATCAGCTACACGTTCTCTTCGACACCGGCCAGATCGCCGAAACTCTACTGGTCTTTGCCAGCAGAATTTACTGGCAACAAGGTACAGCTCTTCGTTCATTGCCTTCCATCAATTAGGAGACTAACGAGAAAATGAATTCCAGGTGACGTCTTACGGCGGTCAAATTTCCATCACGCAACGGTACGACGAGCGTCAAGGCGCTGTGGGTCAGCGTTTCACCGACAGTGACGTCATTTTGACGAGCGGACGAACCTCTTTGGCTTTTATCAACCCGAATCAAATCCGACCCGGCCAGACGGTGACGTACACGGTCCCTCTGAGAGAGACGGGCGGATGGCGGCGACTCGACACGGGATTGGCCGTCACGCGCGAAGACATGATGCGCGTCCTGTCCGATCTTCAGACCATCGAAGTCAGGGCCACGTACAGCTACAGCATGGCTTACGCCAGCATCAGCAACGTTGTCATGGATACGGCCGTGCCGACCAACAACGGCCAAGAGCAGCCGCGCGATGTCGAAGAATGTCGCTGCCCGGAGGGCCACGTTGGAACGTCGTGCGAGCAATGCGCGCCGGGATATTATCGCGACCGATCGTCTGGACTGACGGGCCAATGCCGCCGCTGTCCGTGCAACAGCAACGAGGAGAATTGCGTCCAGCAGTCGGACAATCGTGTCGTTTGTAACTGCCGTCGAGGATTCAGCGGCCGCAATTGCGAAATCCAAGGTAAAGCGAGACACGTTTTCTTTTTTTTCCGTTTCGACTGGCCAGATTTATTTCTTAGTAGTGGACATTTGTCCGTCAAGCATGATGTATAATATTTTTTTTTTTTTTTTTTTTTTCTTCTATGACTATCGGTTATGGGTTTTTCTGACTTTTTTTGCCGCTATCGACAGCAATTTCATTTTCTCATAATGTTTTTTATTGATAAGAATCGAATTCATTTTGGTTGGGTTGTTCCAGTTTTTTGGTACACTTTGTTAGGGATGTTGTTCGGGTAGGGAGGGGAGCGCATGAATTTGCCAGTACGAGTAGGCTAGTGCATGTTTTTGTTGTTTATTTCTCACCCATTCTTGTGTGCCTCCTCTTTCAAATGCGCCCACTTTGCAATGCGGCGAACAAAAACAAAAACGAAAAAAAAAAACAAAAAAAACCCCAAAAAACATCAGGTGGAATACGAATGGAACTGGTTCCAATGAGAGCGCAAGCGACGGCCGGACAAGTGGTCAATTTCGTCTGCGCCTATTTCAGCATGGAACGGCTCGAAATCGATATCCAGCCCATTGGCCACAATCACGTTGATGGCAAAATGCTTCCAGCGTCGGTCAGCAAGGCGTTTATGGTCGGCAAGCCGGTCAGTGACGTGCTCAATCACTTCCCTTGGGGCCACCGACGCTCATTGTCCCTCCTCATCGACGCCAGCCATCGCCAAGTCAAATGCCGCGTCACCAACACCGAAGGCCTAGTCCTCGGCGAACTGACGGCTCTGATCCAGCCAGCAGGTTGCCTGTCCAATCACGAAACAAACCACACGAAAAGAAAACGTGTTTTTTTTTTTTTTTCTTCTTCTATTTTCATTGTCGCAAAAAAAAAAAAAAAAAAAAAAAAACACAAAACAAACAAACAAAAAATCCACAAACGAAACCGTCCGTCGTTCCATTTTCGTCCGTCGCAAACCGACAACGTTGCGCTTGATTTTTTCATCTCCGTCCCATGTTGTCGCTTCTCGTTTCACGAACACACGTACACGCCGATGAAACTTGAATTCTTAACACGTTAACACGGCTTGGCATCAGTGTGCAATGTGCTTGTCCGTTTGTGTCTTTACTGTGTACGTGTCCGTCTTTTGGCTTGATTCGTTTTTTGTTTTTGTTTTTTTTTCAAACTGAATGTTCGTGTCACGTTTGAGAGGAAAACTAGTTGTAACCGTCTAGCGTGAACACGTGCTCATTTTCGTCCTGATTTTCTGACCCGGTTTTAGATGCCGATCAACAACGGCCCGTGGCCCCACCAGCTCCGGCCAGCCCGACCATCGTGCTGACCGTGACCGACCCGAGAATTCAAATCGCCGAAGTCGGATCGACGGTCCGCTTCCGTTGCAGTGGGCAATCGTTAGTCGGCCGGCAAGTGCTTCTTCGCTGGGCCAAGGAAGGCGGTTCGCTTCCGGCCGGTCGCGCTCAAGATGACCGTCGTGGTGTTCTCATCATCACCGACATCCGCCATACCGACTCGGGCACTTATGTCTGCAGCGGCCAGGACGGCATCAGCGTCGTCACCGAGACGGTCGTCCTCAACGTCGGAGGTTGGTTGTTCCGTGACGTTTTCAAATGATGTTCGTCTTCTCCCTTCTCATCTGGGTGTCCTTTTTTCTGTTGCCTTTAAATTCTGATGTTTGATTGATTTACCTTTTTGTGTGTGGCACGACAGCTTTCTTTATGGATGTTGGCACAATGACAGGTACATCCTCCACGTTCCACACGCGCCTCTCTTTTGACGCTCTTTCTTTTTTCCGTGGATTTCGTTTTGAATTCGATGTTTCTTTCATCATTTTTATGTTACTCTTTTGAAAATTGTACGAAAAAAAAGAAAAAAAAAGTCCAGTATTTAATAGTGTTTTGTTTGATTGTTGGTGGAACGTTAGGTCAAAGTCCGAGCCCGCCGCTGGTCTCTGTTGAGCCACGCTACGTCGAGGCGCAGCTTGGACAGAGCATCGACGTGCGCTGCACAGCCCAAGGCTTCCCTGCGCCCAGCATTCAGTGGCTGTCTGCCCGCGAAATTCTCGTACGTTTTCAACGAAACAAGTCGCTATTGCAAATCTGCATCACGTGTCGTTTCGTTCCACGCAGGTCCCGACGACCGACGGAGTGCTCAAAATCGCCTCGGTTCGCAAATCGGACGAAGGAGAGTATACCTGCACTGCTAGCAATCCTTCCGGAACCAGCACCGGACGAGTCAACATTTACGTTCGATCAGGTCCGGTTTTTAGGCATTTAAATTAGCACGAAATTAGAGATAAATGAATAATAATAATTTTTAAAAAATGCAGAACCTGCGCCACAACCGGAAGAGAATCCCGTCCAAGTGGTGATTGCCCCTACGGACACGACAGCCCGTCGCGGCGAAACGATCCGCCTGGTGTGCCGCGCTGAAGTCGTTGGTGATCGGGTCGTCCCCGTCATCCGTTGGACCCGATCGGAGGGTCCCCTACCCGCCAATGCCGGCCAATCGGCTGGCGTCTTGACCATCCCGAGCGCCTCGCCGTCCGATTCCGGCATTTACGTCTGCACCGTCACCACCGTTTCGGGCTACAAGCAGCAATCGCAGGCCCGCGTCACCGTTTTGGCCTACAGAGGTCCGCCCACTGTCCGTATCGAGCCAGACAGACAAACCATCTCCCAGGGCACTTCGGCCGAGCTCAGGTGTCTCGCCGTTGGTGATCCGTCACCCACCGTCCGCTGGACCAAGGTCGGAGAGGGATTTACCAATAACATCCTGGTCACCGGGCCAGTACTCCGCATCGTTAACGCCATGGTCAGCGATCGAGGAATGTATATTTGCACGGCCGAGAATCCCGGCGGAGTTGCCCAGGCGTCCGCCATCGTCGAAGTCGAACGGCGAGAGCCTCCGGCCGTCGAACTCTACCCGCAGACGAAACAGACAGTGGTGCAAGGAGGAAGCGCTCTCTTCCAGTGCAGAGTCACGGCCGGCATCCCGACGCCCCGCGCCAGATGGGCCCGCGTCGACGGCCGACCTCTGCCCAATAACGTCGAAGAGCTGGACGGAGGCGTCATCCGGTTCAACCGCGTCACTGGCAACGAACAGGGCCAGTACGTTTGCACGGCCGAGAACGACGCCGGAAGCATCACGGGAGTGGCCACTTTGACGATCCAGTCGATTCCCGTCGTCACCATCAGTCCCAACGCCAACAACGGACCCATCCGCGTCAAAGAAGGCCAGCGCTTGAGGCTGGAATGCCGCGCTCAGGGAGATCCGGCGCCGTCCGTCTCGTGGAGACGACTCCGCACCGGATTCCTCTTTGACGCCATCGACGCCAAGGAGACGCAGCAGATCGCTGTATACGACATTACCCGCGTCGGACAATCGGACGAGGGCACTTACTCTTGCACGGGCCGCAACGACGCCGGATTGACGGAAGAGCGCATCCAGATCGTCGTCGAAGCCTCGAGCGGACGCGGTGACATCGAAGAGAATGAAATCGAAACGGACGGTAGCAGCAACACGGGTGGCGGCAACATCATCGGCGACGATTTCTTCCGTGTCCCCGTCGGCGGAACGGCCGAAATGCGCTGCGTCCTCACCGGATCGCAGCAAGGAATCTACTTGGATTGGGTGCGCAGCGACGGAGGAATGCTCCCAGCCGACAAGGAGATTCGCGACGGTGTTCTCTACATCCGCAACGTCCAACCGGACGCGGCCGGAGTCTATTCGTGCGTCGGCATCAGCTCGCAAGGCACACAGATTTTTAGCGCCGACAGACGCCTAGAAGTCGTTGGTAAGTTTTGTTTTGTTTTGTTTTGTTTTGTTGTTGTTTTTCAAGAGTAGTGTGATATTTCATGTTGGTTATTTGTGTGTTTTGACGCTTTTCCATTGGTGGACAATAGGAGATCCTTGTGATCTCCTTAATAGAGGTAAAAAAAAAAAAAATCAATTTTGAATTTAGGATTAATTTGTTTTATTGACATTATAATGATGTGCTTTTATGTTTAAATGCCTTGCCATCAGCTCGGAAGTGTGAGTATTATTCCGTCATTTTTGATCGATTATTTATTAGCTTTAATTCATGCATTTTTCTTGTATAATTACATGAATTGTTTTTGTTTTTGTTTTTGTTTTCGTTTTTCAAAATTAGCTCCTCCACGCCTTCGATTGGAACCTCAACGTCAAGTGGTCCGACCGGGTGATCAGGTGGACATCCGCTGCGAAGCTTCCGGCGATCAACCCATTACCATCAACTGGATCAAAATGGATGGCGTTCTCCCGCCAGCCGTCCTCGTCAACAACGGCCAATTACAGGTATTCCTCATTTGTTTTTGTTTTTTTGTTTTTTTTTTTGTTTTTTTTGCACATTTTCATATTTATCATTGGCGTAGTTCCGAGGCATCGCCGTCTCCGATGCGGGTCGTTACGTGTGCGCGGCCCGCAACTCTGTCGGCCAAGCCGAGGCCGTGGCTGAAGTCATCGTCAACGGTAAGCGATACATTCATTTCTTTGAACACGAAGGTCTTATTTAAAAAAAAAAAAAAGAAAATCCGAGTCTGAAGAATTTCAATGCATTGCCTTAAAATCTGAATTTGTTCTCAATTCTGCTAACCGGGAATGGACAGCTACTGCTCCGATTCTGCCGCGTCCTGATTGGATGTGGGAGTTTCGCGAGCAGCCACCTCGCAGAGGTTACACACATTTTCAATTTTGCGTTTTTTTTTTGTTGTTTTTTTCGATGTGGTGGATACAAATCGGCGCATGTCTTCATTTCATTTCTTTCATGTTGCGCTTTCAATGTTAGTTTTACATCGGTTGATTATTATTTATGCATGACGTTTGGCCCTATCTGGAACACCTTGATTGGTTCATTGAAAATGAAAACAAAATGGCGAAAAAAACAAAAACAAAAACAACAACAACAACAAAAAACAAAAAACAGAGGATCGAGTGGTGAGCGGGACGACTGGAGGCCAGCGCCAGACGGACGTCTACATCGGTAGCACGGTGGAGTTGAGCTGCAATTTAGCAGCTGGAACGACTGGCCGCATCCAATGGAGCCGCGATCGAGGCCTCTTGCCTCCGACCGCCTTCAAGACGGCCGAAAACAAACTGGAACTGACGAACGTGCAGCCGAGCGACGCTGGACGTTACCTGTGCGAAGTGACTGGACGACAGGGCACGTCATCCGAATACGTTCTTCTCAATGTCAAAAGTAAGCCACCGTCCAACTGGGCACGTAGGGCGCAGTACCAGGAAGCCGTAGGCCGGCCTGCCGAGGCCCGTAGAGGGCGTCCGTCGCGCAAAATGAAATGATCACTGCCAAAAAAAAAAAAAACAAAACAAAAAAAAAAACATAACCCACGAGAAAACATATGAAAAAATCTAATCTAACTTTCTATTGCCCCCTCCCTATTCATTAATAAGTGCCTAACTGCCCCACCCAACCCCACAGCTCCTTATACCTTTTGACCTTTTTAGATGCCATTGTTTTTAGAATTTAATTTGAGGTTTTACAGAGAGTCGACGACGTCGTGGAACGTGTTTTTTTTTGTTTTTTTTTTTCACCTTTTGATTTCCAGCTTTTATGAAAAAGAAAAAAAAACCCCAATTTTTTCGAACCTTTCTGGCTGTCTCAAAAAAAACAAAAAACAAACAGACAACGCGGTGTCGAGTTGAAAGACGGCCAGACGTATCCCCCCCATTTCCCCACCTTCCTTTGATTGTTGTTTTCATTTTTTGGCTCGCAGACATTTTGTACGATCAGCAAACAATTTGATTCTTTTGCAGCCATTCTCTTCTTCTTCTTTTCTTTTATTCTTTTATTATTTTTTTTTTCTTCTTCAATTAACATATTTCGATTGACCATCGTCTTCTACGCCGTTCCAAAAACAAAACACACCTAACAAAAACAGACTCGAACGGTGAATTACTTTCTCTCTCTTTCTCTCTTTTCCATTTTCTCTATTTCAAAAAAAAAAAAAACCAAAAATAAGAAACCCAAAGTTTTTCGTTGTCTTTGTTGCACGATTGCACATGGAATTCTAAAACAAAAACCGTTTGATCATTGACCTATGTGTGTCTAGCGGACAAAGCGTCGTGCGCCCATAGCGAGTTCCAATGCAAGGACGGCCAGTGCCTCAAGAATTCGACGCGTTGTAACAACGTAATCGATTGCAAAGACAAGTCGGACGAGTTCAACTGTTTTAAAGGATACAGATCTCGCAAGATACGCGGTTCGTTATACGAGTCTCTCTCAAACTCTCCCCCCGTCCCAAATCGCAGCTCACATTCAAATTAATCCAACACGCAGACAAAAAAAAAAAAAAGCTTTCCTTTTGCTGGGACAAAAAACATTTCATAAACAAACTGCAAACAGCAGCCCCATCCCTCAAATTATGTCGCAGTGTTTCGTCCACGTCCTTTCTCTCTACTTTTTTTTTTTTTTTTTTTTTTTTTTTCAAAATCTTTTTCTTATTTCTGGCGGGATTCAACTAGCAATTTCAATTGCCTTTTATTTTTCCCTTCTTCTGCTGCCGCAATCATTATTGGCTCTAGGTGTATTGTGATCGCGTCGTGTCCAGCCGTCCCCCACAACAAACTTTACTTCTGGCCAAATTGCAAAAAAAAACAAAAAAACGAAGGGGATAACGTCTAAATTAATCGTACAGTCTTGACACATACACGCACACCTCACCGTGAACGAGGCTGGTGTGCGCGCAACAGGATGTCGAGCTTTCATTTTTCATATTCACCAACGGGGGAAATGGGACGCTCTGATCCATTGTGTTTGCAGGTGGCAAAAAGTAGATGCTGCGTGTCTACCTGTGTAGACCGATCGGAACTCCCTCCCGTAAAAAAACAAACAAAACAAAAAAAAAAAACAAAGCAAAGGACCCTCCCTGAAGGTTATATTTGCATCCTTTGGAACAGACACAGCGCTAGGCATTTCTTATATCTTTTGACACCAGTTTGCAACCAGCTGATTGGAATGTTTGCCTTTTGGTTTACAAGCAAAATGAGCAAATAGCTTTCTGAGGCTTTGATTGGCTTCGTCTTGTGCTCTCGTGTCCTCGTCGTGTTTTGTCCTACGTTTGATTCTTCCAGTGACGTTGTTTAGTGAACAATGATTTGGGCTTTGTTTGTTTTGTTTTTTTTTTTCCCCCCCCCCCCTTTTTTTTTTTTTTTATGATATACCGTCGTGTCGTCTTTTTGTGTTTGTCTTTTGCTTTTTTTTTTGGAATGGGTCAGTGTTTTGTTTCTAGTGTCTGAGCGGGAGCATGAGCTTCGTGGAATGATCGAAAACGTAATCCATTTGGGAGCTTGATTTGTTGGTTTGGCAGTTGCATCGTATTCGATGTGATTGTGTCGCTTTTTTATTCAATTTATTTGGGGGGATTTTTAAATGTTTATGACAAATTTATTTTCTTCGGTGTCTGATTCATTTTCTTTTTTTTTTTTTTTTTTTTTTTTGTTTTGTCATTTTTTTTTCTCTCTCTCTCTCTTTCTCCATCTCTTTCTCTCGCTTGTCTCTCGATTTTGTGTGCCCGTCTTTCGGTTGGCCGCTTTGGTACATGTGCAGGAGCGCCCACGTTGGCCGTCAGTCTCACGCCCAACAAAGAGTCGGTGCGTCGCGGCGACAACTTAGAAGTGCGCTGCCAAGTGACTGGCGATCCTTCGGCCCTGGTCTCTTGGCGTCGCATCGGTGGCTCCCTCTCGCGCAACGTCCAAGTGCTCGGCAACCTGCTCAGGTAAGTTATAGCATTCACCTCATGCTATACGTGGTGATGCAATAGCCGCTTTTATTTTATTTGATTTATTTATTTAATTTTTTTTTTTTTTCGTTTTGCAGAGTGACGGATGTCAAACCGGAGAATGGCGGCGTGTATCGCTGTCAGGTGCTCAGCACGGCCGGCACGTTCGAGGAGAATTACGTCCTCTCTATAGAAAGTACGTTTTGAACTGTTGAATTGTCTTGTTGTTGAACTCTAATCGTGTCATGTGTCTCTCTTCCTTTAATCGTACCTTGCTTTTCTTAAAAAACAAAAAACAAAACAAAATATGGATGTTTATCACCGCGGTAAGTCCACCGACGGCTATTTTGTCTCTTTAATGGCAAACGAAACTTGAGTGTGTGATTTTACTGATTCTAAACTGAAAATCTGTTGTTTTCTTCTCCCGTTTGAAAATAGCCGATAATGAAATGCCACACAATGACGATGTCGCAGTGGAAACGCGCACCGTGTCCGTCCAGTCGGCCGTCATGATGGAATGCCGCACGGATTTACGCCAACCCGTCAAATACACGTGGTCGCGTCAAGGAGGCATCCTTCCCAAATCCGCCAGAGTCGAAGGCGTAAATAAGATTGATTAATTTTAAAAATGATCTGACCCATTTAAAAAAAAAAATGAAAAATTTTGTATGGAAAGTCGAAGTTATCGATCCCGGAAGTGAGGGCAGAAGATGCCGGAACGTACGTCTGCACGGCCCGCAATACCGAAGAGACGATGGACATCCCCACGGTTCTCGTGGTGACTGGCGTCGTGCCTTACTTTGCCCAGGCGCCGCTCTCCTACATGCAGATGCCGACGCTGCCCAACGCCTACATGGAATTCGACATTGAAATCTCCTTCAAACCCGAGTCGCCCGACGGCCTCATCCTCTACAACGGACAGCAGGCGGGCGGAAGCGGCGACTTTATCTCCTTCGGCCTCAACAACGGATTCCCCGAGTTCCGTTTCGACGTCGGTGCCGGTCCGGCCATCATCAAGTCGGACAAACCGCTGGACATGGGCAAATGGCACACGGTGAAACTGGCCCGCAACCGTAAAAACGGCACCATGACCGTTGACGATGACGGAACATTCCACGGATCGGTCAGCGGCCGCTTCCTCGGACTGGACCTCATCGAGCCGCTCTACATCGGTGGCGTTCCCAACATCCGCTCCATCCACAAACTGGCCGGTTTCTCCCGCGGTTTCGTCGGCTGCATCGGCCGTCTAGTCGTCGGATCCTCTGCCCACGAGCTGGTCCGCGACGCCACCAACAGTCGCGGCATTACCACCTGCGAAACTTGCGCTCTCAATCCGTGCGAGAACGGCGGCGTCTGCCAAGAAGCCTACACCGAGCAGGGCTACTCTTGCATCTGCCCGTCTGGATTCTCCGGATTGAACTGCGACAAAATCGGCGAAACTTGCTACCCAGGTGCGTGCGGTACGGGTCGCTGCGTCAACATGGCCGGCGGATTCGACTGTCTCTGTCCGCTCGGCAGATCGGGCATGAATTGTGAAAAGGAGATTGTCATCTACGAGCCGGCCTTCTCAGAAGGCTCTTTTGTCGCGTATCCGACTCCGCCAAAGAACGCGCTCAGAAAGTATTTCAATTTCATTTGCAAATTTTTAAAATTTGATCAGTTGGCCCTAAAAAATGATTGGTGTTTTTAGAATGCGCATGTCGATGCGGATCAAGCCGAGGCAAATTCGAGACTCGTTGCTGGCCTATTGCGCTCAAACGGAAGAGGGACAGGGCGATTTTTCGTCGCTGGCCATCAAAGACAAGCGAGTCGAGTTTCGATTTGATTCCGGATCGGGCCCGGCCATTTTGAGGAGCGATCGCGAAATACGAGCCGGCGAATGGGTTCAAATTACGGCCGATCGCAGCTTCCGAGACGGCGTCTTGTTCGTCAACGACGGGTCAGAGGTGCGCGGCAAATCGCCCGGCTCGACGCGCGGACTCAACCTCAACACTCGCCTCTTTGTCGGCGGGTGGGATCGCCAACACGTCCGCCTCAGCCCCGGTGTCAACGTGACGAGCTCCTTTGATGGCTGTCTGTCGCAGTTTGAAGTCCAAGGAATGGAACTGGATCTGGTGAATTCCGTCATCGATTCGGCGAACGTCGAGGATTGCGGCGGAGCTAGCGCCTGCGAGCGCAAACCTTGTTTCAATGGCGGCCTGTGCACAGAGACGGGCTCCACCTTGACTGATTACACCTGTCAGTGCGAGGAAGGTTTCAGCGGAAGGAACTGCGAAATTGAGGCCGACTTGTGCCAGGTGATCCGTCCCTGTCAGAATGGCGGCAGCTGCATCGGTACTTACAACGCTTATAAATGCAACTGTCCCATGGGATTCGGCGGAAGCAATTGCGAACGCAGTAAGTTTATAACCCAATCTCTATCCCTATCCATTTTGGTTTGTTTTGTTTTTTGTTTTTTGTTTTTTTTCTTTCAAAATAATAATCAATATCATTTTTGAAAAAAAAAAAAAAAAAAAAAAAAAAAAAAAAAAGACGTGGATGTAGCCGAAGAGGCTTTCTTCCAGGGCGATAGTTACGTCGAGATTGACAAAGCTCTTTTCCCGCACACGTCGTCCAACACGGTCGAAACGATCACGGTCGAGTTCTCGACGTTGGAACCCAATGGCATTCTCATGTGGCACGGACAAAAACCCGAAACGAATAGCCGCGGCCAAGACTTTGTCGCTCTAACAGGTAAAATGTGCCAATTCAAATTCCAAAAAGAGAAAAAAAAAAAAAAAATAAATAAATAACATTGGTTTCATGAATAAAAATCTACCGATGATGTAGTGCTGGATGGCCGATTAGAGTTTAGCTACGAATTGGGATCGGGCCCTGTTCAAATCATCACGCCCGTCCGAGTGGATGACGGTAAACGGCACCGCGTCGTAGCTCGTCGCACGGGTCGTGACGGAACTCTGGAGCTGGACGGAGTCATCCAAGAGAACGGGCGCAGTCCAGAAGGACCTCATCAAGTCCTAAACACCAAAGGCAACATCTACGTCGGAGGTTTACCCAATGCCGAAGCCATGACGACCGGTCGTTACATCCACGGCCTGAAAGGCTGCATCCATCACTTGGAGATCCAAGATTCAGGAGTCATCAATTTCCAACGGGCGGCCCTTTCGGCCATCAACGTCGTCCCTTGCTCAAGGTATTTTCCGCCTTCTTCTTCTTTTTCAGTCTTTTTTTTTTTTTTCCCTCGACGTCGCTGTTGATAAATGCAGTAGCCATTACAATCTGTATCTGCTCTCTTGTTCTTTTTTCGCCCCCAATCACGCTGCTTTTCGGGACACGCACACACTGACGTACGGTAAAATGGTTGGGGTGAGTATAGACGCATGTCGATGATGCCCTCCTCTTTAGTTCTCAGTCGAGGCGGAGCTCATTCGAATTCCACTCTAGTCGAAACGGGCAACGAGCATCATCAAAGTTATTACACGGCCCATTCAGACGAATCGGGCCGACATTCGAAACATTACAAAGCGGGCGTGGGTAGTAAAGGAGGAGGCAAAATTCAAACGGTCAACAACGGCCAACGCGACGTGCTGAGACCGAAATCTCGAACAGCCGCATCGTCGTCTCCTTTGGCAGCCGGACGCTCGTCTTTCTATCGAATAGCTTTGTCCGTTGTTGTTGTTTGCCAGTTTTTCATTTTCGTTTGATTTGGCCATTTTTTTTTTTTTGGGTTGGAAACCTTTCGCAAAGACTTGACTTGGTTTCATGTTCCGCAGCGCGTCATTTATTATTTAAACGATGCGATACAATTCAATGTCTATGTTATTCATGGCCCTGCTTTTTTGCTCCGTCCTTCCACGACGGTTCTATTGATCTTTCCACATCTACACTCGACTGGAGCGCAAAAACAACGGCCAATGCTCTACCTGTTTGATGCGATGCGGCCGGAACTTAAGTAACCGAGTTCACGTAGGTCTCGAGTGCCACATTTTGGCGTCCGGCCGTCATATATTTCAATGGCGTTCGATCGATTGACGAGAACCATCTAGAAACGAAAATTGCATTTCAAATCCTCTTTGGAAAACTGTGCAACTTTTGCTCTGTTGTTTCTAGATTTTGTTTTGTTTTGTTTTTTTCATTTCGATTGGTCGATTGATTTGCTTCGTTTTAAATGATGTGTTTTTACGTTTGTCTCATTTTTTATTTTTCTCCGTTTCTTATTTGAATCGAATGCAGTGAAGAGTTGAAATTGCTGATGGAAGACGACGCTGATGACGACTACGAACCGCCTGCCAATTAGTCCCTCAATTACTCTTCCACACCGATGAAACGAAGAGCTTCTCGTAGTTTTCAAAAAATATAGCATTACATATGGTACAGTTTGCGTGAGAAAAAAAAAAAAAAAGGGACGTATCACTCGATTCCTGTTGGTTTTCATTGTGTTTCCGACATGATAAATTGCATTATTCATGAGCCGAGCATTCAAAGTGGTGTGTCAACAGAATCGAAAAAAAAAAAAAAAAACGAGTACGTCGTCCGTCATCTTTATTGGCAAGCAAAACTGTTGATGTGGGAACCTACGAGACAGAACTTCAAAAGATGGGAAAGGAAGAGGCCGTTGACAGCCCTGTGATAAGAGGCGCAGCGAGGAGATTGCTTTCAAATGTTTTACACAACTAACAAATGAAAAACAAAAAAAAAAAAAAAAAATTTATATATTAAATTTCCCCATCTTCTTTTTTTCCGCTCTGTGGACAATTTCATTTGGTGTAATGCCCACTTCCTTTTTCTCCGTCACTGCCATTTTGTTCGCCCCTTTTTCAATTTCTTTTAACGATTTTTGATTGCTGTTTTTCCTGCATTTTTTTTTTTTTTTTGTTCATTTCCGATGACCCGCGACAAAGACATTCTGACTAGCTCACCGACACTTTCAAAAATTTCAATTGTTTTTTAGATCAATATGTTTCACTTCCTCTCCGCCTTCCTTCTGCGACTTCATTATGCATGCATCTTGTTGTATCAACTTTTACCAAAATGTTTCGTTTATTTTTCATTTTTTCCTCTTCAAAAAATATGGGTGGAAGTTGCGACGCTGCATAGCTTACGTATATTGCTCGCTCTACATAGACTGCTCTATTATTCATAACTACAGGCATTACTAATAATAGTCCCGAGCTACACTACACACACCAGATGTATATGCACAATAGATCAATGCTGCTTATGAGAAACAAAGATATTTAGAAAAAAGAAAAAAAAACAAAGATTCAATAAAAAAAAATAATAATAAATCCAACTCATTAGACACTAGCAGCTGTTTGAGTAAAGTTGTTTTTTTTTTGTTTTTTTTTTTTTTTTTTTTTCATTATTATTCAGTCAGAAAAATGCTGATAACAAGGTAATTGCTCCAAGCGAAAAGAGAAACCTGATTGCGATGTAGCCAGTGCCTTTTTTTTTTTTCAATTTTGTTCGTTTTTGGTCAGCATTGCAAGTCAAATGATTGCGACACAGTGCTGAGCAAAAGAGTCGGATCGTTTGTTGAAAACGTCATCAAGTCTGTTACAAAGCAATCAGATGAACAGAGTTATTTTAGCAACAGGACAATCTATCCCGAGACGGCCGCCCCATCCGTTTGGTGCTACTACCACATTCTTGTAGTGTTATCCATCTCATTGTTCATCACAAGTCGGGCAGGAAATATTTCGGCTTCATAGTTTGTTCTAAATGTTTAAACAAACAAAAAAAAAAACTGCAACTTTGTTGGTCGAGTTCCAGAACACGCGCCTCAACATGCACACACACGTAGACACATCGCCATTGAACTGATACGCGCAGACAGAACCGCTATGTAGTCGCGTCTTTTTAAGTTTTTTTTTGATTATATTCCTCTTTGTATTGTCGTGGGAATTGCTGTTTGTAACCCTAACCCCTATATCTGTCTCTCTTTCCCCATACTTTTCTGTTTTTTTTTTGTTTTTTTTTAGCTCAGTTTTGGTATTCTGTCAATGTCTTTCTCATCTATTAATAACCAAGGCATTGCTAATGGCTGCTATTACCTATGTAGATGACCTATCTCTAATATAATTGTAATGTGGACTGGGTAGCTAACTTGACTTGAGCTTATTATACAATCTATACTTTATATTATGTAACGTGAACCCAGTTTTGTGCCAACCATCCGTTAACAACGTTTTTATCAATACACAATACGCGTTCTTCCTTACAATTGTTGTCAAATTAGTTTTATGTCACCATTTGTTTTCTTATTTGTTTTTTTATTCCTGGAAAAATAACTAGAAAAAAAATAACAAAAATAGAAAATATTTAATTGATAAAAAACAAAAGAAAACAGAATTGGCATCTCAATATAAATTTGGCAATGTTGACTTGTTGCTAGGGAATTTTTCTTTGCAAGTGTTCACAGTTTGAAGAGTTGAAGTGGATTGATTGCTGATTCTCACAATGCCAGGTCGAGTCAGGTGGAAAAGACGTTTGTTTCATATAAAAAATGGATCAGTTGACACGTGGTCAACGGTGTAGTCGTTCTACGTGACTGAGACTAATGCCATATAGCTGGCTTGATTGCATTTGGCCAGACTAGTAAAGAAAAAAAAATGTGTCTTTCATCAAAGTCAATAACTGAGAATGACGTGCTCTTGGCAGTCGCCTGCCTCTCGTGAAACTGATGAACTGGACCACACACGCCACTCGGGACGATTTCAGGTTTCCCATATTTGGATTCATCCATGTATGTCATTCAATTGCAACAGCTTTTTTATGTACTGTTGAAGTTCACAATGCTAATTTACTGTCATTTCTATTTCAAGGGCCAACAGGATGTCAATCTGCCTCAAGAAAGGCACAGCCTTCACACTTCAAGACATCCTCGTTTCAGCACTCACCATTCTTGCCATGGCTGAAGTTCACCAAGTAAGCTCATTCCACCTTGTTTGGCATGCACAAACTGTAACAATGGGTATGCAGAGCACCAACTGGATTTTCTTATTTCACTTGATATGATAAAGGCTTGTCCTCCCCCAAAGGGCACCAACTTGCTCAGCTCTCAGGTGCTCACTTCCACATGTAGATTAGACAGTATAGAGACTAGAGTTTGTTGAATTTTAAGGCTTTTGCTCAGTGCAGTTTATGAATTGTGTGTAGACGTGCACGTGGTTTGCTACACGAAATCAATTTCTCATTTTTTTTTTCTCACTGTTTGCCGAGATCAGCCATTTTTCTACTTTTTTGATGATTGAATACCGTTGGCCAATTGTTTGTTGTCAGGAAAGCACCAAACAAGAGCTCATCTTTATCGTACTCTTTTACCCCACAATGTCCTAAATAAAATTCCAAAAATTGTTGGGGCGCCGAGTTTCTTCCCAACGGGTTTTTGAGCCAATCTAAGCCACTTTTTATGACTCGCACACAACGTGCAGTCCAATGAGAAACGCAAATTGCAACTGGGTGCTAGAATTTTTGTCTTCATTTGATTACGATGGCCTGTTGATTTGTTTTGGTCTTGTTAATTGCAGCCTTGAAGACGTGGCAAATAACTCACGTTCCGAGTGTCGTCGTCGACCTAAAGTTCAGCAATGCGTTCGTCTATCCCGAATTAGTCTTTGGGGCTTTTGGTACCTCGCCAACGTGGCCCAACATTCAGCGGCATTTGTTTTTCGCCCTTCCTTTTTTTTTTTTTTTCTCTTTCGTTTTTTTTGCCATTTGCGTGTAGTCGTTGCGCAATGCAAAGTTGCGATTGTTACAACAGCAAACGTCCTTCTTCACATTTGTTTTTTGGCATGTTGTTAACGATCTGCGACGACTTAGTGAGCAACAGTTCAGTCGATAGCCCATTAAGCTTTTATTTTTCAAGTTTATTTTTATTTTCTTGGCTGTCCTAATGGCAAGGTTTTCACATGTTGTCTTACGGAAATAGTTCATGACACGCCTAGTAACGTTAGCTATTGAAGCGACGCTCCATTTGGCATTGCAACATTTCGACGTTGTTTCGTCTTCCAGGCGGATCATCTCTGTGAATGTTTGGTACCATCATTCGTCCCTCTTAAACGTACAGCTGTTTGGTTTTTGACGCGGGTGAATCATTGGGCGAGCTGTGGCAGCTTCGATTCGAGCGGAACAAATGGGGTTGGATCGATGATTTACATGTTCGTCCTAGTCTCTTTTTTTTTTTTTTTTTTTGCTTTCACCTTTGACATTTAGGCGCTTTTATCAACCCGTGGGCGGCCTCAACATGCCGATGTCTTTGAAGTTGAGAGTATCGGGGCGGCAGCACTCATCTTAAATGAAACAGGTTGCAAAAGTAGACGATGGCGTATTCAGTTTGCCCTTTCATGGTGAACGGGGGGGGGGGGGGGGCCATTTGTGAACTTTTGTCGCAGCCTCTTGTTTCTTTTCGGAAATCTCATTTTGATATTTGCCATTTCTCTCTACTTGAGTTTTAACTCGATTATTGATGTGGCCCGTCATTTACAGTCGAACGCTCACCGACAGATTGACTTGCTACTTTTATCCACTTGTCCTTGTTCATTTTTTTTTTGCCTCGAGGATAAATAATAAGAATAGTAGTAAGTAAAACATTGCCAAATGCATTTTGAAACGTTCACATTTACCTCAAAATATCGGTGCCGCAGACTACTCACCTTTTCATTCCTTTTTTTTTTCTCGCTCTTGATTTATGCATCGATCCTTTTAAAGCTTATTTGACATTTTGGAATTGTTCGGTCGTGCACCGCCCAATTCGCGTGTGATGAATTCAAAACTGATTTTTTAAATTAAGCCCCTATGTTGTTTCTTGTGAATTTTGAGTCGAGAGGACAATGGATCTCGTGCTGCGCCCATCATCCGTTGTCGGCTGACGGACGCAAATTGGTTCTCTGAAACTCGAGATTTTTGGGTTCATTCTAATCGAGTGGGAAGCTTCTTTTTGGCTCTTGTTGCGGGCAAACTCTTTTTCTTGTG
This sequence comes from Daphnia carinata, assembly GCF_022539665.2. Classification (NCBI taxonomy): domain Eukaryota; kingdom Metazoa; phylum Arthropoda; class Branchiopoda; order Diplostraca; family Daphniidae; genus Daphnia; species Daphnia carinata. Next base: position 5,102,405 of record NC_081337.1, read on the forward strand.
AACGAGTTTCCTCTTGATTTCTCTACAATTTCCCCGTTGGGTATCATCACAAGCTTAATATTTATTATTACTATTATTTTTTTTTTTTTTACTTGCTTTTTGTTTGTTTCTCTGATGGAGAAATGAGAAACTTGTTTTTTAGCGCCCGTTTGTTTTTCTTTAGCGTGGAACAAGCGACTCATTTGTTGGCAAGGCACAATGAACTGATGAACCGCTGGGTCATTGCCATGCCATCAAAAAATGGAACTGAGAACATGCGGAGGCGGCACGAAGCGTCAGTGAGGGTGGAACGTATAACGTCTATTTGTCCGATAGATATACATCATAGATATTATATATTCATGCGGCGTCATCATGTAGTACACGTAACATTGTTGATGGGCGGGTAGACACAGAGATGGTGACATCCAATAATTGAAAGACCAACAAAATGAATCATATGGCGACACACATCAAACAGAAAGAGGATTAAATTTTTTTTAAATGTTTTGTAATGTGATGAACGGCTGGTCACATTTTATATTTAACCGTATGGCTGGCGGGCTGGACACGCGTTGTTCACGTCCATGGAACAAGGAGGGGAGGGGGAGAAATGGGGCGCGCGTGCTGCTAGACGGCCATCGGCTGCATTTGCATGAGCCGTGACACATAATAATGATCTCGGGTCATATTATGTCGTTTGACGTTGATCGAATAGGAATTTCGTGGAAGGTTTGGGAAGTGATAGACGGCGGTCTGTTCTTCGTACGATGCGATCGTCCAAACGTGAGCACACACATGCATAAAAGAAAACGGAATTAAATTGATGTGTCAACATTTGCGTATAGAAGCCGGTTCATAAACGTGAATGTTCGAATATTCATAACCAGTTAAAAAACAAGAAAGAAAACTGCGCGTGCCAAAGGTACGTAAACGTGTGTGTGTTTGTTTATTGATGTGGTTTGGCCGTTTAGGTGGGTGGTACGAGAGAGAGAGAGAGAGAGAGAGAGAGAGAGAGAGAGAGAGAGAGAGAGAGAGAGAGAGAGAGAGAGAGAGAGAGAGAGAGAGAGAGAGAGTCTCGTTTAGACTAGCGTAGTGGCCATCATTTTGTTAATGGGCTCTAGACTGTTGTCGTGGTGCTGTTGAGCAGCCAGACAGGACGAAGAAAACGAGGCCCTTAGAAGGTGACGCGGATGTTTTTCAAAAGACGAGGCCGGCTGCAATTGTTGCAGTTGTTGCTGGTCGTCGAGTACGGTGCGCACCTCGCGTTCCACTTCCACTTGAGTGGACGGATTGGCAAATTGACTCATGAGACGCGTCGATCCAGTACCGAAACCCCAAAAGGAAGTGCCTATTTGACGGTCCGTCAGGTAGTTGCGCATTTTCTTCGCTAAAGTGGAGCGCACCTTTGCGTTTCAAGAGAAGAAAAATTTTAAAAAAACTGGCGCACCATTTCGAGTGACGTCAAATCGCATTAGATGAGGCCGACACGCGTCACTTGATGCGCGTCGGCCGCTCTTACGAAAAGTGCCACACGGGGTGATGGAGTTGGCGATAAAGAGGGTGAGAGTGACGTACCTCGCCGTTGAGGAAGCAGTAGAGCAACGCGACAAAGAAACCCTGGAACGAAGAGAGAAAGTGAGAAGTGTAGCACCAGAGAGCGAATTCAGCCGTCGATCGATGCAACGGGGCCTTGATCATCACCAAAGCGTTGGTGATGCCCAGCAGCGGCAACAGCACCATGGCCGCTTTGACGGCTTTCCTAATGTTTTTTTTTTTTTTTTTTTTTTTTTTTTATCAACGTCGAGAACGAAAGACGATAAGAGACGGATGCGCCTTTGCTCCAGTTCATTGCAACTGAATTGCGACAAAAGAAATGGGAGAGACGATACCTTAATTGTTCGGCTTCGCTGCATTGACTGTTGCGAAGTTTAGTGACGAGCACGCGCAGGATATTGAGCAGGTAGAGCAAGTTGATGAAAATGATGGTGAGCCGTGGTCCTTCTAGGATCCAGTAGAGTGGCGTCAGATTGTAGCCCAACCAGCAACTACGTGCATGGAAACATAACACTCTTTTTCTTTTTCTTTTTTGCTTTTTTATTTGAATGTTTTAATTTTAATTTACGCTGAAGTTGTCTGATGAGTGGCGGTGAATGCTGCCCAGATGGCCGTCAAAATAACGGGGATGCCCCAACCAAGTACGAGGTAGAGTTTGTGATACGTGTCCGGCCGGAAAACCATCACCGTGATGAGATTGTGCAGGAATAGGCCCTCGATAAACATCCAGACGAACATGGTGGTGCGGGCGTATTCGAGGACGATGTAAAACCATTCGCACAAGATCGGCTTTTCGTTTTTTTTTTTTTTTTTGTTTTTTTCCGGTTCCAACATTCGAAAATTTGCATATCAAAATTTAAGAAAAAAAAAAAAAAAAAAAAAAAGGGAGGGAGAGGGGAACGTGAATGAATTTTTTTTGTTGTAAATGTTCTAATGGGATGTAGAAAAAATCATTACGGTTTCGTGAATGCCTCCAGCGCCGAGTGCTACTATGCTGGAATCGATGAGCGTTTGACGGCCGCCGCCCACCTGCAGCCCAGAGACGAAGACGGCTTGATCCATGTAAAGAGTCATGCGGATGATGACCTGGATGCCGATGGCGGCAAACAGGTTCTTGTGAATGCGAGTCCGGTGATTTTGTAAACTCCTTAAAAATTTTGTTGAGTTTTGGGTCGTTGTTGTTTGTACGGTTTTTGTTTTGTCCAGCCAGATGGATGATTCGATGGGTCCGTTTGTGCATTGCCAGCACGTCGTAGTAATCAAGGGAAAAGGAGAGCGTGGAATTTGAGAGATAAAGGACTCATTTGTTGATGAAGAAAGAAAAAGAATCTCACCTGAAGTAGGTGAAAATGAAGAGGGAAATCATCAAGGAGATGAGCGATATGGTCAGTCCAGTCAATTCCATAATCCTTGTCATTTGAGCCACCATCAGTTTGTCCTACGTTCGCCACCAGACAGGACGTGACATTTTAATATTCGCACACATAGTTTGCAAGGATAGACGTTCCCATTGATTTGATTTTCATTGTGTCCCGCGTTTCTGGTTGAAATCAGATGCAACGAGAAATCAAATCGATGCGACGTGCACAATTTCGTGACTGTAGACAAACAACAACAGCCTGTTGATTTCTACAGACTTTCTCTTACTCTTTTCCCCTACATTTGAACACACACCGACGTACAATGTCGAGGCCATTGTTTTTTTTTTTTTTTTTTTTTCCCACAATTAAATGCCGCGCTGAACAATGAAAGTATCAATCACCTCTGCGTCTTGTTGGCTGCCGCTGTCCAACGTGTTCATCAGGTCTCGTATTTCAGGTAGAAAACACTGACTGTAGTTGGTCCAACCTTGTTGTTGCTGGTGATTGGTCATGTCGTGATCATCGAGTAGGGCCACGGCCGCCGCCTCGTTGCCATCCGTCGTTGGTGGCGGACCTTCCCAAAGACCCGAATCCAGGCACCGTCTTTCCGCCCATTCTAACGTATTTGTTTTTTATTCAATTTTGATTTTTAAATGATCGCACGAGTTTTACCGCAAGTCACTTAACAGCACGGCTACATCAAAATATATATACATTATTTTTTAAATCCATGTTTTTATTGCGAACGGCTGGCTATAGTGTACACGCTCTATCGTTGCCGTGTATAGCGCCCTAATCAATTTCTTCTGTGTAGCTGATGCGATTGAAGTGCTGCTGCTGCTGTACAACCCGTAAGGGTCTTAGATACCCTTTGGGAAATCTTTGTTGTTTTTTTTTTTTTTTATTTTTACTATCGTTCCACCTCTTTTTGTCCGTCCCTGTATGTAGAAAGCATTTTCCGCCACGTACAAACGGACGACTGCATCATACGTTGATGCACTTTTTTTTTTTTTTTTCCCGCTTTTTAAAGAGGATAGAACTTGTACTCGCACATGCAGCTCAACAAAATAATTGCAGTTGATTCCTCGTTCAAAAGAAAAAAAGGGAAGAGGGAAAGAAAGAAAAAAAAAATACGTACGAGTCGGATCGATGCCTTTGAGCGGCGGGCACGGCAAGTGGACTATGTGGCCGGGTCTGGTAGGTGGCCAGCACAAGAGCTGGTCCCACGTGAAACGGCAGAAAATCTCCAATTGGTTCGTGTCTGCCGTTCGTGTAAAGCCGTTCGGCCAAATGAGAAATGTATTTATTTTTCGAATTTAATTTGAAACGACCTTTTATTTATTTATTTTTTTTTTTGATTCACTTTGCGATTGCGTCATACGCAGGTAGGCAAGAGGGGCTTACCTTCTAAGGTGCGTTGAGCTTCCTGGTATAATTGGCGACATTGTTCCATGATGAAATGATGCGGATGTGGCGCGTTGCTACGGGCAACAACAACGCACGGCAAAAGCGTATTGAAAAAGATGGGCCTAACAAGGGGTGATGAACCGTGTCGAGTTTCAACAGCCGTTGATCTGTGAACAAAGAATTGCACGTAAGAATAAGATGCAAAGTTTTAACACAACGTAATAGGGGGGGGGGAGGCAGGAGGGTGATGGGGTGCGAGCGACGAATGATGATGATGACGTAATGGCAATATAACAAGAGAGAGAACATGTTTGAGAACGGAAGAGATTTGATTTGAAACGTGATGTCGTGCCGCAGGTGTTGCGTGCAGACGCGCTGATGAATCACGAGAAAACAAGCAAAAATGCGAAATGCTATGCGTCTATTGGCCGGTGTTGCATTACCAGACGAGATCTGCCCTTATCATTCACGTCGAAAACGGCCAGTGCTTTTCGGTTTTCTAGAGAGAGCGACACGATGATTGAGATTGTTTGGTTTTTTTTTGGCCGAGGTAAGAAGCGGAAGGGTTTGGCCGCGTGCAACGTTTACTCACAGTTGGCGTCAGCTGATGAGATGCACACCCTATCAAACAAACACGTCAAGACGGCGGACGAAACTGATCTAGCGTTGCGTTATGAGCCTCCCCTTGTCTCTACAGAGAGCAGACCGATCTGAAATGGCCCCCTTTTTTTTTTTAGCTATTCATTTCTAATGTGAAAGCCCTGCAAGCAGACAGCGTGGCCTCATCTGAATTCGAGCTGAACGCTACGAGTAAATCCAGCCTTCATTCTTGCGCATCGCTACTCCTCGTCGTCGTCGTCGTAATCCTTTTATGTTGAACGAGCCGCTTGGCTGCTCGTCTTCTATCGCGGCTCAGCATCAAACAACTCATCACCTTACTGTGCAACAGACACATTTTTTTTTCTTCGTCTTTTATTCCCTGAATAGACGCGCCCTCCCCGTCGAGAAAAAGAAAAAGGCAAACACAAAGTAGAATGCTTCTATGTTTTGCTTCACCTTTTGACGTGGTGTTTGTTTGCTTTGCTTAGACGTGTAGGCCTACATCCGCGATTGTTTGCCGCTCTACCAGACACAGTCTGTCCTCTGTACGTTTTCGCAGTTTGCTCACGTTTGCACAGGAAAAATGAACTTTTCTTTTTGTTTGTTGGTTTTTGTTGGTTTTTTGTCTTTTTTTGCTGCAAAACGCAGAGTGGACTGTTTTACGGCCGTTTGTCAATCAGAGCCAATGTGCGTGGGGGGGGGGGGGGGGGGGAAGCAAGTGCCGTGGTGGCCCAGTCTTTTGCGTCGACATCAAATGGAGTGGACTCGAAACGCTGTCAAAGATGTCGTAAAAATATGAATGTACTACAGTATATAGACGAGGCGGTGGTGTAAGCCACAAGAGGGCAGTTGGACACGACGCAAGAAGAAGGGTGCGCAACGTGTTTTTTCTTTTTTATTTGTTTTCTCGATGGCTGAAGGCGAGTGGCCACGGCCAGTGGCTGCGTCCGTTCTCCTCCTATCGGTTAACTGCAGACGTGTGTGTGTGTGTGTAGTAGCGAGGCCGCTAAATAATTCTAATTCAATGGACCGCATGGCGAGAAAATCCATCATCTCTTCAGGGGCTATATACACGGTGGAAACAACTACTCGTTTCGCCAGCCAAAATCATTTCTTTTTTTTTTTTTGTTTGTTTTCTTTTTTTTTCCTCCTTTTTTTTTTTTTCATTTTCTGGTCTGGCCACAAACAATTGGAACGAAAAAGCTCTGCCGGCTGTGATCACGTAGTACAGTACGTGCCGGTAACCATCTCGCCTACTTGCTATAGCGCGATGCCAGACGGACACCCCCTTGCCCCTGCGCTCTCATTAGAAATAGATGAACTTTGCTAGAAATGTCACGCCCTTCTCCTTTAAAAAAAAAAAAATTATTTATTGATCTATTTGACGTTTTTCGTTTTCTTGAAATACGAGCGGGCATCCGACGCGCACGAAAGAATTTTGCGAAAACGGGACGGCGAGCGTGGTGGCCCTCAATTGCGTTAGCCGTGCGAACAGGTTGCAGGTTCACTCAAAACTGAACAAAAACAAAGCACTCACTTTAGTGTGCGTGAAACAGTCGACGGCGTCTTTAGCCGCTTTTCTTCGATGCTTTTTGAGATGCGGTCGAAAGCGTTTGCGTCATGATTGAGCGCATCGAACGAGCGCAAAACGATAGTTTACAGTGGCAAAATGTGTGGCGTTTGTCTTCTCGTTGTGTCCGCCGACAGAGTGTGAACGTGAAAGGTGTAAGCGTCGTCGGTTGCGATGCACATCACTCGCTTAGCGAAAATGAAGAGGACAGCTGCGAGCAAAGTGGAACGTTCTTCATGTCGGAAGGCGCAAGTGTTGCCAACGTCGAGTCAGTTCGGCACTCTGGCGCGTACTAAAAACGAGATATTGCCGCCGCTTCAAAGCTTCTTTTTCGATTTGGCTCCCTCTCGCCTCTTTCCTTTTCCTGCCGTTGGGCTTCGTCGTCGTCGTCCTCGTCGTCGTCGTCCAGCTCGCCAGCCTCAACAGCTCGACACGCACGCACCGTTTCTCCGAACCCGTTGCTCATTTTTATAGAGGCACGCATTTTTCTTTTTTCATTTTCAAAAATGAAACAAGAAAAGGGAGGAAAAAAGAAAAGAAAAAGCGACAACAAACGTGTACGCGTGGCGCATGCTCTGCTTAAATGTCCGCCCACTCTCTTCCTCTTCCCTACTCTCTCTCTCTCTCTCTCTCTCTCTCTCTCTCTCTCTCTCTCTCTCTCTCTCTCTCTCTCTCTCTCTCTCTCTCTCTCTCTCTCTCTCTCTCTCTCTCTCTCTCTCTCTCTCTCTCTCTCTCTCTCTCTCTCTCTCTCTCTCTCTCTCTCTCTCTCTCTCTCTCTCTCTCTCTCTCTCTCTCTCTTCTCTCTTTTCGTTTAGCATACTCTCAGAAAATTTAAAAAAGAAAGGAAAAACTTGTATCATTTCCATAGTGGCAAGGTCCTTACGCTTGCACCCTCCTCCTCTTTTTTTTTTTTTTTTTTTTTTTTTTTTTTTTGAAACTTACTCGTTACACCTGTTTGAAATCGTCTTTTCATGTCGAGTCGTGAGGTCGTCTTCTTTATGGATGGGCTTTTTCTTTAAAGAAAAAGGAAGCACCGCTATTGAAATTAGAGACGTAATCATACCTACCGACAGTATCTCTTGACTCTCATCTTCTTTTTTCTTTTTTTTTTTCTAAACTTCAAAATTCGGAGGAGCATTTCGGTTTTGACCCGAAAAGGGAATTCGTCTTTGGATAACATATTGGAGATAGCGTTTTCGGCGGCGACTATTGGATTACATTCTAATGACTATACGCGTGTCATTTGTTATTGGAGCTCGTTTTGTCGTTGCTGCTGATCTCGCTGGCCTTGCCTCGCGACCGGATTCGCTTGCGTCACCAATGAGTGACAAGTCCCCTCAACCGGTTTCCATTCCCAATCACGCATTTGATTTGATTAATTTTTTTTTTTTTTTTTTTTTGAAGTAACATTTTTCAAATATTGGCGTGCAGTTTTGCCACGCTTGATCGCTTCGATTGGCAACAAGAAAACAAAAAAAAAAAAAAAGAGTGCGAAAGCGTGTTCTTTTTTTGGCGTGTGTGTTGTCGAGGAATTCGCAGCACGTGACTTGCGGTGCGCCATACACCACGCACCGACCGCTGCTTCAATGTATTTATGTACCGCACGTTACGAGTCAACTCTTCTCGCTGCGTGTTCTTTGAGAAACGAGGCCAATTATACATCCAATAGCGCCCGCTCTCCGTCGCAAAGAAGGCGTCAAAGCAGCAACAAGCAATCGAGTTTTATTGGGTGGAATCGTTGCCATAAGAAGCTCAATCAGTTGTACGAAGAGTTGGCCTGCTTAGCAGTTGTTTTCGGCGAGAACTCGAGTGTTGATTCGCCCTTTGTTAGTACGCCTGTGTGTACAGCACGTCAAACAAGCCGAGACGTGTGGAAATCGGAGAGAAAGGACCTAAAAAATTGGCTCTACTTTTTTTTTTTTTTTTTTTTTTTTTTTTTTTTTTTCCGTGTGTGTGTCTACTAGAGATTTGATTTCGTTTTATTCGATTTGTTTTGTTTGTTTTTTTATTTTGCGAAGAAATTGTTGATTTAGCCCGACGGCTCTGATAGGCAAAAGCGCATCACGCGCGACCGACTTTTGCTGATGAAGAGTCAGGCGCTTTTTTTTATTTTATTTTATTTTATTTTATTTTTTTTTTTTTTTTATTTTTTATTTGGGTTGTACAGTACGTACGGATGTGTAGACAATATGTAGCCTCTACTTACTTGGCTCGTGTAGGCCTTTTTATTGACTGCCAAACGACAGGGAATGTTAAGCAACTGTGAGCTGAATAAACATGACACGTCTCGTCACGTCTCCTAGTGATGTTCATCACAGATTGCCAGGTCCTCTTTCACGCACTCTATGTGTTTACAGCTCTCGCTTAAGCGCTCTGCTTCTTTTGAGCAAGGCAACAGCAGAAGCTTTCTTTTTTGTCTGCCTCCTCTTTCATTCCATCGATCGGTTTTCTCTTCACTTTGTTGTCTATTTCGGGGATGATTGTGTTACTTGAACAGGTCGACATTTTATAATGTAGTCGTTCTGCTTGTCGGGCATCAGCCAGTTAAACAAACCCACTACATATTTTATGTTGTTTGAAATATTCATCGACGTTGATCGTGCTTTGCTCCGTCGGATCAATTGAATGTGCATACATTAAATGACTTTAAGTTGATTGTCATCCAGATTTCTTGTAGAGTCTCTCTAAGAGAGACAAACGTAGATGCTGCGAGTGCCTTGGCCACACCTATCGACGAGGTGCTTTATTACTATTTTTATGGATTGATTGATTATCGCACTTTCAGTCGACTGACGGCGAATGCGACACGCGATACGCAAGGTGTTGCGTCACGATGCCAATGCGGCCAATCACGTTGACGCTTATTTGGCTCGCACTCAAGAAATAGAAGCGAAAAGACAAGGGGGCTTCTCTTACAGTGTTTCTTTTGTTTTTTGTTTTTTTATCGTTGCAACATCGGTTTGATTGAATAAGAGAGATAATCATCACCGTGGCAACTAAATAGACCTCTTGTTTATGTTTTTATGTTCGTATAGCTGGAATGGGCTCGCTCAATTCATAATCAAATAGATGGCCAGCTGTTTGGTAATTCGTATTTACGCCTGGAGGACACACCCAACAAAACACAAGATTCATTTCATCCGCATTCGAGACGCTTCTCTTTTCTTTTTCTTGCACTTTCACTAAAAGAAAAAGGCAAAAGAAGTTGTTTTTCGTCACATTTATTTCCTGTCGCCTTTGAATTTCATACGAAAACGCGCGTCTGTACTTCTAGGCGATCGTCCAACCAGCGGCCGTATTTTTCGTCAACGTCGTTTATACTCGCAGTCTCATATAACATATGAAAATGCCATCGTCGTTCGGGAAGCGACCCAACGTACCTAACTCGCAATCCACCACCCAAAGAAATAATAATAATAATAAAAAAAAAAAAAAAAGAAAAAAAGGGCCATGAATTGAAATGGGCCTGTTCATTGTCTGTATATTGCCAAGTTGTTGAAATGATTCACAAGTTTTCGCTCTGTCGGCTGGAACGGGCCCACGTGTACGCCTGTCGCACTCCCGATGCATTATTCGGTATACGATGTGCATTACTTATCCTACATGGCTCATCCGCTGTCTAAACATATTTGTCTATCCCTACTTCGTTGTACTCGCCTTTATTTTTTATTTATTTATTTTTTTTTTATTTCTCGCATGTGCCTTGCAATTCGAGTGAAAAATGGACCGGGTCTTAAACTGATTACGCCCTTCTCACTTGATGGTCACTCACGAACGAAATCGTGATTTATTCTCGTCAAATAAACGCCGTCGCAGTTGTAACAACGTTGGCCATGATCGTCGTTGCCTTTTGGGCCGATTTTTATTAGAACGAAGAAAACGATGATTTACAGATGCGATTCGTTTTTGGCAGGCGAAATCGTTGAAAAAAAAAAAAAAGTTGCGCACCAATTCCAGCCATCAACACGACGCAGTTTTCGCCCGTCGTATACGAATCTGTCCGCATTAAACAATTGTGCTGTTTATTTGATCTTTTCCTACCAACCTCCGTTTTTTTTTTGAAGCGGATGGCTCAAACTTTTTGGCCAGGACGCCTTCGTTTGTCATTTCTCCGTCGTTGAAAGAAGAAAAAGTTTGCCAAGAAACGGCTGAAATGTAAGCGAGAACGAGTTGGAAATCGAAAGACGTAGCGACGAAAATGAGGACAGAAAAGGCCGGCCAGAACGTGCCCAAAGTCAATTGATGATTTATGGAATGATGAAATAACAAATTGGAATAAGAAATCGACGTAAGGAAGGAGATTTTTTGCTAAATATTTCCTTGGTTTTGGAGTCACTTGCAGCTGATGGCAAAGTTCTTTTTATCTTTTCATGCCGAGCTTTAGGTAAATGCATTATGAGGTGGCTGACTCACTGCATTACGCCATAGGGTTTAACAAGAGACGCTTGACATATGGCTAATGATCTTGTTTCAAGTATTGACGTTGCGAGCTCGCGAACAGGTCGTTGTCTTACCACTTACTTGCATATAACGTAGTTGGCTCCAACCAACCCTCCTTGATACGACACCGGATGCTGCTGCTGGATGGCTCTTCACTCGATAAGCCAATCCGCTCTCATTTCACGGCCAAAGTCTTCCGTCACGTTTCGGTTTTGGCTTTAACGAGCTCACTGTTCCACGTAAGTGTAAGAGAGCCGTCTTTCATTATTTCTTATCCTCTCCGCAAACGTTGCATCCGCTGTCGGAAGTGGATAACGCGCGATGAACGACTCATAAAAAAAAAAAAAAGACGTGATCCCCGCCATGCGCTAAATCGACGTGATGCCAACATCCTTTTTTTTTTTTTTTTTTTCTTTTCCGCACAATTCAAGGCCCACATCTAATGGCTTTGTTCTTTTTTTGTGTGTGTTTTGCTTTGCCAATTTGTTTTTATCGAATTGCTTTTGGCTCGGTCGATCGAATCGCGAGAACGACGATGGTTGTCGGCTAGCCTTGCAATGCGCATCCCGTTTGTCTACCCACTGATTCGTGTGCCGGTGAACTCTCCGCACTGCTCTAGTGTTGTCGAGTGTCGAATGATATCATCAAGAGTGATGAACCCAACTCCCCCCCCCCTCTCCCCCCCCCCCAAATGTTGTCTTTCTTTTTCGATGGCTTTATTTATTTATTTCAATTTTTTTTTTTTTCTTTGTTCATTTATCTTGGATGAAGCGCTAGAACTGAGGCGGGCAAATGCGATAGGCCAAAGAATGGGATCGATATACAGTATTTAACAACGTGATTGGCAATCACCGATTCCTTTTCTTCTTCTTTGTTTTCCGACTAGACCTACTGCAAATGTTGTGTTACGTTGGCGGTTACGAGTGGCCCAGATTTATAGGGGGGTAGGTCGAATAGCAGCTGTCAATCGTCACTAACCAGCGCGTTCCCTATCCCGGCCTGTGTTTGCTTAACCATCCGATAGAAGTTTTGTCTGCGCGTTCACCAGATGTGCACAAGAGACCTGTCTGTGCTGTGCTAGAAATCATCGGACTAAATCTATAAATGGACCATCTTCCAGTTTTTTTCCCTTTTTTTTTTTTCTTTTCGTAAAGTCAGACGGGAGATAAAAAGAAAAATATCGACCCATCGCGCTATAATAGCAACGAGTCTCGAACCACTGGCAATTCACCGACCATCCCGATTGAGATAAGAAAAAAAAAAAAGACAGAAAGAAATGGGTGGAGAATGGTATACATGCCACGAAAGCAAACAGACTCTCCATCGACTGTTCACGTCTGTGTGTAAACGAGGCTAAACGGAACAGAGGCAACAAACTGTGTGGTGCAACATGCCAAACTCTACGGGGCGCAGTTCCTGTCAGCCGCTTCCAAACCGTCGCTTTTCTTTTTTGTTTTTGTTTTCTCAGACTGAATAATTTGACGATGATGGGAAGAGATGTCATTAGAGAATTTCAACAAGTGTCACGTTGGTGGTTTTGAACCTAGTCGTTTCACGCCATTGTCAAGCCGATAATGAGACGCGAACGCGTCAAACAATTATCACCGCCTTTACATTGTTAGTCTGATGGCTAGTACAAAAATCATTGCTTAACGTTTCAAATTGTTTAAACATTCGATACTATTCAAGTGGCAAAATGAAATTAAAGTCGTTAGGGCCGTCATCGAGTGGCTCCTTGTCACTTCTTTCGTTCGCAAATGATTTGTGCAGACGTCTGTTCGTGTTCGCCCTATGGTTGTACATTTGTTATTTTCCCTGTTGGCCCGTGTAGGAAGGCGATGACGTACTTGTTCTGATTTTTTTTTTTTCTTTTTCTTTTTCTTTTTTTGGCTTTTATTTTATTTGGAAATTGACCGTTTTAGCGCCTAGGGCCGCGTCCGCAATGCACCGCATCGCCAGCGAAACAAATCAGCACGGAAACTTGTCACGGCATACCTATGCCATGAACTACGGGACGTGCGCAATTTTGCGAGTCTACGTTTGAGCTTTGCTCACGAAACGAGTGAAAAACATTGAGCACGAAAAACCTGCGATATTAAAAACAGAAAACAAAAACGCGTGAGAAATGACGACAGCTAATTATAGATTCTCAAGATGTACGGCGTGTATACACTCTAAGACTAGTTGTTATGTAAGAAGTGGGGTCGTGCCATTATGAAGAACGACGTCTTGTTCATTTTCGTTCTCTTCAATGAGGTTAGTCATGCCCCGTCTACCGGCCGGGCAAACCCACACATGCGATACGCCGATGTGCCGTTTCGTGGCCGCTGAAACGAGAGCATGTTTTCGGCAACAGCGCTCACCGTAGCAAAAAGGATCCACCAACAAAAAGGCTAAAGTCGTTTACGTATAGAAAGCTCTGTAGGCGTCTTCTGAATATTTAGACGCAGCCCAGACAATTCGCATTTTTCTTTTTTCTTTTTTTTTTTTTTTTTTCCCTCGAAATATCCGGGGCTGGCTCGAGAGTCGAACGTGATGCGCATCCGGCACCGATACGAAGAAAATATTCGTTTTATTTTTTTTTTGTTATTCTGTGATGTTGAGCGGCTCACGTTGTAGCTGAATGCAAAACACAGAACAGCAGCTGAAACGAACGTCTATTGTTATTCTATGGGTTTTTCCTTCCGTTTTTTTTTTTCTGTTCCGTTTTTCATCTTTCTCAACAAACTATCACAAAGCCATCGTCTACAGTACTTGACTTCCACTTTGCTCTTTTATTTTTTATTTTTATTTTTTTTTTTACACGTGCCTATAAATAGCGTTTGTATGAAGTAGGCTGATTGTGTCTACTGTCTTTATACTCTTGTTTTTTTTGTTTTTTTCAAACTCGTCTAGGCGATATATGACGCCGTAGAACGTCTAGCACATCGTTTAGAAATCAAATGAAAGTCTGCGTTTGTTATTTGCGAGTTTCATCTCGACGCGCAACCGGGTATGGAGTTGGTCGTCTAAATCGCACGATGACAATGGCGAAAGATGTAAATAAGCGTCGAGATGTGGTTGTTGTGACATCAGCCATTCTCTCGTCTTGTGATTGTTGCAGCAATAGCTTCTCGTCTCTAGTGTCTCTAGTGTCCTATGTGTGTTTCTTAATAGCAATAGATTGCGTTGTGCGTACCAAGTGGTTGCAGGGCGCAATGGAGGCGCGGCCGGGCCGTCACGCACACGCCCATACATTAGTCCGTTCGTCTCGCTTTTTTTTTTCTTCTTCTTCTTCTTTCACGACTTGCTTTATTGGTTTCGGTATAAGCAGTTAACGTTAATGTTTTTCCTGTTTGCTTTTGTATTCGGACGAAAAGCCGCTGTCTGCAACGTCTAGACGCTCGGACAATAATAACGAAAAGCCCCTATGTCAATAAAGCCTTTTTTACTCTCCTTTTTTTGTCTGTTTTTTTGCTGGCCTGTGCGTAAAAAAGCAAACAAGATAAAAGAGAATCAAGTAGAGAGACGAATATTAAATTCAATCGAGTAACAAAACAAATAAAGAGTGGCAATTCGCTCAAAAGGATCAACATTCATGTGGCTCTTGTCTATATACCCATTTCTCTAGTAGTTCCTTTGATTTCGATGATGGAGTTGCTTGCCCCGCAAACAAAACCCGGAAAAAAACAGTTCACATTTTTTTGGGGGGGGGGTCTTTTCCGCTTTTCTAGATGAATCCATTTATTTTGTTTGTTTTTATTATTATTTTTTTTTTTTATTGGATGATATGAATTCCAGAAGGAGGAAAAAGTATAGTTGATTGTTCGTATATGTGTGTGTGTAGGTCCTTTCATTTCTTTTTTGCCTTTTTACTATGATTGTTGTTTGCAGTATATTTGATGGATCGCATTCGTCGAATTGAAGAACGAAAAATAGATGAAAACGGCTGGTGAATGTTTACTGGATGATGGCGAACCGTATTATTGTTATGTTGATCGTCAAAAATTGAAGAAAAAAAAACTAAACTAAGTAACAATTGGAATAACGAGGCCCGCCAGCGTTAGACGCAAAGCAAACAGATCGATCTTGGTCGTCAGGGTACGCCGCCATCGTCGTCCATTTTCTGCGCAGCGCATTCGCGCCAGATGTTGTAGCGAAACGGATGCCCGAACCAACGAAACGTTTAAAAAGAAAAAAAAAACTTAGAAAATGGCGAAAGACAAAGATAAAAAAAAAAACAAAAAAACTGATTAATAAACAGAAAAGCCAATATTAAAATTTTATAATATCGAACCTAAAAATGACGAATGGGGAACGAAGATGAAACGGCATCAAATGGCGACAGTGTTTTTCCCCCCTTTTGATTTGATTTGATCCTTTTTCTTTGCCAGAATTCGATAAGCTTAATCGTATTGCAGCTGCAAAACATATTAAAATGTTGATCTGTTGCAAGCGGAACAGATCAATAAACAACCTTTATATTCGTTCAAAAATATGGACGAATTCGAAATCTAAAAAAAAAAAAAAAAAAAAAATGATATTCGACTTATGGTGAAGACGTTCAACGAATACGGACGAGTGATCTTTTTTAAGAAACCTTTCTTCATACTGTGCATCGTAAGATCGCACGGGAAGCGTGTCGGGTCCATAAGGAAATTGGGATTATAATCTCGGTTGTCATCACCAAATAGGATCGCCATTTCATTCTGCGGCTTTCATGGCAGGCCGTCATACGGAAACGATGGGCGGGGGAGAAACAAAGTGGTGAACATTAGAACGTGACAGTGCCGCTAACGTGACAACCTTTTTACTCAATACTCGTCGCCACTGCCTGTCCAAGAAAGCAATGATCTACTAGGACCCTCATATCGCACTCGATACGTTAAGGGGGACGTCCAAAAGAAAAATGAAAATCAATAGCTAAAAAAAATGATTGGCGCGCTGATCGTGAGCCTTTGGAAAGTGAACGCGACGCAAACAAAATTCGATCGCCTTGTCTGGTAGCCGTCAAGCGTCATGATGAGATGAACGTAATCGACTTTTGTGACGAACGATTGCCGTCACTAGCGACGGCATATTCAAGTCGATGACACGATCAACAGGTAGCCCATCGAGGCATTCATCCAACCTCACTTCTTTGTTAGCCCTCTCTTTAACTTTAATGTTTTTTTTGCCATTTGATGTGCTTTAGGGGCAAATCTCTCAGAATTCTATGGCTGATGTTGGATCGCCCGAAATGACCCATTTTCGCAAATGCTCGCCTGAAATAGGAAAAAAAAAAAAAGAAAAATGAAGGAACAAGTCGATGGTGAGTTGCTGGAGCAATTCTGGGAAGTCCGATTTCAAACCATGCGGTAGTATTCCGATAGCTAATAATACGAGTGCAAATAGTGGTTCAACTTTGTCGTACGCCAAGTTGCCTCCCCATAGCTCGACTGGGCCAGTATTTGCTTTTCAGTTTGACGGCGGTTTCGACAGTTTGTTTTCCAATCGCTTAGTTGCGCAGCGGTTTGATGTTCGTCGCCGCAATGTACACAGTCGTCAATTTTATACACGCCTTTTTTTTTTTTCCACGGAAATCGCCTTGAGGGACACCTATAGAGAAAACACAGCTGTTGTTTACCATCAAACGTAGTCGGTGCTGTCAATGGCCAAATCAATTGAGACGAACAAATATAGATTTAGTGGTCTAACGAAGTTTTTTGGGATTGATCCGTTCGAACTATCCCATTTACTGTATTTGCTGTTGTGCATTTCTAGTTGGGCGGCGGCTCAAATCCAATGGCGGCAATGTATGTCAACTGATTTATTGGTCGTTAAATTTTTATATGCGTGGCATTCCAACATTCTAACACGGGAAGTTATTGTTCTTGCTTGTCACGCATATTCTGGTTTCCAAATGAACATTTTGAATGTACGATGGGCAATGACTTTTTGAATCAATCGGTAGATGGCGTTCAAATCGTGTCCTGCGCAGTCGACGTTTTTTTGCCGTTCCTCTTCTCATTTACCATCACTCCTGCCTCTGCTCCCCCACACCGAGAAAACAGACTACGTTGACGGTTGCATATTGTTCGGATTACTCTCTCGATAGGCCAAAATATTTGGAGTTGCATTGTAAAACAAAGAAGAAGTTAGTGATTTTGTGTGTTTCGCCAAGTGCCACGTCGAATTGTTAAGGTAATTGTTGGTCGTTTCACGTTTCCATATTCCACATTTCTTGCCAAAATCCTTATGATGCTCGTTGGGCATTTGTTGAACTGATACGGTTGGCTGAAGCTCGTGACATGGCCACGTCGTCCTGGCTGTCTCCGCTTAAGCCCAAACGGTTTTTTTTTTTCAATCGATTGTCGTAGAACGCTTAGATGTAACGGTAATGAACAACTGCAAGTGAAGCCTTGTGACAATTGAAGTAAGACTACTAAATGCCAACATTTTCTCTCTTTCCCTCTTTCTGGCTTTGGTTAGTGTCACTCTGGATGAATAAGTAATGGTGATGGTAATAGCTGCTACTAGCTAGCAAAAAGTCTGTGTACTCAATGATCTGACAATGGCTTGTGATGGACGATTGGGCGTCTCACGACATTTGATTCACCCCTTTCGTTTTCTTGTCGGACAGTGGCGTTTGCCAGAACTTGGCAAAGGACACCCAATCGATAAAAACTTGCTCTGGTTCCATCGTCATCCTTCTATCGTTTATTTCTTTTCGTCTCGGCCGTTCGTTTCCACCATATTTGATGCAAAAAGTGCAGCCGAATCTCCTTCTTTTTCTAATTCACTGAAAAGCGATGACGTACCAAACTCATTTCGTCTGCCCGTTGCCCTCCCCCTTGTCAGACAATGAAATGATGTGGTTGAGCTCATCGTTATTTTCACCTTTCTTTTTTTTTTCAACGTTCCTTTAAGGTTTGGCAATAATTTGACCACAAATGAAAGGAAAGAACATTGGGAGGGGGAAAGACTATTAATAACGAGGTCCGGAAATGGGAATCTCGTGCCACGTGCTTAGTTAAAAGTCTCGCATTTAATTTGAACCTCTTGGATTTCTTTCATGTTCTCGATGGTGATTTTCAATTGGCAACTTGACGGGCCAATGTCACACGACAGCAGCTGAATCTTTGAGAGAGCATTCAGAAAAGGAATTTAAGATGGCTGAAACGGGATTTCCTGGAACCTACTCGACGACGACCGTCACGACGGCCACAACAGTCACTACCAACATCCGTTTCGACCCGTCCTACGTCCGGACCATCCCGGGCATGCTGAAAATCGCCGCCATGGTATTTCTCCTCCGTTTTTTTTTTTTTTTTTTTTTTTTGCTATTTTGCTGAACACGATTAACCGTGATTTGAATTAAAGGTTCTCAACATTTTGGGCTTCATTTGCATTATGGTGTCGGAAGTGAATTACCACTCGCGAGCCAACTGGTTCAACTTTTGCGCCATGGGCGGATTCTGGATAACCGGCATCCTGTTGGCGTTCTATTTGTTTCACGTCATCGAAAAACTTTACTTTATCCCCTGGATCATGGTGGTGAGTAGCTCATCATCTGCGCCTGTATTATTTTTTTTTCTTTCCTTAAATTCTATTTTGATGATGTTTTAATAATCCCCGAAACGTGCAAACTCGGCGTAACAGGAGATGGGTTACTGTGGCCTGTGGTGTTTCTTCATGCTGACTGCTTCGGCTGCTTGCGCTGCCCAAGGCAGCCTCTTTGAAGCTTGGGCTGCTGCTTCCGTGAGTGTTCCACCTTTTCTTTTTTCTTCTTCATTTTTTAAATGAAATTACTCTTAATTTTTTTAATGATTGTATTTCATTCTGAATATTTGTGTCTTGGTTATAATGATGCGCAGTTCTTCGGCTTCATTGCCATGATTATCTACGGAGTGGATGCTTTCTTCAAGTTCAAAGCCTGGCGTGCTGGAGAAATCGCTCAGGGTGAACAAGTCAGGAGCGTGCAAAAGAGCGAAACCATCGGCACTCCTGCCTATTAAGTGTGTTCTTCGTTTTTTTTTTTTTTATTTTGAGCCACACCAACGTCACACAGCGAATTACAGCCCAGCCCGTCAACCCCCTCGCCTCCTTTTTCCTGTTGTATGCAAATTCACTGCTAGCCAAGGATGCAACATAACCTGTTTGTTTTTTCTCTTCTTCCTACGTATCATAGCTGCCACCACATCGTTTTTGGGACATTTTTTTTGTTTTCACCCAAAATGTTTAACAGATTCCGATCCCACCCCTGCCATCGTTCTAGCAGCTTGTTGACCACTCAACATGTGTTCCACTTAGCCACTAGTGCGTATCGAACATATGCCCGATTTTTTTTTTTTAATATTCGTGCGTGTGTTTTCTGGTATATGTGCGTGCGAATGTCTTTTTTTTTTTCACGTGCGTGTGTGTTTTCAAATTTCCTCCCAGCAGCAATTGGCACCACTAATGTACCTCGCCTTTTTACAGAGAAAAAGCTAGTGATCGGAATTTTAGTCTCTCGTGTTTAGGGTATGTTGTTTGCTTTTGCGTTTTTGGGGCGAGTGTGAGTCTAAACGAAAGTCCACCATTTTTCTCTTTCCTCTCAGACTGCGGATTCGTTCATTTCTGTAGTCAAAACATGACTCCCCTTTTTCTCCTTTTAATGTCTGAATATCCAGTAAATATCCTCCATCATTGGAGGAGGTAAAATTAGCTTTAAAGCTTCCACTAACCATCCGAATATTATTTAATGACTTCCTTTTTCATAGTATTCGGATGGCAATTCTGTGAAATGCTTTCATCGTTTCATGGTTTTTTGTTGTTGTTGTTCTTTGAGGAAACTTGTCGAACCTCGTTTTCATTTCCCCCTTTTTTTTCATGATATTCGCTTGTGTTGTATTCCTTCGTTTCTTCACCACTACCATCCAAATCGTATGATCTCATCCAACTCTACCTACCTGTGTGTATCTGTATGTTGTTTTGTAGGCTGGGAGTCTTGCGTGCCTCCATTCGCAGGACTGAGAAGCTAGAAAACGGAAGATTCTCATCATCACCGGTGGTTCATCGCAGCTTTAAAGTAGTTCAATAACATCCCCGGAAATGTTTGAAAAAAACCCGTTCAAGTATTATGTGGGAAAGAAATTCAAAGGGGTTCCCTCTGATAGCAGCCACTACCATTTTCGACGTTTTGGTTTGTCCTTTTTTTCGTTTGTTTTGTTTTTTAAAAATGATTTCCTTTTGATATCCTCTGTGTGTGAGTGTGTGCGTATCTGCGCAATGGTTGTAGAAAGCGTTCTCGGGGTGGACGAGACAACGTGCAAAAAGAACATAGAAAAAATGTAAAACAAAAACGAGACATTGTATTACTACAATCGTCGAATTGGAGGAATACACTCCCCACCCCCCACACCATCAATGTGGTCTCTATCGTTTTGAAAACAGTCTCCAGTCCAAATGTGGCAGCCAAAAATTCTTTTCATGCATTTTTCAGTCATCAACAAACGTCGTCTGCAAAGGTTTCCTCCACATCGTTGCTGCCCAACGACGTGACATTTTCGCCGCTATTCTTGGACATGCGCAATCGACACGACGGAATGGAGCACTGACGGACGCCTCGGCCCGATGGAACAACCGGTAGCCAGTGGTTGATCGTGTTGTGATGATCGAATTCCTGTTCGCGGTCGGCGAATTCACGCGAGCGGAACACCAAGTCGTAGATGCATCCAAGGAAGCCGGAGTGCAACGGTAGGTCGGACGGCAGTCGCGTATGGTTGAACGAAGAGTGGCCGCCCACAAAGGGACTGGGATGGGCGTTGAGGACAGACATGAGTCCGGGCGATCTGCCCGTCACCGTTGGCTGATTGTTCACCTGAAGCCAAGCGACGCGCCCTCGCATTCCGACGTGGACCGAATGGTCGCCCATCGTAGAGACGGAGACTGGACGGGCCGTAAAGATCCGTCTGGCACCCGAACCTAAATCCCAAATCAGCGCCCCGTGTCCGCAAATGAAACTAACGGCCAGAAAGTCCCTTTTGTCTTCGATTCCAGCTAGCGTGACTTGATCTGCATTGATTGGCTGGCCAATGAAGAGGAGAAGGGCAACTTGGCGGGCGTCGTCCGTGACGAAACTGAATTTCAGTTCAAAGTGGTCGCGGATGAAAGGCGGCGGAGTCAGACTCAGGTAAGACGAATGACCCATGAACGTGCCATCGAATTGAGGGCGGGTCACGTTCACCGCTGTTTTCAAAACAATTGAAACCAGCATTTATCTGTTTTATATTTATTTATACATTTCTATTCTAACACGAATATTAAATTTTAAAATGACTAACCAATTTGACGAGGAGGGATGGACGCGCAGAAACAGTGAGTGGATCGGCGGGCAGAGAGTGGGCCGACAGGCAGCGAGTGGGCCAACGGGCAGCGAGTGGGCCAACGGGCAGCAAGTGGGCCGACGGGCAGCGAGTGGGCTGACGGGCAAAGAAAGGATCAAGGGGCTATAACAGCGGGCTTCTTAGCGGACAGAAGCAAAAAGCGGGTGGACGACAACTATATCGGGCATTTTGACAGGCAGAGTGTGGCTTGACGGGCAGAAAGTGGGTTGAAGGGCAGAGAGGGAGTCGACGGGCAACTTCAGCTGGGTTCTTGGCGGTTAAAGATAGTGAGGGTATAGACGGGCAGAAACAGTGAGTGGGTCGGCGGGCAACAACAGTGAGTTTTTTTACGGACAGAGACTTTACGAAGGAAGACGGGCAGAGGCAACAAGTGGGTGAACGGGCAATTATAGCGGGCGTTTTAACGGGCAGAAACTGAACAAAATGACGGGCAAACGCAAAAAAAGGTAGATGTGCCTCTACAGCAGGCGTTTTGGCGGGTAGAGAATGGGTTGACGGGCCGAAAGTGGTTTTACGGACAGAAAGCGGGTTGACGGGCAGAGAGTGGTTTTACGGGTAGAGAATGGGTTGACCGGCACAGAGTAGTTTGACGGGCAGAATGGGAGTCCACGGGCAACTTCAGCTGGGTTCTTGGCGGGCAGAGAAAGTGAGGGGATGGACGGGCAGAAACCGTGAGTGGGTCGGCGGAAAAGAAAGGGGAATTCCTGATTTGTAAAAAACAATTTACTGGGTATAAACTGCGGGTACAAACCGTCAAACCGCGGTTCAATCTGTTTGAAAGAACGGCAAACCGAACCGCACCGGTTTGTCCTTTTAAAAAAAAACCGCGCGGGTCGGCAAAATCGTGCCCGATCGTCGCGGGGCCGAGCCCTACTTGGGATTTTATTTTGTTTACATAGGGACTAGTAACGTTGGGCCCGTCCAGGGCCGGGGTATAGGTGGCGCTAGCGTTTCCTTACGCTATTTCTAAGAAAAACGTTCCACTCCATTTTTTCACCCGTCTACTTTTAATTCTTTTCACAATCAAGAGTTCCCCTTTCGTGCCCGTCGACCCACTCAATGTTTCTGCCCGTCCATCCCGTTACTTTTTCTACCCGTCAAGAAAACAGCTGAAGTTGCCCGTGGACTCCCACTCTGCCCGTCAAACTACTCTGTGCCCGCCAAACCACTTTCTGCCAGCCAACCAACCCACTCCGTGCCAGTCAACCCACACTCTGCCCGTCAACTCACATTCTGCCCGCAAAAATGCCTGCTGTAGGGGCACATCTACCTTTTTTGCATTTGCCCACCTTTTCGTCAAAGTCTCCGCCCGTCAAAACCCCCGCTATAGTTGTCCGTCCACTCACTTTTTGCTTCTGCCCGCTAAGAAGCCCGCTGTTATTGCCCGTCGAGCCTCTCTCTGCCCGTCGACCCTCTCTCTGCCCGTCGGCCGTTAGGGGGTCCATAATCTGACTAACGCAATCTAACGTCCCCAATCTGGCAACCTTCTAGGCCTCGCTTTTTGTCGAACAATGATGTCTTTATCTATAACGGGAAGTGTCGAGTGCGTGTACTGGTTGGTTGTGTGATATTTTTGCAATCGAATGCTTTTGGTCGCATTTTAAAACAGACAAGAAAAAAGTGATTCCGTGTTTTTGCTTAACTATCACTCGAATCATTGCTGGCCGTTTAGTGACTTCCATATTCCACTTTCCTTGCCAACATTGCAAAAGCCGTTATGATGCTCGCCAAGCCATCTTTGAGTGGCAGTGAAACGGCTGGCTGCAGGTCGTCACATAGCCATGCCTTCCTGGTTGCCTTCCCTAAGCTCATATGGTAATCCGTTTTACCCAAACAAAAAAAAAAATTTCGCCGTTTTTTTTTCTTTTTTACACCTACCGCCATATACCGGTCAGATTCTAACTAAGTCTTTAAATACAACTTTACATATTCTAGCCAAGTAAATATATAATTTTTTTAATTAATAACTTTATTTGATTAACATATAACTATACAGTAATTATTTTGTTATATTCTACTTGCCTAACTTAATTATTATTACTATTAACTGTTAACTTTTCATTTTGAACTGCATTTTGCAGCAATGATAATAATAGCAATGATTGCTTGTTTTAGGTATAAATAATATTTTTGAGTAATATAAAGTCGTTATTGTTTGTTGCGGTGTGAAAATAATACACAATAATGACTTTATATTACTTAGACCGTTCTAATAACAATTAGAATGATTGCTTGGGTATAAATAATATATTTGAGTAATGTGAAGTCGTTTTTGGCTGTTGCGGTGTGAAAATAATACACAATAACAAATTTTTATTACTCAAATATATTATGTATACCTAAAACACGCAATCATTCTAATTGTTATTAGAATTACATTCATTATACTTGCTGCAGTACAAAATGAAAAGTAAATAGTTAATAGTAATAAGAATTAAGTTAAGTAAGTAGAATATAACAAAATAATTATTGTGTAGTTATATTTTAATAAAAATATAGTTATTAGTTAAAAAATTATGTTTATATGGCTTGAATGCGTACAGTTGTATTTAGAAAATTAAATAGGAATCTGGCCGCTAGATGATGCTGTAAACAGCAAATCATTGGTATTTTTTGGGGGGATAAAACGGATTGTTATCGTGTGGTCCTGGCACAGTGGCTTTCGCCATTCCTTCGTAGTTAGTTATCTCATGTTCGATTCCCACCAACCCCAATAAACCTTCCCTTCCTTAAAAATATCATCTCAAAAACAAGAAAAACAATAATCACTCGTGCGTAAGGGATTGCTAGGCAACCGGTGAAGCTGGTGCACATCCACCAGTCGCACTTAAAGCTATCAACATCAGACCTGCCGTAATCGCGATTGCGATTTCGATTAAAATTTTAATCGGCGATCAAATTATTTTAAAATATTCGAAATCGGCGATTAAAGTGGAAAAAAATTAATTTTTAATCGCGATTATTTTTCGATTATTTAGCGACATCTATGAACGGTAGATGAGACTATATGAAAGTCTACTCATTTTTGTAGCAGACGCTTTTTTTAAAATTTTCACTTGTTTCAATTTTTCAATTAAAACAATGGCAAGTTATTTTCTTACTGCTAGATGGCGGACAAAAATAATCGAAAAAACAATACAATCGATAAGAAATTTAATCGCCGATCAAATTTTTTCAACAGACGAATGATCGCCGATCATTTTTTTGCGATTATCGACGGCTACCGATAATCGCTCAAGAAATATAATCGGACGGAAAATCTGATCAACATCAACGGATTGCCATAAGAAGACTGTTTTTTTGGAGGGGTAAAACGGATTGCCAGAAGAGGACTGTTTTTTGGTGTGGGTAAAACGGATTGCCATAATTTCCTCAATTGTCATTCCAATTCTTGGGTAAGTGCTGGTCATTTCATGTTTCCATATTCCACTTTTCTTACCAAAATTGAAAACAATTTTATATTCTGGCCAAGCCGTTGTGGAGCAATATTGAAACAGTTGGCTGCAGATCGTCACATAGCCATGCCTTCCTGGTTGCCTTCCCTAAGCCCAAACATTTCTTTTTCTTTTTTTTTTCAATCGATTGTCGTGAAACGCTTAGATGTAGCAATAACGAACAACTGCAAAGTGAGGCTTTTTGGTAAATCAGTAAGACTACTAAGTGCCAACATTCTCTGCCTCCACCTTTCTGGTTTTGGTTAGGGACATTCGGGTGGATGCGTAAACGATGAAGAGTAATAGGCTCCCATTTTAGTTGACCATAGTAATAGCTGCTACCAGCTTACGAAATCCAAGTCTACATTCTCCTAATTCTGTGCCAAGTCAAAACTCCATTTCTTTCTAACCTGTTTGATTTCTTCTTTCATGTTCTCGTTGGTGATTTTCAAATGACAACTTGACGGGTCAATGTTACACAACAACAAATGAAACTTCAAGAGAGCAGCAGAAAAGGAAGATGCCTGAAGTAGAATTGCCTGGAACCAACTTGACGGAAACCGTCCCACAGCCGGCCACAGAAGTCAACCCTAATATCAACATTGATCCACCCTACGTTAACACCTTTCCTGGCCAGCTGAACATAGCCAACATGGTATTTTTACATTTCTCCTCCTTTTGACTCGGCATGGTTAACTATGATTTCAATGTCGATTAAAGGTTTTCAACATTTTGGGATTCGTCTGCATTATGGTATCGGAAGTGAATGGGCAACCAATAGCCTACTGGTTCATTATTTGCGCCATGGGAGGATTCGGGATCACTGCCATCCTGTTGGCGCTTCACTTTTTTAACGTCATCAAGAGGAATTCCATTCCGTGGACCAAGCTGGTTAGTAGCTTAGCATCTTTATTATATTTTGGTGATGTTTTAGTAATCCCACACGTGCAAACTCGTAACAGGAGATGTTTTACTGTGGCCTGTGGTGTTTCTCCATGCTGACTGCTTCGGCTGCCTGCGCTGCCCAAGGCAGCCGCGTTGAAGCTTGGGCTGCTGCTTCCGTGAGTGTTCCACCTTTTCTGTTCTTTTTTTTTTCTTCTTTATTTTATTTATTTTGTTTTTTTTTGTTTCCTAAATGGAATTAATCCAATTTTTTAAATGACTGTATTCAGTCATTTATACGTTTTAAAATTAATTTCTTTATTATAATGATGCGCAGTTCTTTGGCCTCCTTTCCGTGTTTACCTACGGAGTGGATGCTTCCTCCAAGTTCAAAGCTCTGCGTGCTAAAGAAATGGCTCAAGCTGGACAATTCGAGGACGTGCCAGTAATAGTAGTCCATACTACTCGGCAATAGGTGTGTCTTTAATTTGTTTTGTTTTGAACCACACCAACGTCACAGCGGATACAGTTCAGTCCGTCAACCCCCGCGCTTCTCTTTTCTCGTCGTATGCAAAATGACTTTTTTTTTTCTCTTCTTCCCACGTGCCATAGCTGTCAACACATCGTTTTGGGAACTTTTGTCCGCTTTTTTATCATGCAAAATGTTTACCAGATACCTTTTTGATCCCACCCCTGCCATGGTTCTAGCAGCTGGTTGACCACTCAACATGTGTTGCACTTAGCCACCAGTGCGTTTCGAACATTTGCTCAATTTTTTGTTTTTTGTACCGTGCGTGTGTTTTCTGGTATGTGTGCGTGTGTCTTTTCAAACTCCGTCCCAGCAATAAGCCGCACCACTGATGTACCTCTCCTTTTTACAGAGAAAAAGCTTGTGATCTGTATTTTAGTCTCTCATGTTTAGGTATGTTGTTTGCTTTTGCGTTTTTGCCGAGTGTGAACCTAAACGAAAGTCCACCATTTTGTCTCTTTTGTCAAACTTCCGATTTGTTCATTTATGGAGTCAAAACATGGCTCGATCGGCCAAAAACGTTTTGCCCTTTTAATGTGTGAATCTACAGTAAAAATCCTCCATCATTGGAGGAGGTAAAATGAGCTTTAAAGCTTCCACCAACCGTCCGAATATTATTTAATGGCCTCCTTTTTCATAGTATTCGTATTGCAATTTGGTGAAAGGCTTTCATGGTTTTTCATGGTTTCTTTGTTGTTGTTCGTCGAGGAAACTTGTCAAACCCCGTGTTCGTTTTCCCAATTCTGTACCTGATATTCGTTCGTGTTCATTTCCCTCCTTTAAAAAAAATGGATCAAGTTGTATTCTTTCGTTTTTTCACTACTACCATCCAACTCGTATGATCTCATCCAACGCTACCTATGTATATCTCTATGTTGTTTTGTAGGCTGGGAGCCTTGCAGGCCTTCTTTCCCAGGAACAAGAACGTGAATAACGAAGATTCGTCATGGTGGAATCTTCCATCCTCTAATTATTAGAGGATATCCTTTAATTATCCAACTCTTTTCCGAAGCTTTTGTTTTGGTTTTTTTTTTATATTATCACAGCTACCATATCGTTCTAAACATATCTATGTTATTATTTTGGATTCTATCGTGTTTTAAGTTGACTTGTAAGTATGTTAAATGGTCCTAATAACGAAATAACACACTTTCCAGCATATTATGCAAACTCTTTTTTTTTTGCCAGGTGATTCAATCATTTTTTTTTTCCATTGCCTCTTTGTATTTGTTGGTGTGTGCGCACGCTCGCAATTTTTTCTAGGTAGTTTCTCGAGGTGGACACGACAACGAGCTCCCCACGCCCACCAATGTCATCTCCATTGTTTTGAAAACATTTCGAATCCAAATGTTCATTTGGCAGCCAAAAATTCTATTCATGTATTTTTCAGTCATCAACAAACGTCGTCTGCGAAGGTTTCCTCGACATCGTTGCTGCCCAGCGACGTGACATTATCGCCGCTATTCTTGGACATGCGCAATCGACAAGACGGAATGGAGCACTGACGGACGCCTCGGCCCGATTGAACAACCGGTAGCCAGTGGTTGATCGTGTTGTGGTGATCGAATTCCTGATCGCGGTCGGCGAATTCACGCGAGCGGAAGACCAAGTCGTAGATGCATCCACGGAATCCGGAATGCAGCGGCAAATCGGACGGCAGCTGCGAGTGGTTGAAAGACGAATGGCCGCCCACAAAGAGATTGGGATGGGCGTTGAGGACGGATTGGAGACCGGGCGATCGGCCAGTGACTGTTGGCTGATTGTTCACCTGAAGCCAAGCGACACGCCCTCGCATTCCGACGTGGACCGAATGGCCGCCCATCGTAGAGACGGAGACTGGACGGGCCGTGAAGATCCGTCTGGCACCTGAACCTAAATCCCAAGTCAGCGCCACGTGACCGCGAATGAAACTAACGGCCAGAAAGTCCCTTTTCTCTTCGATTCCAGCTAGCGTGACTTGATCTGCATTGATTGGCTGGCCAATGAAGAGGAGAAGGGCAACTTGGCGGGCGTCGTCCGTGACGAAACTGAATTTCAGTTCAAAGTGGTCGCGGATGAAAGGCGGCGGCTCCAGGCTCAGATACGACGAGTGGCCCATGAGCGTGCCGTCGAACTGGGGCCTCGTCACGTTCACGGCTGTTTTCAAAACAATTGAAACCAGCATTATCTGTTTCATATTTATTTTTACATTTCTATTTCTAACGCGAATATTAAATTTAAAAGATGACTAACCAATTTCACATAGGGATCCGATACGGCCGTAGCTGCAAACGCAAATCATTTGGTCGGTTGGACTCATTAAACAGGTGCTGTTGACTTGGCACGGATTGCAAGGGCACTGGCGGATCTCGCACTGATCGCCCACCCAACCCATCGGGCAAATGCAACCGCCACCACTTTCATCGAACTGCTGATCGCCATCGCGTTGCGCATTGCTGTCGAAATTCGCGCGGCATATTCCGCCGTTTAGGCATCGCAATCCGCCACAATTGGCTCGACGATCGGGACACTCGTCCAGGGCTTTGCCTTGAACCGCGTCTGCGATCATATCCAGCCGTTGGCCGTCAACCTGGTACGAGCAGTTATTATCATTTTAAAAAGGAAAATGATTGATTGAATTTTTAAAATTACCTCCAGGCTATAGGCACATCCGACAATGCCGGGCAAGAAGACGAGCTCGGCTGGTGTTGGCACTCCATACGGCCGCCCGCCTATGTGAAGTCTGCCGGGCCAGGTAAAATGCTCATCGTCGGCCAATCTCTGCTCACCGTTCATGGAGTATGAATTATTCAATTTAACAGAGCCCATGCAAAAACTGCTGGACAAATTTCGATCTTCCACTTTGAGAAATCTAAGGTAATACGAAAATAGTTAAGCAATTGGCTTTGGTTATTGACATAAATTGTAAATGACCTCATAAAAATGGCGTGTATATCTCCATCGCTGACGTTATATTTGGTTTCCACCAGTGTCATTTGCTGGCGACCGCAAGATAAACGGAATTTGAGGGCCCCTCTCTCGACGTAAACGGCCAGGTAGACGTGAGCATCGATGCTGTGGATGTAGGCGATCAAACCCAAAGGTGCCATCGTGCTGAACTCGAGCCGTGCTTCCAGTACTTGCTGGTGGTTTTGATCGTCGGCTTGCGTGCGATCTGCTACGGCATAACTTAGGTACGAATTGCCGTGAAATTGCGGTACTTTCAATTTCCTGTCCGTTTCGCAGCGACGGCCTTCGTTCCTCCACGAACAACGGCACTAAAATCCGGAATCTCCTTTAATATAATTCACATTTTTTTATAAATAAAGTTTGTTGTTCTTGCTAGATACCTGCCACCCTTCGGCGGTCATGACGCACGTTCCTCCGTTCATGCAAATATTGCTGTCGCACGAATTGGCTGGGACTTCGCCCGGCAATAAACTCGGATCCATCAGCGGAGGTTCAACAGCCATCGCTTTCACCGTTGTCGTCGTCTGTTTACTGATGTCAACAAGTTCACGGGGGACGGTCGTCAGTGTCAACGATAGATCTATCGGTAAAGACGATTCCGATTCTGGAGTGTTGTCTCCCGCATGTTGGAACGGATGATTATCTAATTCGAGGCTGTCATTTGTTGTGATCTCCGTTTCGTATTCTGTAGCGACGTGATCAGCTTCCGGAGGTCGTCCGTTTGTAGACGGGTGAACCGTTGTTGCGCCACCAGATGTCGCGTCTTCCGTGTGCCTGTCGTTGCCGAGCGTGAATAAAGTATTTGCGGCGATGGTTACTACGGTGCTGGAGGAAATTTCGTGACCAAATCGAGTGGAATGGGAGATGACGGTGGTCGGTACCGTTGCAGAAGAAGGGACGGGAGTAATTGTTGTGCTACTCTTCGATTCACGTTCACCCTCGTTCATCTCCGGCTTTATCGTCGATTCCGGAAGGAACGGAACAAATGTCCCCATAGAAGACTGAACGGTCGTTTTGAACTTGGTGGCCGTTTGATGCGTCATTGTGTCCGTCACTACCGTAGTGGTCTCTAATCCATCGGTCGACATGGTCGTTGACGTTTCATCGGATACTGTTGTCGGCAATGTCAAGTCTTGAACCATTGATCCGTTCATGGACATTGTAGACTCTTCAGACATGCCCATAGTCGTCCAGATGGTGTTTTCAATCTCCCGCGAAAGGTGAGTTGTAGTGGTCCATTCCGGTGTCGTTGGATCACCATCGATTGGATCCGATTCCAGTTCCGGCGTCGACAGTAAACTCGGTAGAGTCGTCGGATCTTGGACGGACGTCATCGTTGTCACCGTCGATCGTTGAGAGGTAACAGCTGTCGAGACAGTCGATATTGTTGTTTCGTGTAGTTCGTTTCCAATTTGATTATTGGACGATTGACAGCGTGGTCCCGTCCTGTGAAATCAATGAACCCGTTATTGCCATTGTGGCGAAGAGGAGAACGACATTAGTGTTGCACGTTATGTGTCAATTTACCAAAGTGGTGGGCAGGAGCACGAATAGCCGTCCACCTGGTCGATACATTGGCCACCGTTGAGACATTTGGTCCCTGGCAGAAGGCACTCGTTATATTGGTTCTCGCAATGCACTCCGTGGAAATCGGGACGGCAGTAGCAGGAAGTTTGGCCGTCATCGCCATCCAGCCAGCAGATGCCCTGGTGGCCGCAAAGGCCGTCGTCGCATCGCTCCAGGGCCGTCTCGCAATTACGACCGGTAAAACCTTTTTGTTTGAGTTTTGATCGACCCGTTAATGCATTGTCAAAAGAACGATCGAAAGTTTGTTTGGTTATTGAAATATTCTAGGGGTTGACACACGCTTGGAACTATACTAGTTAATGTACTGGGCCTATGCGTACGACGTACCGTGCGAGCATGCGCAATCGTAACTTCCAATCAGATCGATGCAACGGCCGCCGTTCTTGCACGGATTGCTGCAGCATTCGTCCACGTCCGTCTCGCAATGTTTCCCCGTCCAACCTAATTTTTGTTTAAATTCATGGATAATATAATTGAGGCTGATGAAGCACTCGTATTGCAATTGTTAGAACCTTCCGGGCAGAGGCAATAATAGGCCAAACCGGGGCCTTCGACGCATCGGCCACCGTGACGGCAAGTGGGTGGTAGGAAGAGGTCGCGACTGCTCGTATTACTGTGGTGATGGCGACAGACGGAGACATCCACTTGACAAAAAGCGCCTTCGTAGCCGGGCAGACAGCGGCAACGGTATCCGTTGTCGCCGTCTTGGCACGTCGCCCCGTTCTGGCACGGATCCGATTGGCATTCGTCGATATTCACTTGGCAGTCGTCGCCTTTGTTTAAAAAAAAAAAAAAAAACATTTTTCTTTTACAGTAATTTTTTTTAAATTAGGGGACTAAAGAACTCACCGGTGTAACCTGGGAGACAAAGGCAATGATATCGTCCAACATCATCGACGCAGGTGCCTCCATTTTTGCACGGACCATTCCAGCATTCATTCCAATCTGTTTGACATTGATAGCCGGTATACCCGTCCTCGCAGAAACACGAATAACTCGAACTGCATTTTTAATTTTGTAAGCGCATCAACAAAAAGAATTCAGCACGAGAGGTACGGTTTTTTTTTTTTTGTTTTTTTTTTTTGAGATTTTGAAAGACTTACTTGTTTATGTGATCAATGCAGAGCCCGTGAAAGCAGGGATCCGACTGGCACGCCAAAACATCATTAAGCAGTGCTGCTGCACCTGACGGAGGCGGATGATGTAGCTCTACTTCTTTCATCAATTCCGCATCGATGATGTTGTTTCCTAAACCATAATTGGCAGCAGACGGTGAGGCCATGAAAAAGGCCATGAATCCGATGGTAACAAAACAGCTGTGAAGTCCGACCATGACAAAGGATGCACGTTTCGTTGCCGACAAACGCAAGCAGTTGCTATTAGACTTTATCTATAGTTCTGCTTGTAATCCCGCAGCTGAACGAGCTTCACGTCGAACGCCGTGTCTTAACTCGTCTTCGTCCGTGTAGAGACAGACAACATGGCTAAGACGACACCTGAACTTTTAGCTTTTCACCCCTCCCTCTCCTTCTCCATATACATAGGCAAGAGGGTTGTGCTTAAGAGGAGGGATGGAAAAAATGGTGGAGGAGAAAGGAACTGGCCACGGTCGACGTCGTCGTGTTATGGAAAAAGACCGCGGGAATCGCCGGACGAAGCTAGGGAAGGAGGGGGCATTCGGCTCATTCTATAAACCTAACTGGTGGTACTCGTGGAGCGTTTCCATGGAGACTCCGGCTGTTGATATACACAAACAGCTAGAATGAAAAAAAAAAATGAAAAGTCGAGTCACGCATGCATAACCTGCACGATGTCGGAGACGACGAATAACATCATATGACAGCTGCTAGTTTTCTCGAATTCCGCCGTCCATTGCGTTCCCAAACGATTTTACAGGAGGGTGTGTCAAATTAGGGAAAAAGAAAACAAAAGTACATGCTGCTATTTCCATTTAATGATAACCATCAGTAAACATAAACGTTACCTTTAGACATGCAGAAACTTATTTATTTTTAGATTTTTTTGTTTGGTTACATTCTTTACAATATGATGCCAGATTGATTTTTTGAGCGTACCGTTACACATTTAAAGCAAAGTTGCTTTCCATAATTTAAAATAGCACGGATACGAAATTTTCTGGCGCCACCTTCGTCACGTAACATTCTCCTTCTTTATTGTATTGATTTGACAACGCTGTTCTATTATTTGGTATGTCAACGCTATTAGATTTTCGTCTGCTATACAGCCGGTAGTAGGTAGTTTGACACGCTCTCTTGTTTGTGCACCTCACGTGTAATATTACAAACGATCGTTTATTTCCCAGTTGCAGAAAATATAAATTACGATATGTGGAAAACCATTACTCGTTTGGCCCAGATTCGGAGCCTATCGACATTTAGTCATAATTTCGCCACTCACAAAGGATTGCCTTATTCAGATGTCGAGTTCGTTCAAAAGAAACAAAGATACAAACAAACTGAGGATTTTGGACGTCCAGAAAAGAGAGATTTTAGAAATAGAAGATCCAGCTATCAAGATCGCAATGGAAATAGTGTGTACTCTGAAAGTAGACACAATAGTTTTGACAACATAGATGATAACAGCTGGGAAGAAGGTGCTGAGAATAACAACAGGTATTCAAACAAACAAGAATCTCACACATCTGTATATAGAAATCAAGAAAAAGGACAATATGGAGAACCTAGAGAAAAGAGAAATGCTAACCTATCCAAAATTGGTGTTCCAGGAAAATGGAAAGTTGGTGCTGGTTTTGTCAAAGAAGCTGACAGGCTGCGTGAAATACAGGATAGATGTAACGGAAACTTCAAGAAGATGGCTAACTTCACAGTCAAGAGAGATCCCGGCATTAGAAGACAGGCCAAGATGCTTGAGGAATTTTCAGACCCAAACATAGTTCTAAGGGAGGAAGAGCTTGATGGTGAAGTAGATGTTGTAAAGTTTGATAAAGTGTATGATAAGTATCAGCAAGACAAACATGACCTAAAAGAACTCAACAAACTAAGGATTGTCAAGCAAAAGTATTTTAAAGATACTCCAGAAGAAAAGACACTTACGTGGTCAGATAAAGAACACATTCGATTCTTACACAACAGCGATCCACAACAGTGGACCATTGAGATGATTGCGGAACACTTTCGTATTGAACCACATGTAGCGAAAGCAGTTGCTAGCGCCAAATGGATTCCGAAGAAATCCAAATTGCAGGAAGAAATTTCATCAAACTCTAATGAAATCTACCCTTCAGTTTATGGGAAAAGGGAGCAGCAAACTACGGAACGTCAATCGTTCGGGGACAAGGAAACAGTGACGTGGCAGGAAGTGGCAAAAGACATGGGGGTAAGAGGTGATGTCGTAAATAGAAACGAATCGAAATCCAAACCAGCCAGTGTTGAATTAGAAGACGCTGGGGTCGACAAAGATTTAGTTCTTCAATATCTTTCCCATGGATCACCTTCTAAATGGGCTTCTCGAAAGCCTAACCAAATGAATGTAAAATTTGACGACGCCGAAGAAGTTAGACAGGTTACTGGAAAACAAATTGCTTCTCAGGTATTTTAATTCTTCTGTAAAATAAAAAAATGAATTATCGTTAATAACATTGTCATTTGAATTCTAGGAACATCAAGAAACCAAACAAAACAGAGAAGATGGTGAAAATATAGGTGATGTCTACCAAAAAGGCGATGGATTCTATACGTCTGAAGGAGAACTGCTTTACCGGGTTCCCAATTTATCCAAATAGCACCAATTTTTGTAATAAAATAAAATAAATTTTTATTTGAAATTCGAAGTAAATAAATCG
Source organism: Daphnia carinata (assembly GCF_022539665.2). Classification (NCBI taxonomy): domain Eukaryota; kingdom Metazoa; phylum Arthropoda; class Branchiopoda; order Diplostraca; family Daphniidae; genus Daphnia; species Daphnia carinata. The sequence goes on from NC_081337.1 coordinate 5,136,869, forward strand.
ATTCCTAGGGCATGTTCTTTGTGCAGACATCCAATTCGCAGCATGTAGTCATAGCAGTGCCTGGTAGGTGGCGTTTTTGTTTCATATTTCTCTTTGCAACCATGGCTGAAGATGCACAACGCCGAGTAGAGTCAGCTCTTTCCAGTTTTGTCGATGAAATCGAAAAATCCAACCTCAGAAAAATGCAGGTATATTATATTATCATCTATCCGGTTCTTTGACGCGTCCTGAAATTATCTTTTACCAGCGTACGATGCATCTGTGCGCGGCAGAGTGTTGTTCTGATAGCACGGCCTCCATGAACAGTGTCCATGCTTGTGTCGAACGCTGCACTCGCGATGTAAATGTTGCCCAAAATTTTGTGCAAAATGAGATGGGGCAGTTCCAGGAACGCCTCCAACGTGGCGTGCTTCTATGTCAGGATAAAATCAAGGAAAAAATTGGCCCATCACCAAGTGATGGGGACATGAAACGTTACAGAGCTGAGTTCGAAAGCTGTGCTATTGATTGTGTAAACCACCACATCAACCAACTCCCCAGCTTGATGCAGAAAATCAAGAAAGGGCTTGACCAACCTTGATTCCTTAGCTCATGTCAATCAATAGTTTAACTCAATTGTTAGCGAAATGTAATGCTGCCTCTATTTGTATGACTATCGTCAATTCAGTCTATTTTTCAAGAAGTTTGCAGATAGTTCCTGAAATAAGTTGTCAAATTTCTTGTTACAGGCATGTCAGAATGCCAAAGCATAGAATTCACAGGATTTTAATGATCATCAAAATATTGTGATTCTTGACTAAAGAAATACAGGCCAACACCACACAACACCTCTTTACCTTTGATTTGATCTGTTCTGCCAACGATACATGGAAATTAATGTTTGTAACATTTTATAGCAGAGTTCGTCTTGGAAAACGGGACTTGTTTCTGATTCGTGTCTGAACCAAAAAGAATTTGTGGCGCCTACGGAGAATCAGGTGAATCGACATTACAAATATCAAAGAAATATACTAACGTAAATTCTTGTTTTAATCTATACACTTTTTCTCGTTTTTTAAGGAAAGACGAATTGCACTTGTCGATTTGTCATCCAGTATAGACATCAATCACATTGTTGAAGAAGATGGTGTGAAAAGGTTAGCCTACTTTTATGTCTACGCCACAAAACTGCAGTCTTTGGCTTCTGCTGGCAGGAATAGCATGGGATTGGCTTCAGGTTTTCTCGATCTGAAACCTCTAATGCATTGGAGTGTTGTCGTAAAATTCGAGTCGCCTGAATCCATTTACACGTTGGACGCTGACACATCGGGTGGTCTAACAGGTGCAAAATATGTCGTTAAGGTAAAACGCCAATATCCTGAAAAAGTGCAACGCATAATAGAAGTTGGATCAATAATAATCTCCCCGCAAGAATTAATTCAACGCGCCCGGATATTATACCTTAATGAGGGCATGTACGACTTCATTTTTGCCAATTGTCAATCTTGGGCACACAAATTCTGTTGTGAGATTTCGCCGGATTTTGCTGCCAATCTGCCTGTTACAATTGGTGACTGCACGACGATAGCCGCAACTATTGGCGTGGGTGTTCTTTCCTTGGGTGCCGCCGGTATAGGTATTGGATGGGCCCTTTGTAAAATGCTCCAGGATCGTCAATCGAAACTGCCTTCATCGATGAACGAAGAAGAAGAAAATGATGACATTTAAACAATTTGCTTTTAAGTAGCCGACTTGTGCGCAGTCGATGTTACTTTAAACATACTTTACCCTGTCGAAAAAGTATTATCCCTTCCTCAAGAACGCTTCGTCCAATTATTCGTATTAGATTAAATAATTTATCTATCTTTGTCTTCGTTTAAAAAGTCAGATATGAAGTATGAACAAAACTTATGTATTTTTATTTGGCTCTATTAGTTAAACCATAATAAATAAAATTTGGGAACTAACAATACTTATTTTCCTTTTTTCAAAAAAATGACTGGTTTAACATGAAAACCAATACCGGAATCGAAATCGGCGGTCAATTTTGATAATATCGTGTGATTTTTGTCAAAATCCAAGAGATAGCGTTTTCGGCCGATTTTGACAAAAGTGAGAAGTATGGCAATCCGTTTTACATAAAAAAAAAAAAAAAAAATAGCGGAAAAAAAATAAAAAATCGCACTTTTTTCTTTTTTTCCGACACGTAGCCATCTAACGCTCAGACTCATTACTACTGGCGTAGGCAATTTCAGTCCATTGGATGCCATTCGCAGTTAGTTCAGTAGCGTGGATGGAGAATAACGCGTGGCTGGAGGAACAATTGAAAAATGGATAAGATAATACAACAAAAGGATGGTAAGTATCAACATTATTATATTGGTTTTCAATTATTAATTATTGTTTATTAGATCAAATTATGGACCTGCAGGCTCAATTATTGCAACAGCACAAAATATTAGATAACAGCAAAGCTAAGGATGGTAAGGCCTAATACATAATGATTCTATTTATTTGCTTTTATTCATTTGTGTTTTGTAGCTCAAAGTTTGAGTCTACAAGCTCAGCTAGGGAAAAAGAACAAATTGGAACGGAACAGTTTCCAAACAGTGAAGGAGGTTTTTCCAAACTCAAACCTAACTGAACATGAGGATGAATTGGCATTAGGCAAACACAGTCAGGTACCTAAATTTTTCAAATAAGAATTCAAAATAAGTATAGAATTATAACAAACAATTATTTATTGTTTAGTTATTCAGTCTACCACCTGACAGTGTGTTAAATTTAAATTCTGTTAGTGCTGCACAAAAAGAATCGTTAGTAATAATCCCATGCAGTGAAGGAAGTGAACAATTGTGGGACCGTATTTGGGCCGAAAATGGGTGTGGTACGGAAACCAAGATATGGCACAAGTTCAACATGAAACATGGATTAGGTACTTTTCGGTTTTATGTCTATTGAAAAAGTATTTTTAATGCTATTATTTTGCATTCACAGAATTTAATGGGGGATCAAATCAAGTCTGGAAGTGTTACAGGATGGAAGAGTGAGCCTACAGATGAAAAAATACTGAGAGTGCATTACCATTAAGGTATGAGGTAAAGTAATAGAGTATGCACATTGTCTAATGAGAAGTACCATCTTGTGTTAATAAATCCAGTACAACAGCAATCCTTTATAGTTCTGTCACAGCTAGAAACCTCAAATAATTCTGCTTCTCTGTCTAAAGAACAACTTGTCCTTTACGTTCAGAGTGTTGGGGAAACTGGGTACTTAAATGGCCCTAAAGATGTTTTAATTTTGCTGCCATTGCAGAGATGAACATCATACATGGACTCTTTAGGTATGAAAGGATTTTTCTTCAAATAATTTTGAATTTAAGACGAAGAATTTCTCCTTCTTTTTGCCAACCAGGTCTAATCTACCAAAAAAAATTTTATCCAATAGGAAAGGATTTTCATGTACTGGGAACACAACTATCAACAATGCAACATTGTACAGGTGCTAGTTTATCATTCAAGAGCCTTATACAATGATGTTAATCTGCAATTTGTATGTCCTTCCCCAAGCTTCCACCAGAAGTTGAATCTATGAGTCATGTAAGTTACATGATCAACAGTTGATATGTTTAACGGTGTTGTTTTTCTTTTCTCAATATAGGTTAATAGTAACATTGGATCTGAAAAAATTCTTGGTTGGGGCAAGACACTGAATAAATTGTATTGATTGGATGGATGACATGACATTTCTATACTTAATTCGGATTCCCCAGACGGTATTTGATATTAAAAAAATTGAAGTGCATATCTGGGCTCCCTTCTTTTCTGAAGCCCCGTTTCCCCTTGACTCGTAATAAGCCCGTAGGGGGTCATGCCCCTACTGTACGGTATATATAAAAACAACATATACCGAGGTTTGGAGGGCTCTGGCCGGAAAGGGGACGTGGGGTGCCGCTTAGTCCGATGATGTGTTCACGGAGGGCGATGTGGCTACCCACAAATCCGAACTAAAGGTTAATCGCTCCTGTAAAAATGTTCCAAATCTTCAGCTCTTCTTCCGGCTTCTCTTAGCCAATCACCGGGTAATCTCCCCGGTGGGTCAACAAGGCAGTGTCTCCCCCTGCCTGGGTTGACGGCAACTTTTGAAAGGGCTATTGTGCCTTTTTAAAGTTGCAAAAATAATTGTAATGTGCAGAGAATTGTCAATAAATTTTTTTTTATAAAATTATTTTGCAAATTGTTTCTTTCACTGTCTGTTTTCACACATTATATTTATCATCTTGTTTTTATTTAGCTTTCTCAATTCTCGTTTATTGTTTATGCCACGTTGAATGGTATTGTTTCGTTTATAGTTTATCTGTAAGCATTCAATTATTATCCAGGGATCGAACCCTAGATGTTCGGCATTCCGCGCCGATGCTTTACCAATGAGCCATGAATCATGTGATGTCAAGTTTTGAATTCATGAACTTAGACAAGGAACAACGTGTAATACCTTGATATTATCTGAAGTAATTTTGTATTTGTATATTGTTTTCCTGGCATGGGAATCGATCCTCAGACATTCAGTGTGCAACGCCGATGCTCTAACATTGAGCCACGAGATATATCTAAATTTTTTATTATCGCCTATCATGTGTTATCGTCTAGGATGTTTATGCAGTCTTTCACAACTATATGTTTATCTTTGTATTTATTTTATGATGTCCATAGCTCTGTGGTAGAGCATTCAGCTGCGATAACTGCTACCCAGGGTTCAAACCTTACTAGATGTATAAAAATCTACATCTAAATGGAGAAAATAAAATTGCAGTATTGCATTTCAGTTTTATTCAAAGTGTAAATGCAAGTCCGCAAGTGACTAGAAAAAAGCCAACTTGACATCACATGATTCATGGCTCATTGGTAAAGCATCGGCGCGGAATGCCGAACATCTAGGGTTCGATCCCTGGATAATAATTGAATGCTTACAGATAAACTATGCTTACAGGAAACAATGCTTACCATTCAACGTGGCATAAACAATAAACGAGAATTGAGAAAGCTAAATAAAAACAAGATGATAAATATAATGTGTGAAAACAGACAGTGAAAGAAACAATTTGCAAAATAATTTTATAAAAAAAAATTTATTGACAATTCTCTGCACATTACAATTATTTTTGCAACTTTAAAAAGGCACAATAGCCCTTTCAAAAGTTGCCGTCAACCCAGGCAGGGGGAGACACTGCCTTGTTGACCCACCGGGGAGATTACCCGGTGATTGGCTAAGAGAAGCCGGAAGAAGAGCTGAAGATTTGGAACATTTTTACAGGAGCGATTAACCTTTAGTTCGGATTTGTGGGTAGCCACATCGCCCTCCGTGAACACATCATCGGACTAAGCGGCACCCCACGTCCCCTTTCCGGCCAGAGCCCTCCAAACCTCGGTATATGTTGTTTTTATATATACCGTACAGTAGGGGCATGACCCCCTACGGGCTTATTACGAGTCAAGGGGAAACGGGGCTTCAGAAAAGAAGGGAGCCCAGATATGCACTTCAATTTTTTTAATATCAAATACCGTCTGGGGAATCCGAATTAAGTATAGAAATGTCATGTCATCCATCCAATCAATACAATTTATTCAGTGTCTTGCCCCAACCAAGAATTTTTTCAGATCCAATGTTACTATTAACCTATATTGAGAAAAGAAAAACAACACCGTTAAACATATCAACTGTTGATCATGTAACTTACATGACTCATAGATTCAACTTCTGGTGGAAGCTTGGGGAAGGACATACAAATTGCAGATTAACATCATTGTATAAGGCTCTTGAATGATAAACTAGCACCTGTACAATGTTGCATTGTTGATAGTTGTGTTCCCAGTACATGAAAATCCTTTCCTATTGGATAAAATTTTTTTTGGTAGATTAGACCTGGTTGGCAAAAAGGAGAAATTCTTCGTCATAAATTCAAAATTATTTGAAGAAAAATCCTTTCATACCTATAGAGTCCATGTATGATGTTCATCTCTGCAATGGCAGCAAAATTAAAACATCTTTAGGGCCATTTAAGTACCCAGTTTCCCCAACACTCTGAACGTAAAGGACAAGTTGTTCTTTAGACAGAGAAGCAGAATTATTTGAGGTTTCTAGCTGTGACAGAACTATAAAGGATTGCTGTTGTACTGGATTTATTAACACAAGATGGTACTTCTCATTAGACAATGTGCATACTCTATTACTTTACCTCATACCTTAATGGCAATGCACTCTCAGTATTTTTTCATCTGTAGGCTCACTCTTCCATTCTGTAACACTTCCAGACTTGATTTGATCCCCCATTAAATTCTGTGAATGCAAAATAATAGCATTAAAAATACTTTTTCAATAAACATAAAACCGAAAAGTACCTAATCCATGTTTCATGTTGAACTTGTGCCATATCTTGGTTTCCGTACCACACCCATTTTCGGCCCAAATACGGTCCCACAATTGTTCACTTCCTTCACTGCATGGGATTATTACTAACGATTCTTTTTGTGCAGCACTAACAGAATTTAAATTTAACACACTGTCAGGTGGTAGACTGAATAACTAAACAATAAATAATTGTTTGTTAAAATTCCATACTTATTTTGAATTCTTATTTGAAAAATTTAGGTACCTGACTGTGTTTGCCTAATGCCAATTCATCCTCATGTTCAGTTAGGTTTGAGTTTGGAAAAACCTCCTTCACTGTTTGGAAACTGTTCCGTTCCAATTTGTTCTTTTTCCCTAGCTGAGCTTGTAGACTCAAACTTTGAGCTACAAAACACAAATGAATAAAAGCAAATAAATAGAATCATTATGTATTAGGCCTTACCATCCTTAGCTTTGCTGTTATCTAATATTTTGTGCTGTTGCAATAATTGAGCCTGCAGCCATAATTTGATCTAATAAACAATAATTAATAATTCAAAACAAATATAATAATGTTTATACTTACCATCCTTTTGTTGTATTATCTTATCCATTTTTCAATTGTTCCTCCAGCCACGCGTTATTCTCCATCCACGCTACTGAACTAACTGCGAATGGCATCCAATGGACTGAAATTGCCTACGCCAGTAATAACGAGTCTGAGCGGTAGATGGCTACGTGTCGGAAAAAAAGAAAAAAGTGTGATTTTTTTTTTTTTTTGAAATTTTTTTTTTTTTTGTATGTAAAACGGATTGCCATAGGCTATCCACTTTATCATTTTTGGCTAAATTCTAGATTTCGCGAAAAATACATGATTTCGATGCATAATTGAACGGGAATCACGAATATGTGGGTGGTTTTTTTTCGTTGGGCTAACAGTTTTGGAATTAACCGTGAAAAACGGTGAAGTATGGTCTAAAAAATAAGCCCGACAAAATCTATAAGCCCGAATTTAAAGATAAATTACAATTTTATTAAAAAACGGTTAACTTAACAAGAAAACAAATGATTTTTCCTAATCAGCGTTAAATTCTGGTTATACTGTGTGATTTTCATCGCATTCTGAGAGATTTCGATTTTTTCAGATTTTGACAAAAGTGAGAAGCCCTTCCCATTTTTTCAATTTTAGCCAAATGTAAAATTTTGCTTAAAAATGTTAAAATACATGATTTCGATTCAGAATTGAATGCTAATCATGGAAATCAATTTTATTTTTCAATGGGCCTTATTATTTTTTAAAATAAACGAAAAAAAACAAATAAAATTTAGGCTTTTATATCCCTTTTTGTTTTTTTGAAAACGTCTGATTTCATGAGGAAAGCAATCAAGGAATCGAAATAAGCGTTGTTTGTGCAGTGAACAGATGTGATTTAGATTCGAAATGGCCAATTATAGCTCTGAGGCACCGCCCTGCATAGATTTTTGAATTCTAAACTTGGATTTACAACATTTTTTATTCCAGGATTTTTTAGTAATTCAATTAGCAATACAAAATACCTAATACAACATAAATTTTTACATGTGAAGTATTAAAATTTAGCCAACATGCATTATTTCGTAGCAGAAACCAATATTAGGTGTACACTGGTTTTTTTGTTAACTCTTCATCTCTGGCTCTTGCAAATTAGAAAGTATTCAACATGGTCGTCTAAAATATTATTTAAATAAAAAATCAAGCGTGCGAGGACATTACCATACCACCTTACAACATAATGAATTGTACGAAACGTTGCGGGAAGTTGATTACGAATACGTGCAAGGAATCAGAATCATCGTAAATTAGTATAATTTAGGAATGAATCATAATTGGGATAGAACGAGTGAGATTTTGGTCAAACATTATCTGCCCACAGAAGTTCTATATCAAAATAAGAAGTAAAATTCTAATTAACAACTAACTGCTTTTAGAACAATATGGTACCTTCTAGAATTAGTAAAGGATAGTTTGATTTTGATTCTTCAAAGCTGGTCCAACAATATTTGGGGAGTCAGATTCAATGGTAAACTTTGGCTTACTACCAACCAGAACAACTTCAATTTCCTAAAATAGACAACACAAATATTTAAATATTTCATTAACATATTTGCGAATGAATTAAATTATTGTTACCTCAAAATCTTTTAACCTCTGTATATCCCTATCTTTTCTTAGTCTTGTATTTGGCAATTTACGCAGCCTTTCAACATATTTTGAATTCAGGCCAAGTTCAGAACAACAAACAATCAAGAACTGTTGATAATTTAATTCAGATCTCTCAATTTCCACTTCAATGAAGTCTGTATCAGTTGAGTAAGCTATGCGAAGCTTAAACACTAATTCTATTTCAATTATACAAAGACAATCTAACAATTTATTTACATAAACAAAACTACATAGTTACTATTATACCTTTTTGTTTGCCTACATCACTCCCATTTGGCAAAGTCATAGATAACTTTGTTTGTTCGTGGGTATCTACTTTGTAACCAGTGTTTGATTGTGCTAGGTAATGAGGAGTTATGGTATTCTGTTCTGCTTCTTCTGTCTTGGTCTTCATCAGTGGAGAACCAAGGAGATTTAAAATAGCTGGACTTGTGGATAAATCTGCTGGGGTTTCCTTTGCAAAACTCTCTAAATTTTTCTCAGCTCCATTTGTTAGTAAGCAATGAGCAACATCAAGCTGATTTCTCTTCGCAGCCCAGTGCAATGCTGTCCTGAATTTTGTATTGAAGAATTAGATTAAACCTATAAATGATAAAAAGAAAAAAATTTCATACCAGCCATTGATGCTATGCTGAGAGTTAATATTTACACCTTTTTTAAGTAATGTTTTTACAGCTTCTAGATCTCCATAACAGGCGGCTTCACGTAATTTTTCTTCATCCAGTTTTGCTGATTCCATAATTTGTTGTTTTTTTTTTGAAAAGGCAGAAAAAAACAAGACAAATTTCCCAATAGGATTCTTCGGAAGTGTCGATTATCGATATAAGTATCGAAAACACGACTCAAACCAATGCGATATATCACATCGAAATATCCACATGTTACCGATATTTCGCAACGCCATCTACCAGTAAAAAGGAACAATGTTTTTCTATCGCCGATCCCATCGGCGATCAATCTCAAATGATCGGATTGGCAATAAATATTTTATTGTAATCGGGATCGTAATCAATTTTCGATTGCAGTCGCAGCAAGTCTGTGTATAGTTTTCCCAGCCCAACAGTTTGACGGAAAATGTTAACAACTTGGTATTCTACAAGAAATTACACGTTATGCTCAAAATTAAACGCTGATTTCAGGAAAATATATTTTTTTTTTCGTGAAAGCAGTTGTTTTTTAAATATATTGAATATTGGCCAATAGCATAATTGCGCTGTACCTGGTGCGCCAACTCTCATTACCGTTTTTTCCGTTTTTTAGAAAGCGACACACACCTACCCATCTGTCACTGGATATATCGATCATCTAGACAAAATCCCTATAAGGAAAATTAGGATACATCTGAGAATAGGCTGGAATTGTTTTGAGGAGTTTTTGGAACACTCACCGTTCTAATACATATCAACCTTTCGCGTGTATGCCATCCAGCTTCTTGTTTAGAAACGCAAGTGGCACTACCCAAGGTCCACAACACCGTCTTCCGGGACACTTGCACAGTACACGGTGCTACACAGTTTTTATTCTGAAACCTTTTGGCTATCAAGAACCTTGTGAATAGTCTAGTTATTCATTAGTTATTCACTCTGCAGAAACGTTCCGTTGATTTTTTGTTTTTTTCTTAACTTCTTACATCCACCATTGGCCATGAAAATTGTGTTCGACTATACGTAGATGGCAATAGTGTTTGTAAATGGGCGTTTTGTTTGGCACATGACAGCATCGACTGAAAATAAATCTACATAGTGGTTTTCGAGGTTAGTGGTTACTGGAGTATCCGTGGTGAAGGACGTAAAGGAAGTGGAAAACAATACTTCAGTCGCATTGACACAGTGAGAAATTTGCTTACGGAAGCGTTATAATTCACCGGTGAGTGCGCATTGTTGAAGCATAAATATCCGTTTTGCAGAAAAAACATGGCATGGACAACGTACCAACTTTCGTTGGCTGTCTTAATGGTTGTCACTGGCTCCATCAACACCCTCTCAACAAAGTAAGATGAGACAATTCTGAGTCATTCTCCAGTTTTTATGCTAACACCATCCATCCTATCAAATGCCATTCTAGATGGGCTGATAAACTTGAGTCAGAAAACAGTGCTGGCGAGGTACAACCATTCAACCATCCCTTTTTGCAGGCATGCACTATGTTTATTGGAGAATCACTCTGTCTGTTAGTGTTTACCATATCACATTTTGCAAAAAAGAGGAAGCAGGTATTTTATGTCTATAGTTCTATTTTGGAATTTTTGATGATTAATTCTATTTCTATTTTTTCTTTAAGTCTCGGTCAAATGAACTGGCTGCTGTTGTGGACAATCCTGTCTGCAGTTTCAATCCTCTTATTTTCTTTCCTCCTGCTATGCTTGATATGCTTGCAACATCTACCATGTATGTTGGTCTCAATTTGACATATGCATCATCATTCCAAATGCTGAGAGGTATTGAAATTTGGTTCTCGTAATGTAAATAAATCCTTCAAGAATTATTTTATTAATTTAGGAGCTGTGATTATTTTCACGGGACTGCTTTCCACAGCTTTCTTAGGTCGTCTTTTGAAGGGACGCGAATGGCTTGGTATGCTAACTGTCATCATGGGACTGAGTGTGGTGGGCGCGTCCGACTTTATCTTTGGATCCGGTGGTAGTAACAACTCTCTTAACAGCATCATCACAGGGGATTTGCTGATCGTCATGGCGCAGATTGTTACTGCCAGCCAAATGGTCTGGGAAGAGAAATTTGTTACCAAACACAATGTACCAGCCTTGCAAGCCGTCGGATGGGAGGGTATTTTCGGTTTCGTCACTTTGAGCCTCTTGCTGATACCAATGTACTTCCTCCGTGTCGGACCTCCGTTTAGTTCTAATCCTCGAATGGTACTTGAAGATGCTTTGGATGGATTTACTCAGATGAGAAATAATCCCATGATTATTCTCGCCATGTCAGGTATTAAGGATATTGTTCAGCCAACGGATTTTTCTAACATTGATTTTTGTTTGTATGCAATCAGGCACTGTTATAAGCATCGCATTTTTTAACTTCGCTGGTGTCAGCGTCACGAAGGAGTTATCAGCAACCACTCGTATGGTCTTGGATTCGGTACGGACACTTGTCATCTGGAGTGTGAGTTTACTGCTACAATGGCAACAGTTTTATTGGCCACAGGTATGAGAATTCATTTAGGTAATGCGATAAGAAAAATCTCATTTCTGTGCTTTGGTTTTGCTAGATTATCGGTTTCGCTTTACTGGTAACGGGTATGGGCGTGTACAACAACATTATCAACGCCTCGGTGTGCAAGTGCCGCCGCGAGTCAGATTCGGAGCCACTTTTAGGGGTAAATGAAGATCAATCCATCAACGATGAAGAAGGAAGACCAAGTGTTATCCACTAGCCTCACCACATTTCTTCACCATATGATGTTTTTCTTATCATTTTCTCAATTGATAGCGTTCTACCTTCTCAATATTTTTTTATGACGGAAAACTAGCAATCGTTTCGTTAATTAGTGCAGTCTCGGTCAGCAAAATTTATTCCGTATTTTAAAAATGATTTCAAGCAATGTTAGCTTGTGTTTCTGTTGACTCATTGATGTCTTGAAACGATCAGATTCTCTTTCGTCAGTCTTTCATTGAAAGGGTGGGTCTTCCTTGATGAAAATCAACAATAGATTAACTTGTATAGACGGTCCATTATCTTATTAACATTCTACTGTGTAAAATGAAATATTTACCAATTAGCACGTAGGGTTTATTGTAGGAAAGACTAGAGATTACTAACTATGCACATCGTACAACCTTTCCAACTCATGAAAGGCACATACCAACTCATGTTGCGATGTTTAAGTTCTCTCTATTTTATGAGAAAAAGTAAACTGATTCCAAAACGAGTCGCAAATCAAACACACCGCGTCGAGGCACTTCACTCAAGATTTGATTTAGTCTGTGTCGGGCAAGACCTTTAGGCGATTCTTCTTCAGCGATATCGTTACTATAATAGTATGAATTTTGGTTAATTAACAAAGGTTTAATAAAAACAAACAATACCTTGCTCTACTGGCAAACTGTGAGACCATAAATTTTGATAAATCTTCCAAGATGGGTTGAGAGTGAAGTGAGACGAACTGTTGTCGACAAATCTGAAAGACAAATGGGCGAAACATTAAAACTGATATTTGATGCAAAGAAATATTTAATTAAGTAATTACCTTGTTCATTTCGTTCACCGTACAAGGGTGGGTCCAGAAGCAATCGTGAATGGAAGCAAAAGTGATACCTTTCCTTTGACAGTGTAAAGCTGTCAGCATCATGTGGCTCGAATCCAACGAGTGAATAAAGTTCGGAGGAAAAGCGTTACGTTGTTTCATCACATTAGGCCGGCTATTGGGAAAATGTTTTAGATACCAAATTCTTAAAAATTCTAACAACCAGAATTACCTAGTTTCATCATAAGGATTTTTGTTGTAAGGTTGCACGACGGGCAATCCAACTGGTGTAATCCATTCAACGTTTTCTCCAGCGACGGTTGAAATTAATTTTGCACTTTCCGTGAACCAATCTTGAATTTCTTTTGCGGACGTGAACATCTCCTGCAGACTCTGAAAAGTTTTATCAGCCAAATAAGAAGCTCCAACATTGACCTGTTCTGGTGATAATCCTGGAAGTTCTGCTTAGCAAAATCATTAAAAAAATTTCAAGATTACTAGATATTTCCAAAGTTACTAAACAATACAAATCTAACCTTTCAATTGTTTAGCTATCTGTAATCGGGCACCGTAACGTGTAACACCATACACCGTCGTCATAACGGTTTGTTTTATGACCTTCCTACTGATTTGGCCGGCAAGAAGCTGAGCAATTTCGACATTATTGGTAGCATCTTTCGCACGCTCTCGCTCTACCTACATTGAAGAAAATTAAAAAGAGATTTAGTCTTCTAACAATCAGAAGGGATGTGGATTCAGTACCAAAGTGGCTACGTTGCTATAAACATCCTGCGGTCTTTCAGCAGGGGCTAAGTTGACACTTTCGGCCCCAACTTGATCTCGCCCTAAGGCCGCATAGTGTTGTAGTCCATTACACGAACCATCCTGATGAATGGGTAAATGGCAAACATACGCAGCTGGTCCTTCTGTGCATCGTAGTGCAGCAGCCACTTCCATGCAAGCTGCTAAGGTTTGCCATGGCTCGTCGGACTGAACCCACCATTTTCTTCCCTGAACAAGTATTTATCGTTATCAAACACATAAGATAATAAGGACGCGTGATTTTATATTTCCATTACCGTCAAAGGATTGTCAGCTGAATCGAGAATTTCTGGCAATATTTCTTCGGCATAGCGAAGACGTTCACTGACCGGCTCCCTTTTCTTTGTCCCAGTCAAATTTATCACGTGCAACTTTAACCAGTTAAAGCCCTCAGCCCCCAAAGGTTTGCCATGAGCAAAGTAGAGCAGCGAGCGCGCCATGTCATGAGAGAGATGCGTCAGATGAGGAGAACATGGGTACACGCGACCTCTGAAATGTATTATTAATAAAATAGCTTTAGCTCTTTGAATCAATCTAAAATTATGAACTGGTAGTTGATACAACCTGAAATCCATGTTATGAGGTAGCCAAAAAATCTTATCACGGAAGTGATTGGCAAGCGACAACCGATACAAAGTATCACACCACAAACTGTACATTTCCGCTTTTCTACGTTTGTAAGCATTTCGCTCTGCGAATGACAATATCAACAGTTTAGTGAAATGCTTGGTGGATGACACAATTTTCATCGCGATCCAGACTAACCTTTGAACGCTTTAGCTTTGAGAGACCCATTCTCAGTAACGGGCGTTGGTGGAGGTAGGGCGGACGGTGGCTGTGGTATGTCAAGTTCTTTGCTACCATTTGAATTGAAAATCTTGATAGCCAAATCGAGAATGGCACCGTTTATTTGCCATGGAATGGTCCCGAGGGCGTTAAGAGCATCCAGAGCTGGATACAATTGCTGAGCAGGGGTGTTCTCCAATCTAAGTCTCTGCTGCGAGGCATATGGTGGTAAACGCACTAATGAAACATCGGTCACCAAATAGCCTCCTTGTCGATGCGTATGCCAAGGCAAAGGTGGTGAAACCATAGGCAACAGCGATGCGTCAAAGCTTAACTTTTTCTTGCGTATCTCCTATAAAAGAAAACAAAGATTGATCACTTTGAGGTTGAAATGGTACGAAATAAAGTGATGATTACATCATAGAATTTAACAAGTTGCGGATGCGGTTTGATTTCTCTAATGGCTCTCACGCCTTTGGTGCGGAAGACAATGTAGAATGCGGGTGACAACTTGGCCCCTTCGCTTGTGTGGTCGGCAATTTTCAAATTACTGAGGATGATGTTGTAGAGAAATTGACCAACAGCCTGAACAACAGAATGCGGCCAAGAGATTTCATCGGCATCCAAATCTGAACCTTCAGTTTGAAATTGTACCAGAAGTTGTTGCCACATTTGTCTAGGATTGAACAGCTTTCCATTTCTTGTTGGATGCAGATACCATTGACAATATCTGTCATAAATGTTTCGGAATTTCTCCAATTGGCCGTTTTCTTTCTTGCGTTGAATCCGAGCTTCTCTCATTACTCTGAAACCCAAATTGCGGCAGAAAATGTGCATGCTGGGACTGAAGAGGTCTGAGGTACCAGACAGCATTTGCACTTCTTGTGTTAGCAATCGAACGTAATCATTAGTCGACAAAATGGCCAAGAAAGGATAAATGTGTAACGTTTTTCGACGCGTAGATTCAAACTGAGCTTTGCACATGGACAAGTCGCGAACAATCGCTTCGCGTATCACTTCAAGCCATTCGAGTTCCAGTTTTTCCATGTCACTTATAGCCTGATTATCCACCGAGCTGGAATTTGTGATCGATTTGATAAACACGACACCACTCATTTCCGATTTGAGCTGTTCGGCAGCTAACTGTGTTAAACTGTGGAAAAAAAAACTAATTAGAATGAGAAAAACCAATGTATGCATATACTAGTACTTTTCTTCGTTCAGCAGTCCTTCTATATTGGAAGTAATCTCTGATTCAACAGTCATGTCATTTAAAGCAGTCAACAAAGGTGTAGTATACGTTAACGGAACATAAGGAAATTCTGGTTGAAAATTGGGCATTGCCAATCTTATTCCTTTCGTCGCCAATTCCCTATGATTACCCGTAAACTTGCAGTTTTTGAAAATATCTTCCACATTTAGACCACAAACATCCATTTTATCCAGAAGGTTTTCTGCAAGAGCGTCCAAGCCGATCTCTTTTTCGGACCTTCGACCCAAGCAAACGAAGCAAGCAGAAAACGATTCTAAGCTGAAGGGGATTTCACCTTCTTCCATCATTATAACAATTTCCTTAATCAATTTCCAGCTGCATCTTGATGAAGCTTCTCTTAACACAGCATCATAAACTTCACTGCTCTTAAAATGTTTTTCTTCTGAATGGTAATTACGTAACAACATCATAGCCTTGTAAACCATGTTCTGTTGCATACACATGGTCAGGTAACTTTTGAGACTATACCGGTAACTAATTTCTTTTTTCTTTTCCAATTCCACAGCTGCAGCTTGTGATTCTTCATTAGAATTTTCATTATACATTTTCTTTTCAGTGGTTTTGGCTTTGCGTTTTGACGTTTTGATTTCACTGTCAATTTTTGACACATTTTGCCGTTGCTTTTTCATTTTTTCTTTTGATGTTTCAACAATTGTGGGGACACCTTCTAGTACAGTCTCTGTTTCTTCACTTGCTTCACTAGGGAAATTTGGCAAATAGACACCATGAATTTCTTCTGTTTCCTCTTCATGTAATTCCCCTTCTTCTTCACATATTTTTCCTGTGATGTTGTTTTGGTCTCGACTCTTAATGGATGTAGCACGATAATTGGGATTCGACGACGAGAAATTCTTATAGCCAGAACCATTTCCGTTAACGTGTATGGTTTTGAAACCATTGGCTGGTATTACGGCAACAGGACTAGGCAGCTTGAAGACTAAGATTGATAAATAATACTACGGCTATTTGACATTTGAAAATATATACTTCAAACTGATTTTACCTTTGAGCCGTTGCAGAATGGCTAGCGTAGCCAAACACTTTCGGCACGATATCATGATTCATGACCAAATATACAACAATTTTCTATCAATCTCAATAGCACGTGTTGACATCATTGAAGCAGACGAAAAACTAAGGGGCTGGAAAATAGAGTGACTACAACCAATGCCGATTACTCTGTCAGCCACGTGACAATCGCATAGACCAATGATGGAGCTATTTTTATTAAATCTTTTTTTGTTTTCTCGATTCACAGATCACAACTTCAACGTAATACAATACCAATAGTAGTAAAAAAAAACTTCAACGTAACCTTTTGTATATTATATTTTAAGCATTTGCAGCCCGCTAAATAAAAGATTGATCAGAAACCGGGGATTTAATTGTTGTAGTTATTTTCTGGCTATCATTAGCTAGCCACTCGAATTCAGAGCGTAATTTCGCAAACGAAGGACACGGATAGAGCCGAACCTCTGAGACGCGACGTTGAGCTAATGCAAGGACGGTATGCAGTAAAAACGATGCATTTCTGCTAATGAATTTTGCCTGGAAAAGTCAGAAAGGTTTAGTAAATAGTATGATTTAATGGTTTGTGTGCTGAGTACCTCCCCCTTGTACTTTCCAGAGCGAAAAGAATTTTCTACATGTTTTAACTGGGCTTGGAAAATATCGAGCAAGACCTCGTCTACAAAGATGTTACTGTCTGCTGAAGGCATTTTCAGCGCGTCATCCAGGAAGGTCATATACGCTTTTGAAAAATTGATTGTGTTGCTCGTCAGAGCCACCCAGCATTCATCTAAAGAAAATGTGTTAGTAAACAGATACGTTTGTATCGCAATTTAAAGTCTGCCAAACCGTAAACCCAAGAATGTATAGAAGCAATTCCTACTTCATTCATGTCATCAGCGAACCGAGCGATTCCATTCTTATTGACAAGATTCACCGGACGCCATTTATCTTCTAAAGCACGTAATTTAATAGATTCCATTAGCTTCTCACGAGCATCACGCAAGCATCGTTCCACTTGACCACGAAGCTCATTTTCCAAGTAGAAAGTCAAGTCCAATCCAATTTCAGTCAGCTAAAACACAATCCCGTGCGTGGAAAATAAGGTACAATTAATCGTTTTTGTTACAAATACCTCTTCAGAGTGGCTTCTGACAAGTGCGACACATTCAGCAACCGTTGTCAGTGTCGAACCTGAGGTGAAAACATGTTTCCTGAAATTATTTCCGAATTTTCCAACTTCATTTCGCGACCAAACCACGAACGCTAGGAAATTCAATCGTTTGTCAACAACGTTATAGAAAAAAAATAATAAATTCTTTTTAATTTACCAGATGCACAAACTTTGTTTTTAGGAAATACGCGTGATATTTCACGACCAGTATCCGCAACGAATGGAAAGAAAAGGCTAGTTATCCTCTTGATGTAGAGAGTGGTAGCCCCTTCGGTCTTCAGTTGACGAAGATTGTGTTTTAGTAGGGCGGAGCGGTGTTTGAGGAAGAGATCGCAGGCTTGGGATGCCTGGCCTAATCTGGAGAGTAGAAGCACAGCACGCGAGGCAGCTCTTGGTCCACCCTGCAAAGATTTGTCTGGGGAGACGCGCAGCTCGTTCATTAAAACTTCACTTAGCTGGCGAATTCGGCTATCGATTTTCAATCTAAATTGGCAAAAATTCGAATATGGGAAACTGAAAATAGCTGGTATACTATAACGCATACTTTAGATCACGATGGAGGTTGACCAAGCTAGGTGACGCGCCATCCCAAAAATCTCGTGTTTTTTCCGCTAATGAAACAGCTTCTTCAAAGTCTCGCTGTGCTACATAGACGTCCATATCATCGGCAACTTCCGCCACCCAATCAGGGATAGATTCAGCAACTTCTTGACTGTTTTCCGTTCCATTTGGAAAACCGGTAAGGCTCTCGTCTTCTGCAAACGCTGTAATGTCATTGTGTAAAGAAAGTATCTTCATCGTAACGTAACTATTAAGGTTTACGGTTAAATGCCTCGTCATAGCTATTATCTTTCGTTTCTGCCGACGGTGTTGGACTGATTTCTTTTTTTATCTTCAAGTGTTTGGCTAAATCAAAAGCTTCGAGCCATTCTTTCTGTAGGAGAAAACATAAATAAAACATGCATTCACGTTACAGAAAAATAATAAGCAAGACTATACTTTGTCATTTGAGTTTGCGCACTGAAGGACTCGTGTATCTGGAAACATCATTAACTTGAATGCGTATTTGACGGGGCCTAGATCCCGAATGTTGATAACTGCTAGGCCTTCGAGCTCGTACAATGCCTGATACTGATATCTCATGTTGCCTCTCCTTTGTTCATAAACATAAATATGATAACACTAAATTCAAAAATTTTTAATTAATACACTAACTTGTTAGGAAGCCATGAAGCAATCATGAAACTATCGTTGAGTAAAAAACCGCGCACTCTCCCGATAGCACAGTTGTCAGAAGGGTCCAATTCCACCATATCTCCCTCATGTATCAAAGTCCTAGTCAGTGATTCTACAACATTCTACAAAGAAGAATGAAAAAAAAAGAAAGAAATAATCATAATTGCTGAACGAAGATTATGCACAACACGTGAAACTTACAGCACAACCTTCAACCTTTTCCAACAAAGCAGTAAGGCGTTTTCTGCCTTCCTGATTGTTTACATTCAAATTAACTGCAACTTCAGTATTGAATTTTGCTCTTGTTTCTGGTTTCTCAACACCCCTAAGTCCAGGGGCTTTGTCACCAAGTAAAGAATTTTCCAATAGTGTAACTAATAGGGAACGTTGCTCTGTCAATAAATGTGATAGTTGGTACATTTCACTTTCCAGATCTATGTAACAGCAGTAGGAATTATCAACATAAATCTAATTTGAGTTTAATACTCTACTGGACTGACTGGATGGACTTACACGAAATCTCCTTTGCAGTTTCAATGAACTGCATGTAATTTTGGTATACATTCTTTTTTAGATACTGATTTGTCTCCTCTGAAAGAGCTTGTATTTTTTGTCTGTGTTGTTGTAGATCGTGACCGCCCACCGTACTCTGAGTAAGTTCTTTAACGTCTACAAGAAAAACGATTAAGTACACATAAATGCTGAACGTTAATATCCAGACAATTTATCATTAAAGTCACATGCAAATTTTAAATATTACTCACATATTTCTGCTGAAAACCCTGGAGCTCCCAATTTTCTGGACAACAGATCTGACATTTTGTTTTGACTTTTGACAGTTTCCTTTAAAAAAATGTGTTAGAGCAGCTGTACATTTGGAACTATAGCACACTCTCTCGCAAATTCTTAACCGAGTAAGCCACGTGCGTTTCTATCTCTCTCGTTTTCCAAGCTTTTGGCAATCGTTTCTTCATCATGTATCTGATGTATTATTTGAACGAAAATGGCGATAGAGTGTACACTCTAAAGGTACAGATGCATATCTATCCACCGAAAAATTGATTCTAATTTTATATTTTTTTTCTTAGCGTGTGGATCCACAGGGCAAACCGACAATTTCTGCTCATCCAGGTACGTTTTAATGCAATGAAAATCGTTAGAACTGCTTCATTAAATTTGGATTTTCCTTGCAGCTCGTTTCTCACCAGAGGATAAATATTCCCAGCAAAGAATTATCATAAAGAAGAGGTTTGGCTTGCTCCCAATTCAGAAAGCCTCACCGATTTACTAAAACCTTAAGCACTCAACATGTTTTTCAAAAGAAATAAAACCTTTTTTTATTCGATATATGTCATGTTCAAAAATCTAATAATCTTCATTTAAATTGCATTCTGGAGCTCATTGTTTCCAGCCAAAACCAATATGTTCACGAATTCCATATTGCTGTCGACAAACTGAAGATTGGCTTCATGATGCTGTGGACTCTCCTGATTTGTAATTGACTGATCCAATTTAGCTTGCTTATGGATTCTCTTGTGTGACATAACTAAAATTTTGTTCCTAAACATTTTCCCTAAATTTGAATGTCCATTAATTGTAATCTCATAATTTTTAGACTGAAATTTTACTACATTACCACAAATGGGGCAAGGCACAGGCTCCTCTGTGCTCTTGTGTGTGTAAGCATGTGCCCTGGTTATTTAAAAGAGTCAAAGAATTGAGAACATTAGAAGGCCTTAGTGCATGTATGCATCACGATTTACCTCAAGTGTTGAGGCTGTCTGAAAGCTTTGCCACACTGACCACACTTAAAGGGTCTTTCTTCAGAATGCATCCGTAGATGTTGTCGAAAATTATACTAGTAAATAATTTTAAATAGAGTTAAACAGATTTAAAAAATTGAAATTACGTTAACTTTGATTTGAATTGTTAATGCCATTACTTTTGATGTGAAGCTTTTCGAGCAAGTAGGACATTCAAACGGGCGTTCGCCCGTATGAGTTCTTTCGTGTACCGTTCTTGCTGCCGACGTAGTAAATCGCGAATTGCAATGTTGGCAGGGAAAATTGGGTTTCGGAACCAATTCTTCCGTATGCGAAGCCTGATGTCGCTGCATGGCCGTCTTTTTAAAAAAAGATTTATCACACTGAGGACACTGATGTACCTATTGTTCAAAAGTAATCATTATACAAACATTAGTTCGGCATGCAAGATTGGTTTCTAACTGTGCCGGGGTGTTGAGTTTTTTTATGATCCTTCAGTTCCTTTATATTAGGGAACTGTTGTTGGCAAATTGTGCAGGGTAACGTAGTTGGTTCGCCAGTGTGAGTTGCCCGATGCGCATTGAAATGTCTGATGCGATGGAACGTCATCGGGCAAAAATCACAAGGGAAAACGGCTTCCGGTTTGCGAACACGTGAATTAAAGTTTTGGCCTTTATCTAATAGTTGTTGGTGCGTTCGCATATGCAATCGCAAATTGGTTGACTAGATCGAACAACCCAATAGAATGAATATCAATTTAAGAGAAAATGTTTTTATCAAGCGTACCTGTGCGAACGATTTATCACAAATGCCACACTTGTGCGGCTTTTCGCCAGTATGTACAAACGAATGCTTCCTCAGATTGCCATTCGTATGGAATCTTTTCCCACAACCAGGTGCTGAACAAAGATAAGGCCTTGTGTCGCTATGAATTCTCATATGAATTTCAAGTCTAGTGGGAAAGTTTTGATTAACTAGAATGGATGTGGGAGACAACACAAGTATGAATTCAAACCTTGACTTTTTCGTGAAAGATTTGCCGCAAATGCTGCACTCGATCATATCTAATTGGTTGTTATGTTGATAGTGGACGTGCGATTTTAACAGATTGGCTGACGCGAAAGAACGCCCGCAATGTTCGCATAAATAGTTTTTCTCTCCCTACGTTTACAGTAGGGACATTATTTTTCGTTAAATCAAGAGGCATAAAATGTAGATAATCTCATGACTGCTTGTACCTGATGATTGGCGAAGTGAACGCGAATCCATGAGGCGGAAATAACTTTTCCGCATATTTCACAGATTACCATATTTTCTGTTGAAAAGGTGTAAGCCACTTAAAAATTAACTAAACAAATAGACAACAAAACGAACTCAAAAACATACGGGCCGATTTCTTTGGTGTTTGCGTAGGTTCCTTTTCATCAACTTCATTTTTGGCGGATGAAACTTTTAAAATATTATGTGCAACTTTTTTGGCACGAGAATGATCTTTTCTTAGTCGACTGAGCGTGCTAAGCAGCATACGCTTACGGCGTGATTCGTTCTCCACTTCTAGCTGTGCGGAGCCTTCGTCCTCCTGTTGGGATTCTATTTGTTGGCTTTGCTGGTTCTGATCCACCAATGGATAATCAATTGCTTTTATGAACGGGTCCATCGGAATAGGTTCTCCGTCCAATATAATGTGTGCCTTGCCGTTAACACGACACATTGTTTTGACAGGTAATCGGCTTCTAAAGAAACTCTTTCGTTTGCGAAGAACTTGTTGGATGTGTCTTTTCCCGGCTGGTGGATACACTATATTTGATTTCTTTACTGTTGTTAACTCGCAATCTGAATCGCTTTCAGACTCGTCATCGTCAATGTGGAGAAAGATTCGGATGGGTGGTAACGACCGTACTATCGATCGGTAATAGCCGAAAAGTTGTGGATCAAAATAAATGCCCACACGGTTTGCTATCCTTGGATAGTCAATCAAGTTTCCAGCAATAGTTTCCGCCTCCGTCAAGAGATTAAATTTCGTCGCAGATTTTTCTAGCATTGAAGCAGTTCGTGCCATATCAGGATTTAACATATCTAGTTGATTTAATAATGGATCCTGAAGAGTTATTTCATTTTTTGGTAGTTGCAAAGGTCTTGTTGGATAAACTGGAATCTTTTTAAAATGCTTTCCATAGTCAGATTTTTTTTTCTTTAAGTTTTCCAGATTGGTTTTCTTAGCTTGATTTGAAGCAAAATCAACATTCATTTGCTTTGATGTAGGTTGACCTAAGTCTTCATTACTCAGCACATGGGATGCAGAAAGTTTGTTTTTTGGTAAAATCTTGGTGAAGTCACCAACATGCAAATGATTTAATAGATCTCTGAACACTTGTTCACCTTGGCAATTCACATATGCCTGCCCGGTATATACATACTGCAGCAAATTTAAGATATCTTGATATTGATAGCCATCAAACACTAAGACTATTTCATCATCTTCTGTCCTTTCTTTTAAAAGTTGGGCTAAAACAGGGCTAGCGGCCGCTAAAACTGCACTACTGGCTCGTAGAAACCGGGGATGATTATTGCCATCCAATGAGGTAGATTTAAACACGCCGATTCGTACATCGGTGTACGTTTCTTCCTCTAAGGATGCCTGTAAAGTTCGCGATAAACAAAGATGATGTCCTTTCCCATGAATTCTGATTTGGGATACCGCCATCCCCACTGTTCGAAAATTTCAAGGCTAAATGATTTTCAAAACTCAAAATCTTGAATTGTTTACAAAAACGACTCGTATGCGAAAGTAACAAAGTAATGGCCGCCGCCTGGTGGCAGGGGATAGGCTAATATGGGAGTACTGTACATTCAATATTATACGTCTATGTTTATAATAATTCATAAGAAATGAAATCCATAACTGACTAAAGAATGTAAATTTTTAAATTTATTTTCGGCGTAGAACATTATGATGCTAATTAATAATTTACCAAAAAAATAGTTTCCATTTCATTTGGCATTCCAGCATTTGTGTGCAGCAAAAAACAAGTTAAAAATAAAGCCATATGCTTAGCGTTGCAGACGGCAGGAACTATGATAGCGGAATTTGGACATTTTAAAACAGATAAAAAATCCAGTTTTTATCTGAAAAATAGATTATTGAAACATAGTTTATGAACATATTTTATGAAGCTTCGTCTTCATGAACGAGTTGGCTGAAAAGTGTGGTGAATTTAACTGATATCGTGGGATTCGCACTAACTTTTCGAATTTAAGAAATTATTTTTTAATACCCTCAGTGGAGGAAAATGTTGTTGGAATACATGTTAAATGTTGTATATAATGGCATTAAATATGTCATTTATAACAACCCGTGCGTGAGGATTATCCGCTGGTGTTTTCACCCAATGACAGTATCTGTTTTTGCAATTTCTACAGGATTTGTTGTCATCTACATCCCATTCCGAGCCTTAAATAACAGAAGACATAAAGTATTTAACATTTTAGCTATGTCAAATTTTAAATGTTTTCTCAACCACGTTCTTTTAACAAATAGAGACTATTGAGAAAAAAGATCAAGGAAAAATTAAATCAAGTTTGTAAAAACAAGAAGAAATTAGAACAAGATCTTATTTCAGCCAACCAAAATAATCTCTGTGTACAACTTTATGTCTCTGAACTTCTGCAAAAACTGCAAGATGGAAGTTTCACTTGCTTGGAAGTTCTCAGGGCTTACCAAGCCAAAGTGAGTTTTAAACAAATGTTCAATTTCAACCTTTTTGTGTACTTGATTAAGGCAACATTAACATTCCTATGAAACATGTGCTGTGAATTTAGGCTTTGGAAATTACCAATGAGTACAACTGTATCACAGAGTTCATCTTAGAAGCTGAGGTGTGCATACATTGTATAAATTAAGTTTACATCTATGTTTTTAATTCTATTCGTTATGTTTATAGGAGTGGGCCAAAGAGCTAGACGTCGAAGCTGCACGTAGCGGGAAGAAAGGTCCACTTCATGGATTACCATTCAGCGTGAAAGACAACGTTGGCTTAATCGGCTATGATAGTACAGTTGGTATTTCCCAGTTTATCAATCAGCCTGCCATCGAAGACGCTGCAATGGTCATTGCGTTAAAAAAGCTCGGAGCTATTCCGTTTTGCAAAACGAATATTCCACAAACCAACATGAGGTGAACCTATATGTTTTATAATTTTTCTCGAAAGTGATTCATGCAATTTTTTGTGTGCGTAATTGTTATGCAGCTTTGGATGCAGCAATCCTATTTGGGGATTGACCAAGAATCCGTGGGACAAAGAGCGCACACCAGGTGGTTCAACAGGAGGCGAAGCATGTCTTATTGCTGCGGGGGGATCACCATTAGGTATTTTATTCATGACGATTTAATAATGCATAGACGTTTTACGTCTTTATCTTTTTATTAGGAATCGGGACTGACATTGGAGGAAGTGTCCGGCTACCAGCCGCCTTTTGTGGAATATATTCTATTAAACCGACGACTTTTAGATTCAGGTATTATTCGTCCTTCACTGGAAAAGTGTAAAGTTTACTTACCATGATATTATCTGTTCATTCAGCGCAAAAGGAGTAAAGAAAGTTACTATACCAAATGTCGGAAGTAATTTCTTAAAACGTTTACATATTCTTAACTTACCACTCACTCAACCGTTGCCTCATTCATACAGTCACACCCGTTCCAGGGATTATGGCACGTGATTCCCATACTGTGACTACAGTTACAAAACTTCTTCTCGAAAACAATCACCTTCAAACGTGTGGTGATCCTGACCTCTTGCCCATTCCATGGAATGAATTAGTATGACGATATAGGTTGAATTGAGGCGAAGTGCGGATTTGTTATATTTTACATATCCAGGCATTCATAGGAAAGAAGAAGCTTCGAATCGGCTACTATGAAGATGATGGATTTTTCCCTACTACTCCTGGAATCCGTCGGGCCATTCAAATTGCGAAAAATAGGCTAGAGGCATCAGGACACGAGCTTGTACCGTTCGTCCCTCCGCGGGTCGACTATGTTTTAAATTCTTTCATCAGCATTTTGACAGCTGATCAAAGTAGATACTTACTGCAAGCACTGTAATATTGTTTTCGTTCTATAGTTGGTGTCTGTCATCATTGAATATTATTTTTGTACTTTCTACGCAGGTCTAACGATGACATTGATCCAGTTTTAAAACCGACATTGGTAAGAATATCCGCAATGACAATATTTGGTTCCTTGTTCATTATAATAAAGCAGAAGCAAACTCTTTTAGTTTCTTTTGAGTATACCAAGTGCCATGAAGCGACTTCTGCAGCCGTTGTTGTCATCGTTCTCTACCCGATTGATTCCTACCTACTTAGGTATCACTGATGGGTTTAATTTTCATTAATGCTGATAATGAAAACCTTATTTAAAACCAAGGTCTTGGAGGAAACAGAATCCGACAAAGCCACCAGCTTTGGAAAGAAATTAGCAAGAAGAATTTGTACAAAGAAGAATTTTTGTCATATTGGAGAACACTAGAACTAGATTTGTGTATCGGACCGTGTTTTGCGTGCCCGGCGCCTCGTTCAAAGGATGTTGCCAAGCTTTCCCGTGAGCTATTATCAGAAATCAGTTTTGTTAATTCATTTTTTAAATCTATTTTTTTTTTGCCATACAGCTGCTCTCTCGTACACAAGCCTGTACAATTTTCTTGATTTCCCTGTGGGAATCGTACCGATTGACAAAGAAACAATGGAAGATCAGTCAAAGTTAAACATCGACTACAATCACTTTGACTTGGTTTGTAACCTTGTTAAAGCGGTTAGTACTTATATGTTGTTCCATTCATGAGATATCTTGTTCATTTTTCTATTTTTTTGCCATTAGACTACTAAAGGGGCAACTGGAATGCCACTAGCAATCCAAGTCATTGGCCTGCCGTACCAAGAAGAGATGGTTCTTCGTGGAATGCAAGTTCTTGATACCACAATTCATCAACAGTTAAGGCCGTAGAAGTGCAAAGTTTTTGAAACTGTAGGTGAGCTCCCACGAAATTTCGTGAGAAAGCAATTTAAGTAGTATTATATTTTAAAATGCAATTATCTTGACTTATTTTGCGTAATAGCTTGGACGCTAAGTATTTCATGTGTAGTAATGCTGTTAAGGATTGATTTTCAAAGCGTACGTTTTCCGCAAAGGGTTGTTAACGTTTCGTGTGAAAATGAGTCAATACCTTTTATTGATTTATTTCCAGATGAAACTGAAAACACTAATAATTGAAATACCATTTTTTTCCCGCAAAAGTAGTCTGCAAAATGTTACGATTTGGCAACGCTGTAATTTACCTATATAGCACCAGAAGTAGGAACCACAGTAAGAATGCGGGATTATGAAATGAAAAGTGTCTTGAAGCAAATTCGGATGTGCTTTAATTTAGTATGTATCATTCCCCATCTGCTGTTAGGATTACGGTAAGCTCAAATTGTTTATATACTTTGCTTACGCTGTCGGTGTAGTGTTAGCAAAAAGCGTTGGAATCAATTAAGCTGATATTCTGTGATTCATTCCTACGCCTGTTAATTGATAGTGGTTGTCTTCTAATGGTGTTAGATTTATTTCAACTGCTAGGTATGCCTTGTCAAATTGGAAATATGATTGACATTTATTAGCTATGCATTATTCAGGTATCGCTGTTGGAAAGATTATGTGAACGAACAGCACAAAGAGTCAAAGATTTGTCTTGCTTGTTGCCAATTACATGTGGCTTATCAGTATTCCTGCTAATCTTGAGACATTTAAATCCAAGGTAATAATAAAAGACTTATGATAAGCATTAAAGATTGATGTGTCACTAGAAAATGTTCGTGAGGAGGCTCAGATTAATTCATAGTACGAATGTCAAAAAAGCAAGATCATGCTCAGTGGCAATTGCTTGGGCAGAGGGAACACATTGTGGTTTGAGATATTTTTATTTTTCGATACCTCCTTCTGTTGGAATATCTGTTAACTAAACTTTATAAAGTCTTGTCAGCATACAAACACTGATGTAAATTTGTGTATGTGAATAATTTTGATAATAGCTCTGTCAAATGTTGGTTACCTGCAGTTCCCTTCAGCCCAAGGACCTGCCATTGGCCGTGAATTTAAGACAATTGCCATGTTAAACATGAACGGGATACCCCATCTTTGTGAAGATCTTTTCCGACCGAACATTTTGCATGCAAGAAGGTATTTTTCTTCCACCTAGCGTGACAGGTCCAAACAATAGTTTTTAGTTTCGTTCATTTATCTGCCAGTCAGTCAAAAGGAAACGTTTGTCATGGTAACGCTCCACCATCCAAAGTTTAGTGAACCATCAGTTGAACCTTCTTAGTAAAGGTATAGATGTGGTTGTGTTTTCTACCCCATCAACTACGACGTAGCTGATGATAGTTTCACCTCTTCAACATCTTGAATGTGAACATTTTTCCTTCCTTTTTTTCTTTCTAGGTTTTCCTGATGACGCAAGCAAGCTACCAAAGGTTCCAATTCCCATCAGACCGCAAGCTAGATATCAAAGTTCAAACTTGTTCGTCATGTTCCAGGGAAAGACCATTATCAAGATGAAACAGATTTGTGACGAGCAGCAGAACACAGCGACAAGATCCAAGGCCGATTGAATGTCATTAAAAACCAGAAAAGTATACAATTCTTGATAAGTGTTTATTCAATTAGAATGCCTAATCTTGAGCAAGTTATGGCGTTTGTGTGACTGTCAATGGCGAACGAAATGTGAAAGAAACGTCGCTCATTCGCTGATTTCTTTGTCGCTCTCCCATTTTTTTTGGCCCATCATCTTTATCAGCTAATCAGCCAGTTTGAGGAGCGAAAGCGGCGAAGGAAAAAAAAATGCTGAAGGGCGTTGCATCCGGCTGATATACATACGCTCTTTCATCCTTTCATTTCCCCTCCCCTTTTTTCTCTAACCAGATTGTGGGTCCTACATGACCATAAATACCAGTTTCCGCTCTTAAGGGCCGGACTAACAAAGATGCTAAAGAATAACTCTGATAAGAGAAACAAATGAGTCGCCCTTGATGTGCAATAGCAACTGGTCATTTCTATTTTGTAATTTTTCTGTCTCTTTCGGGGTGGACTTGGGCGTTAGTGTGCAAGTCCGAGTGATATGAGTCGAATCAGTGGCTTGGAAATCATCGTCCAAAGTGTCCCTCATTGTCCTCACCAAAAGCTGTTTATTTGTGCATCGTTGTTTGATTTGTTTGTTTTGTTTCTTTACATGCGCCATTTGCTGTTTGTTTGATTCTTGACAACAAACGACGAGAAGATGGTGACTAGAAGAAATAGGATGTATCCAACCTTCATGCTAATCATCGTCATCATCGCGGTCAGCGGAGCCTATTCCCAGCAATTCGGTAATTACATTTGTGGTTGCATTTTCAAATTCCGACATTGTTTTACCCGATCTTTGCTAATTCATCCAGGTGGCAACAACAGCAAGAGAAACGACCGAGAGCCTTGTTCGAAAGTCGTGCTAAAAAATGGCAAAACCAAGTTGCGTTCCAGTGGCCGCGTCGTCAAATTCAACTGCAATCGGGATTACGTGCTGGTCGGTGAAAGTACGTCGACATGCCTGCTTGGCGAGTGGACATCGGAAGCTCCTGTCTGTGCTAGTAAGTAGTAGCTTCGTTCTCCACATATCGCATGTACTACAGCCGAATTGCTATATGAAGTTGCTTTTGATAAAGTGTACAACCATCAAGGCCAGTATGTCTTTCCCGTTGTATGTTGGCACACACAGTAATCCAGGTCGAATCATTGACTTTTTACGATTCTATTTCAAAGGCGACGGTCATCGTAAATCTGGGTTCCTGAAGAGTTTTTTTTTTTTTTTTTTTTTTTTTTTGTTTGTGCGTGTGTGTGTATGATTCGAGGGGTTTAAAGTTGGCCAACAAAAATGTACCAGTACGCCAGCGGATGATCATTTGTCTCTATGTAGTAAGGCAGCCCTCTTTTTCTTTTGTCCAACGTTCGCATCAGTTCCAACAACCGAGCAAAAGTAACAACCGCCTTCGTGAAAAAAAAAAAAGTGGAAAGAAAAGAAAGTAGCTCTGAAAAAAAAACAAAATTAAAGCTTTATGTGCATGGAGTGAGTGAACAGTTGGGACTACCGTTTTCCCCTTTTGTTTATTTTATCGATTGAAATGAAAAATACGGTAGACCTAGCAAAGTACACGAAGATGAAATACGACCGGCTGGAAATTGGATGCCTACCGTACATTTTTAAAGATGAAAAGAAGTCGCTGGATCGGTCCGTTGGGCTAATATCTCACGTAGACGGTCTGGTCGTTATAGGATTATTAGCTGTGCTCGTGATTTATCCAAAGTTAACGCAGATCACGTCTTTACCCTTTTATGTTGATCTTTTTTTTATTATACAAATTTTATTATTACTATTTTATATTAGATTTTAAAGTGAAATCTCTTGTTCGTTTATATCCACGCAATTGATTTACTTATTATTTTCAAAATTGTTTTTTTTTTTGTGTAGCTAAAGGTTGCCCGAGTATTCCACCACCTCCATCAGGTCGTTTCATCGCCAGCAACGGCGGTGCTGTCATGAGGCTGGAATGCAATCCTGGGTACAGACCATCCCATTCGCCCATGATCTACTGCGTCGATAGATTCGATTGGAATGGAACAGCTCCTACTTGCGAAGGTCAGTCGTCTGCTTCCTTTTGTTTTGTTTCTTTTGTTTGTTTTTTTTGATCGAGCTCATTAGTTGTTGTACGCAACACGAGATGGCAGGCACAACACGGCAAAATCGTGACATGGCCACGAAGAATCGATCTTGAATTCTCAATGTCTTCCGTTCTTATCTGGATCTTAGTTTTCCTTTTAACTTATTCTAATTCTACCAAGCGTAGCCGAATCCCTGCCTCTAGGTGTGTATGTGGGGGTTAGGTAAGGCGTGCGCCATCTATAAAGCAATCACATCGATAAGATGGCCGATGGGATAGGGCAAGGGCAGGAGCAATTTGCGTGGCGGATGAGTGACTTTGTGATTCGGTTTCCGAGTCGACTTGACAGTACAATTTTCTGACGTGCTTTTTCTTATTTATGTAGCGAGCGGAGTGCACGAGTCGGCGACGCGCTGCGACTTTGAGAACGACGACCTCTGCGGATGGGTCCAGGACACGACGACCGACGAGTTCGATTGGACGTGGCAAAACTATGGAACGCCGTCCAGTCACCTGAGCACCGGCCCGTCTTTCGATCACACCCTCGGCCAAGGCAAAGGCGGTCAGTATCATCTTCTAACGCAACCGTTTGCCAAGTTGCGTTTTTTTTTTCTTCGATGATTTATCGTTTGACTCTTTGAGCGACAAAGCATTCGAAATCGGAGAAGGCGGTTAAGATATATAAGGTCCACCGCGTTGGCAGCCAAGGACTGAAAAGTGCTGATGCTTCCTTACAGCCCATTAAGAGCAAACGATGGCCAGGAAAGAAACGGGGAAAAAGAAATTCCGAGGATTTCCCCCTGTTCTTTCATCATTTCTTTCATCAAAAGAAATGAAGTTTGTATCGATAAGGTTATTATAGAACGATGTTATGCATTTCATCGCTGTATTGGTACAATGCCTTTCCCCCCTGGAATTCGAATCCTGAATTAAGCCCGTCTGCGTTATGCAAATAACGCAGACGGGATGTATGGGGCTGAAGCTGCTAGAGAAGGCGATGTCTATTAAAAGTTGCATCCCACTCTAAGAAAGGCAACACACGCGCCACCATTGTATAATATAAACCCAGGACTGTAGTGCTATTTTGCATTGAAAGGGGAGCGCGAATCAAGTGGAAGAAGGACCAAAAAGGAAAAAAAAAGAAGAGAGATTTGCGTTGTAAGTTAGAAAAAATAGCATTTCTCGTTGTATTTTATTGGTACCTTTGAAGAGGAAAAAGGCAAAGAGTAGACAGTTTCAATGGAAACACGTCGTTTCTCTTTTCTATCCTTCTAATGTATGGTGTACGTTTCTAAAAAATACTGCTAAAATGTTAGGGAGATTAAAAGTTCTATGTTGGAACTAACATGCAGCCCGATCAATAAGGATTGTTTTCGAAAAAGAGGGCGAAAAAAAAAGCATATAAATAAGAAAGAACTCTGGGGCCGTTTACGCATTGGAACTTGTGCGTAGCATCATCAGGAGGGACTAGTTTATCAGCCAATAGGAGAGGACACGTGCATCCAAAAGCGATACATTTAATGCCTACAATAAATGTTCACCGTAGATCTATAGACCTGCGTGTTGCCTCCCCCCCCCCCGCCATCAATGCATCATGTTCTGATTTTTTTTTTTTTATTATTATTTTCTTGCTCAGGTCATTATCTATTCATCGAGTCTTCCAGTCCGCGTATATTGAATGACACGGCTCGTCTATTCTCGCCCGTTTACGGACCCCCAGAATCGTCAACCGTCGCCGCCGAAGGAGTTTGTTTCGCCTTCTGGTTCCACATGTACGGCAGCACCATCGGTAAGTGTTCATTCATCCCAATTAATCTCTTACGTTATAAGTCTGTCTCTCTTTCGGCAATTTCCGTATATTTTTTTCTCCCCTTTCTTTCGCTAAACGGCACGCCATATATAGGTATTTATGACGCTAGAATGGCTAAATCAGATTAATGATGTTGAGCGAATGTAGGGATCAGAATCACGAAAGACTCGCAATTCTTTTTTCATCGGTTGTGCGCGCGTTACCGATAGCATACTTTGTATTTTTTTTTTTTTCTTATCAACTCGACTGCAACGAGATAGTTGGCGAAAAGAGGCAATGTTGATACAAGGCGTAGCCTGTATAAATAGTACGGCTATACTGTCCGTCTACAATAAAATATGGCGGATATTGCGACTCGGGGTTTTCATTTTTTTTTTTTTTTCTTTTCATTCTTTTGTCTGGTGCATCACCGTCTCCTCTTTTTTTTTCTTATTATTTATTTGACGGTGACGTCCTTCTTATTTTCGATGGCAAGCACTTGAGGATTCAACACTCCGGATGGGTCGGGCAAAGTCCGGCTTATTGACACATCGGGTGCTGCTGACTGGAAAGAGAGTGGAAAACAGCGTGAGGGAATATAAAAATAGAAAAAGAAAAAACCGGTCAGTCTAGAGTTTTCATCTTATTCCAGTCGAATGGCCGCCGTCGTGTTATCGAAAGTGTTTTTTCTTCTTTTTCGTGATTATTTGTTGACTGACTGGTTTGATCGATCGACGATGCGGTGACGCGACGTGCGTCTATGCAGCAGAGAATCGACGTCAAAGACACTGTCGGCTGTTGGTGTAAGCTCAGAGGATGGTCACTACTCCATCTTTCTATCCGTCTCCTTGTTTCTTGAATGTGTACGCCCTGCCGAATGAATGCAAAGCATTTGGCTCGTTGGCTTTCATTTTTGCTATTTACGCTTCGTTTGGAAAATGCGATTTTTTTTTTGGATGGGGAAATGGCAAAGCGATGGCCAATACAACGGCCATTATTTTGTTCGTTATGTTGTACATGCTTTCCTTTTTGCCTGGGAAGCTATCGAGGTTTGACTATTTGTCTTGCTCAGTGCAGTCATAATTGAATTTTCTTATAACACTGGCTCTCATCAGACCGCGTTCCAGTCCGCATTCTTATTGCTCTTTTTTTTTAAGCTCCTTCATCGTTTGTTCCCCCTCTCCCCCTGTTATATTACAAAAAAAAATCATCTTGAAAGAGGAAACAAGCGATTGTTTTCTTTTCGCTGGTGCGTCATCATGTGCTTTCGTGTTCTTGTTCTTTCCTTCGCCGATCATTCCCATCGAAATTCTTTTTTTTTAGGTGATCTTTTTCTTATTTCCTGCGACGTGTTTTTTTTCTATTTCGTATTTTCTTGATTCGATTTCACCTTGTTTGGTTCTTCCCGTCGCATCGTACGTGTTTCTCTTTCCGTTGTTTGTATTTTGTCTCATCCGCCGGAAGGATAATTTTTTTATTTCCCGCCGTCGTACCGTACAACCCCTGCGAGCAATGTTTTTGTTTTCTGTTGAATCAGCGACGTCTTCAATTGGGAAAATGTCGATTGTTTGAATTAATCCAATCGAATTTTGATTTGTCCTCCTTTTTTCCCCCCTCTTCTTCAATGTCTTTTTTTTTTTTGAATGAATCCTTTGCAATTTAGGGCAGGACGATTTTGTATTTCACCTTCATGTTTACCCGTCAATGAGAGAGCCCATTTTTCTATCGCATATTTTTTTTTAGAGACACACGTAGGTGTAGGACAGGAAAGAGGCAACCGAGATGAGCTTTCATGCCACGATGACGTGTTTTGAAAAAAGAGTAAAACTTGCGGATCAGGCGCATTCGTCTTTTGGGATCAGCATTTGAAACTGCTCGTTATTATTTTTGATTGTTATTCTAAACGGCTCGAAAATGACACAATGCCAAGAAGAAGAATTTTTTTTTTTTAAATTAAATGATTTGATGTCGTTGGTTTCGTGTGTCTGTGATATGAAAAAGAAATGAACAGTGAGGCAGCAGCTGTTTCGCTTCTATCGGCTTCTTGCATAATTCATTTTTGATTGGTTCGATAACTCTGCACGTCAACTTCTAATACCATCCAGCAGCAGCTGCGGGATGCGCCCGTTCGACGTCTACATACGGCCACGCCAAACATTTGCCAGTTGTAAAGATGAGGTTGCAACTACACGTGTCAAGGGTGGCGAATGGCATGTGCATCACATTCATCTGTTTATGAGTTTGTTTAGCCGACCAAGCGCTCAGTCATTCCGCATTTTTAATGCGCTCGCTATTGGAACAGTCCGTCTTTTACTTGATGAATGCGCCGACTAGTAATGACGCCATCGCCGCAATTTTATCGTTGACCGACTCGACATTTCAAGTTTCAAGCTTTGTCGTTCATCTTTCAAAGCGTTCCAGTGTGAAGGCACTAACCATTGGGTGATGAGCGACATAGAAATGTCTAGCGATTGATTTGTTTTTGTTTTTTATTGAATATTGCGCGCAAACGTGCTGCAATGGCTCGCGCGTTAAGTGTCAAACAGCGACTGTCCAGCCGTTGTCAAATCGCTATTCGCCTATTCTCGTTGCGATTGATTTTTTTTTTTTTTTTTCAAGTTCGATCGTTGTCTAGCATCTGTCTATTTTCAATCTGAAAAGCGATTCAAATCCTTTTTTTTTTCAACGCGTGAATCGATGTTTGTCGTTTGCCTTCGTTTTTCCGCTGTACAGCTGACCTTTTATTGGACTTGTCTGCTCTTTTGTCTTGTGTGTTTTCGTTAGATGCTGCTAGCCAACACGGGCGAACAAATCTCGGGCCACTTCTTGACCTCTCCGCTTTAAATCCATCTACGTACGGCCAAAATGGGGCGCCAATGTCGTAGCTGATCGCTTCGCCCCAACGCCGATTGGCAATCCATAACTCTCGCAGGAGGTCGTATTTATAATAGTGGTGCTGTTTGTGTTACGTGCAGCAATAACTCAATCGTCAGTAGCTCGTCTTCCATCGTCGAAAGCGAAAGACAGACGTCAGGATGGATGAGGGAATGGCGGCTGCCGGATGATGTCCATCGTAGTACATTTGTAGCTGCTATATACGCGAGCCCTTAGTTTATAGCGTCTTGAACGTTGGAACACGAACGCGTACAACGTCCATAAAAAAACATTGGGTACTCATTATTTACGTCTCGTTCGTTTCTTTCAACATTAAAAATTGTTTTTTTTTGCGGGGGGGGGGGGGGGGGGGGGGGAGAAGTTTCCTACCGTTCAATCAATCGCAAAGTTTGCCATTTGTTTCGGTTTCGATCCATGTGTAAAAGAGCCTTTGGTACGCGTAAGACAGGATCGCCGTCGCCATAAACTATAAGCTCTCGTTTTTTTTTCCTTGCTCTTTTCGCTTTGCCGAGCGGAATAAAAAGAATCTTGTCCGTTACGACCTTTATCGGTTGCGATTACAGAGAGACCCACTTGCCTTCGTTATTAAGGTGTTCGCTAATAACAATAAGCCATTGCCTGCGCGTATCTTTTTGCGGATGATTTCTTGTTATCATTATCTCGAGCTTTTGTTTTGCCGACTTATTTTGCTTTTTACATGTCCTCATTTCTTCACGATTTTCGTATCGATCCGATCCTACGTATAATTAGCTTGCCGCGATAAATGGGACAAGACTAACCAAGTCATGACAAAGCCGCACATAATAATCCTAATGGTGCAAATGAAGATGTCTTTCATTTCGTAATCAACATCTTTGGGGCCCTGCCAATATTGTTTGCATTGCACCCGAGCTTCGTTAACATATCGAAATGCGGGGGGGGGGGGGAGGAGGATTTATCGTGAGCGTGAAAAGTTTCGAATTTCAACCCTAAAAGAAAAAAAAACCGCGAAATCATCGTCGCTTAAATGTTTGCTTAACGGTTGCGGGGTGCATTTCACTTGTTAGATCAAAAGAAAAAAAAATTCGGCTTTGATCAGCGACGGATTTCGAACAAAGCTGATAGTCTCTTAAAAACAATGACGCTATCGATCTTTGCGTGCGCGTTAGACTACGTTTCTTCTTTTGATTGGTGTGACTATGTCTCTTTTTTATCTTTGACGTAGTGCCTTGAGGCTCTGTCGCTAGGTATCCATTATTTTTTTTTGTTTTCTGTTTCTCTGAAAACCTAAACTGTGATGGTGAAAAAAAGACGCTTTTATAGCAAACGTTTGTTGCATCGTTTGCACCGACTTCAAACGAAAATGCCAATCGCTTTGTATCTTTTTCATTTTTGTTTTCACAATTTGCGCCACTAGAGAGAAAATAAGGAGAAATAGCGAAAAACAAAAACAATTGACGTTTTGATGTTCCCTCGACATTGGTGTGTTTCCTTCGTTTATTATTCGCTCGTTTTTTGTTGTTTTTTTTTTCGAATTCCCCCACTTTTGTTGTGCGTGTGTGCGGATCGGCTTGGAAGACAATCAGCGCAGGCAAAAAATGAAACCTATTTACTTAAGGGGATGATGCGTAAGACACACATAAAAGAAGAGAAGGAAAGCGTAGTCCAACATACGTGCGCTTTATTTTCTACGTGTTTGCGTGTTTTTTTCTCTCGCATTTATTGGATGGCAACAGACAGACGCGCTGGGTATTGGCGACAAGGAGAGGGAACTTTTGATAGATATAGTGAGCGTTCGCTGTCACTTTGATTTCTCCTCTTATCCCCCCTCCCCCCCAGGTTCGGCCGACCCAGTGTTTGGTAAACGGCCCACGCTTCGACGCCTCTTTCCATTTTTTTTTTTTTTTTTTTTTTTGAACGCGAAGAAGAAGAAAAAAAAAAGCAGACAAGGCAATAAGAAATGGGGTAAGAGAGTGCGAGAGAGAGAGGAATGATTGCACGCGTCGCGTATATTGCGCGATGGCATAGTCGGTCGTCTTTGGGTCGTCCTAGTAGATTTAGTATAGATATATGTAGCCGTAAATAGCATCGAGTTGCACCCGTCGTAAATCAGAGGCTCGCCTTGTCGTTGCAGCTTTTTTTCTTGTTCCATTTTCTTTGCTGATCTTCGTCCCTTTCAGCCGATAGGAAGCGAAAAGATGGACCATAGATGGATGCCCAATGGCCTACGAAATAGACGCCGCCATCTTGTGGGTCTTCTTCTTCTTCTACTTCTTCTCGTCCCTCTTCGGTTGTTCCAAGGCCTATACGTCATTGCGCTCCGTCCGCTGTCGGTCGCCTGTATTTTTCACGATTATCACCGCAGCCACGACCATTGGACAATTCTGCCCCTACACTCGAATGCGCTTACGTTTTCGTTCGGGAGAACTGGCAAAAAGAAAGCGTTTAGCGGTCATACAATTCACGCGGGGAGCTGTGGCCACACGCGGCCGGGGCAAAATAAAAATTAGCAAAGTGGCGGCAATGATTATGTAGGCTGTTGACACGCACCGAATGCGCACGACGATGATGGCGTCAGTCAGATTGCAACAATTGACGATGGACATGATTGACTTACCTCGAGGGACGTAGCCTCCTCCTTGATCTAATTAGCAACAGTGTCTTGAAAATGTCATTTTTGTTATTCTATTATTATTTATTTTTTTTAAGCCAACCCATGTGCGCTGTCTGTTTTACCAAATGATTTGTGGCCAACTTGTCTCCGTGTGTCCGTTGCGTGAACACGGAATGCCAGTCCATCGCGTGAATAGTTAACGGAGTGGAATAATGTTCGTTTGTCGCTGCTCTTCCATCACGCAAAACCCGTGGCGTAAATGTTTTCCATTTGACCTTTAACCTCTACATTTGCCATCGTATCCGTCAAATTGTTTTGATTCCAATCGATTGATGAACACGGATAACGTACTTTTGCTTTTCTTTTTGTTTTTCTTCTTAAATTGAACAACAATAAGAAAATAGAAAGGGATTTTTTTTTTTTGGAGCTTGTTAGGCAACTTGTCTTTAGTTTGAGGTTTTTCCTTTTTTTTTCCAGTTGGGTAACGTCTGGGTACGTCTTTTATTTTTATAAATGTTATTTGTCCTGTTTGTTTTTTTGTGCTTTCTTCCTTTCTCTTTGCCGAAATTGCAACATTTCAGACGCAGTTGTTCGCCTCCTTCCCTTTTTTTTTCCCGCTTCTATATCCAACCATTAATGGAAACGGCCATACTGTCATACTTTATCCTTGAAATAACTCGCATTTTCTTTTTTTTGTTGTTCTTTCCGTTGAAGACGACAAAAAAAAATGCGACGCCTATAGACTTTTTTTGTTTCGTGATACATGTTCCAGCTCAGCGATCGAGACGGCCAACGTTGAGCAATAGAGGTGCCAGCCAGCCAAAAAAAAAAAAAAAACAAAAAGCGTCGATGATATACAGCGAAAAGACAAAGCTCAGTGCAATCGTTGAAGAGCGCAGATTTTTTTTGTTTTTTGAGGCGGTACTATTGATTGTGTGACTTTCTCCTTTTTTCAAAGGGCGGCTCCGTGTGTCAGCCGTGGTATATCAAAGTCGTTTGGAGTGAGACGAAACGAGTGCTGATGTTTATAATTGACGTATCAGGTATCCCTCCGCACATCTTTGTCAGTCGCCTCTCAAACGCTTCCGTTATACTTTTTGTTCGTTTCTTAACTCTCATTATCGTCTTCTGCTTTGGCTTGAAATTCTTTCTTTTGAGAAAGACGTCTCTACCA
The DNA here is from genome assembly GCF_022539665.2 of Daphnia carinata. Taxonomy (NCBI): domain Eukaryota; kingdom Metazoa; phylum Arthropoda; class Branchiopoda; order Diplostraca; family Daphniidae; genus Daphnia; species Daphnia carinata. Next base: position 5,175,880 of record NC_081337.1, read on the forward strand.
GCTAATGCAATAGATCTCCCCCCTTTTTTTTTTTTTTTATTTCCAGCGAGGCTTTACTAATTGGCCCGCGTGACGATCAAAGAACGTCTAAGAAAAATGACTGTTAAAACGACGGACAGATAACAAGGGATGCCAACGTTGCAACTGATTCGGCAAAAAAAGAGTTTGAAAGAAGACCGGAAACCGGAATTTAAGACTGTACGGACAACTAATTAAAGTGACGTTGGTTGCCAATTCTCAAGGCTAACTTTTCATTTTCTTAACTTCACAATTGAGCTCACCGTTGAGTCCCTTTCGAAAGCGTCAGTTGATGAAAGGTTTAGAAACCAATTTTCTAAATCTCTTTTAAATTGGGGGGGAAAATGAAAATGTTAAGTCAAGTTAAGTTCTTTTCAAATGTTTCTTTTTAATTTTCTTTGGCCCAATCCGCCTACATCTTTGGTCTCAATAAGCGGACGACTGTTGCCCAAGAAATACCCTCAAGTGCAGTCAACACGTGCTTAAATTTCGAGTCCAATTGTGGCCCACCTTTTTTTTTTCGTTTCTATCTTTTCTATACATTGGCGTCCTTCTCCTAATTCGGAAGAACGAGAGGGACTATGGAAGCGCGTGACAACTTGCTCGTTGGCTACTTTGCACCCCACCCTTCTATGGGGAACGAATTTATTATTTTTCGCTTGTTGAAGGGGCGGCATGTTGTGTGGTCTCTGGTCTTTTGATTCTGTCCCGACTTAACTCGATCGATCCGCTTCTCTGGACGGTGTGAACCTTCTCAAGTTTTTCGGGATTTCACGCAGACCCAACCGCACGCTTTAGAAAACTGTACCCGGTAGACGCATTATTTTTTTTTTTTGGGGGGGGGGGATGTCCGTCAAGCAGGGCGTATGCAAATTGCGCGCAGCAAGGGCTTTATCGCTTTCATGGGTCAGTTGCGGGTCTGATTGCGTTCATTCGCCACTCGGGTTCAACTCTGTTGGCTGTTTTTGAAACAAACTTGCGACAGTTTGGCAGTTGGCCACGTACACTGGATAATAAGAGAACAGGGACTATTCGTTTGGCCAGCTTTGCATTTGTTTGGATGACGCCCAGCGCATTAACAAGAAATTTCACTTGCAAAAGTGAACGAATTTCTTTTTTGCCTATGAACAACGAGGCTGAAACACGAAGAGCCTAAACACACAATTTCTTCGAGTAAAAAAACGAAGGATTCCCATCATCTTAACGAACTTTTGCACGCACGTTCGCCCTAGCCGAATAAATAAGGGCGACGTGCCACCGCCCACTTCGGCCGTCACAATCGCACCGAACATCAACACACGGCCATTTTATTTTCAGTGTACGAACGTCGTCAACAAGACAACGCAAGCCCTTTCTATTTTTTGTCGTTGATATGCGCATTTAGATTTTTGCATAGGAGCCGCCGTTCAACTCGCTATGACTTTGACGATAAATAGGGGCGTGGCATCTTTGTTGTTTGATTTGTTTTTTCTTGTGTGCATGTCGACAGTTAATAACGTCGTATAGCATAGACGATATTGTCCATCTTGCTCAAAAGGTAGATGACCGCACGTACAGGTCCGTGACACGCAACGACGCCCTTAAAAGGCGAACGCGATGAAAATGGACTCATTTTTTTATGTGTAACTGGTTGTGCATGTCTTTGCCGTATTATTATGTTTGTGCCGCTATGAAAGAGGCATCCAATCATACGTAGATGTGGCCTTTTTTTTTTTTTTCTTTAACGCGTATCAAAGGGAAAAGGTCGTTATATTCATTGTAGCTTATTGCCAACATTAGCACGCGCACCAGTAAACAATTCAAAAGTCAAAGAACGGCAATGAAAAAAGAAAACAAGGATTTCTGCTGATTGAGATGATAAGAACATCAAAGTGCTTAATTATCGTCGCCTTTTTTTGTGGTGGCGGGGGGGGTTAGTTGAGCGTTTGACGCCATCGATGGCAGGTGGTGGCAAAGAAGGCCGTGTTGCCATCGCAGCATCATCTCTTTTCGTCCGGATGTCATTAAAAAGGAATCGGGCAGAGAGAGATGAGAGAAAGGCTAAAAAAAAAGAAGAAGAAGAAGTTGTACGAATGGTTGGCCGAGTTGATTTTGGCAACGAGTCGGCAAGAACAACGAACCAATTTATTGGGATCCCGTTAGAATATAATCACATCTTCTTCTTCTTTTTTTTTTTTTTTTTATTCTCCATCTCCCCATTGGTGTCATTTTTGTGGTGGTCGAGCCAAGCCACTCTCGGTTCCTTTCATCTTTTCCTTTATTACTTCCTTTCCTTTATTTTTTCTTTAAAAACAAGAATTTTTTTTTTTTTTTGTTTCCGCTTTTGTTATTCTTTTTTTTTTTTTTTTTTTGCTTTTTCACGAATTGTTTCAACTGGGACTCTCCGCGTGTTCTGTATGTAATCGATGAAGACCCAGCAACGGGACTATCGGGATAGACCCAATCAAAGCTCTGCTTCAATGTGTTTCTTACCTTATGCTCTTTCTGCTATCATTTCATTTGAGTTTTTCTAGCATCAATCGCTATCCAATTATCTTGGTAGATGTTTAAGATGCAACTACGGGATTCTCGGCACCGAGCCAGATCCCCCTCCGCACGTTCGTTGTGCGTGGGCGTGTATGCGTTATTTAGGAACATCCCTCGTGTAACACGGATCGCAAACACAATGAAGATAAAAAAAAGAAAAAAAGAAGTAGAAACAAAAGATTTTCCAAAGAGCTTGTGCGAGTTGTATTGGCTGTTGTTCTATTACCCAACGTGATCATCAATTGTGTGTGTGTGTTGCGTGTCGGTTACGAATCCGAATAATAGATTTTTATAGGGCCTTTGACTCCTTAAGTCGGATGATGGATAACCCCTTAGGTTATCTTTCGTTCTCTACGGCTCTTTGCGTGGCCGCTGGAAAAAAAAAAGATGGAACATAGAGCAGCATATCCCCCGCACTCTTTTGTCGATGCACAGTTGAATAAAGGCAATCATCTAGATCTAATATTCAAAACCGCAATGCAGAGTTCCGGTGCGGGCTTGATGAATGGATACAGCCGCAAACTAACATTGTTTTTTTTTTTCCCCCGTTGGCAATTCATCCGCAGTGGATGTAAATTAGACGGCCAAACTGGGATCGTGAAGTAAAGGATCGACAAAAAATATTAACGCAAATACAAAAGGCAATTGAATTGGGCCACGGGCACTCAGTGCATTTGTCCGTATCAGTTGGGCGTCTTATTGCACATCTTATGTGTTTGCATCATGGCTTATGTTTACGTCGTTGTGCGTGTGCCTCTACATTCCGTTGGACTCTTCTCTATCCTCAAGTACTGCGTCTTCATTTGATTAAGCTCTTTCCGCAGACTAAACATGTAAAAGCTTTGATCTGCAAAGCGATCAGCGTTACATCGTCCGATAACGTGGGGTGATGTAACGAGCTGCGGCACACGAACGCTACGTGATGTAGGGGAGGGTGTTTGTTACAAACTGTCCAGCAGGAGGTGGTGCGCATCATTGTATCACGAATATTGAGTTGGAAAGGTACATTTTGTGTAGCTTTAGCCTCCCTCGCGTTGGGGCTTTAGTTCTCATCTCGTTTTGTTTGAGCCGTTATGCCATTGGCTGGTACGAGCACTGATGAAAATGCGCTAGTGTTGAGGCGCGTTGTTCAATCGAGGGAATTACTAAAGGTGATGGATCCGATTTCTTTCGTTATGCGATGATGATAGAAATGCATGTTGTTGCACTAGTATACATTCAAACAATAAAAAAATACGTGACGTACTCTGTGTATTTTGTTTTGATAGGTCAGCTGAATGTGTACGTTAAACCGGAGAGTAAGAAAATGACGGAACTGAGGCCAGCCTTTGTCCGGTCTGGAGATCAAGGTGATAAATGGAAACAAGGATACATTTCACTGGACAGAGTCACGGAAAACTTTCAGGTATAACTGTGTGTGTCTAATAGCTATGGGGGCCATGCCTCGTTGTTTGATGCATGGCAGCCGACGTTCCCTATTACCTTGCGTCGCACAACAATCAAATATTTCCCTTTTATTATTCATTTCTATATGTTTTTGTTTGGTATGTGTGTGTGCGTGTGTGTGTGTGTGCCAGGTGGTCATTGAAGGAGTCCGTGGCAATGGCTACGTCGGCGATTCGGCCATTGATGACGTCCAGTTGGCCAAAGGTGAAGAATGCTTGGCCGCCCTTAAGCGCATGATGACCGACACTGTCGTACCAGGTAAACCCGACACACTTACGTATAAACAATTCAGTATTCTCTTTTGGACGACACGCGTGCTGTTTGGCCAACTGACAAATCACGTCGCTCGTCATAACTCAACAAGTTATAGCTGCAGCACAAAGATAGAAAACGATGTGGGCCTCTGTCCAAGGCAGAATAGCCTTGGACGATGAGGGCCATATTCATTTGTTAATCAAATCACAGGCAGACTTGAAAGCAAATTCTATTGACAAAACTGCGTTCGTGTCACGTTTGTAGCCAAATTTTCATGTGACATTTCTTTATTGGCCAGGAGGAGGATCGACCGTTCAACCGTCCAGTACGGCACCACCGAACGCTTCGTGCGCTTCTCGATGTTCCACGACGGCGGATCAACAGCCGGAAAATACCAATACAACGTCGTGGATGTGCGGCTGCAGCGACGATTGCCTTTTAAAAAATTCGTGCTGCTCCGACTACGCCGCCTTTTGTTTGACAGGTACTGGCCACATCAGTTTCTTTTATTAGGACAACAACAACAACAACAAGGAGAAAGGGCCACCTTTTTGTGTTGTTGATGATGTTCCTCTCTTTTGTGTGTATTGGCTGGGGTGGTCCACGTTGTCCTCCCGCCCGCGTGATCTACGGCTGTTAAGCGGCGGCCAGAGCCAACCAGGGGCCACCATCGTTTGGTCGATAATGTTGGCTTTCGCGCTGTTTCTACGGACAGCTCTCTCTAATAGATATAGGGTCACTCGTTCACGTAATGATGCGAATTCTTTACCGCCCCGCCCCCCCCCCCTCCCACACTGCGGATGAAAATTTCATTTTTTTTTTTTTTTCTTTTTTTTTCTTTTTTTTTTGCTTTTTCCCCGATATGCCGTAAGGGAAAAGGAACTGAATTTATTGGATTCGTTTCGGACCCATTGCCGTCGGCAGTTTGGCGCGTCCCAATGGCGTCTGGTTTTTTTTTTTTTTTTCTTCTTCTTCTTCTTCCTCCTCCGCCGTCCTCATGTGATGCTCAAGTGTTTTCTTTTCGTCTCTTATTTCCGGATCGACTTTTTTTTTTTTTTTTTTTTTTTTTTTCCGTCCACTGCTTTCCGTATCGTCTTCTCTCCCCAAACTCGGCCGGTAATAGCCTTGAAAAAAAAAAAAAAAAAAAAAAAAAACGGAAAGAAAAATAGGCAAGATGACCAACGTACGATTGCAGTAGAACTCTGTGCAATCTTCTTTCTGCTTGACTAGTCTCTTGCTGTTTGTCACTATTGCGTCTCACTCAGCGCCATTTTTATTTGGTCCTCTTTCTATTTGTGTTTTTCGTTTACGTGTTTGTTTTTGCCGCAAGAGGCAGTTTATCTTCTTCTTTTTTATTCGGCCCCAATATGGGGTTGAATCACTCTGGCCACTTGTCCTAGTTTCTAAAAGGAAAAAGAAAAAGTAGGGGGGGTGATTTGTGAACAAACGACTGGCCAGCAAAAGAGCGGTGCGGACAGAGTGCCTGGACCAGCTGTTGTATATAAACGACACAGCAGCACGCCATGTATTTATGTGTGAATTAGTTTGATGCATGCGTCCTTTTTTCACTCACTTTCTGCACACTCGCCATTTTGAAGCGTTGTACCTACAAGCGGGACCATACTGGACATAAATGGCTGCCGACATTTCCCTACCCCTTCTCTTTTTTTTGGTTATGTGTGACGTACAGTTGTTTAGGCTTTTAATAGGTTGAGCTACGTTATGTGGCCGTCTCATATTTCTATTAGGAACTAAAAGAAGGAGGGCTAAGACGGCCCGTGCGTTTTGATGACATTCATCAAACGGTGTGTGTTTTAAAGGCCACAGCCACATTCAGGTGTGTTTCCCCACGCAAACATTGGTCATCAAAGAGGCGACGTTGAAATTTTCTAGGCAGTTGCAATCGGCCGTAGCCTTTTGTCTCAATTGATTTTTGATTCCGTCTATTTTCGTCCGTTTTTTTTGCCTCCCTTTCTCGTCTGACAACTGACGCAAACGATCGATGCTCTTCTTTAAAAACAAAAAGGAACGTCTGTTACGTCGACAGCCAAGGCAACGACCGACGAACGCGAATCAGCTGTCACCACAACGGCCGGTCTATTGCAGACGACGACTTTAGCCACGACGACTTTAGCAACGACGACTTTAGCAACAACTTTAGCCACAACGACGACGACGCAACCGCCCATTGCGTCATCGGCCACTTGGACGACAGCGGCTGCAACGACGCTGGCCGTCTCTACGACCCCGTTCCTCACGCCAACTTCAACAGCGTCGACGACGACGGCGTTCAGCACAAGCGCGTTTAGCACGGCGGAGTCATCCAGCGTGACGACGAGCACGAGTTTAGAGGCGAGTTCGACAACAATAACGAGGCCGACGACAAGGTTCTCTACGACATTGACGTCGACTATTCCCACGGTAACAACAACAACAACATCGACAGCAGCGCCGTCCACCACGACGGCCATCAAACAGACGACTCGTAATCCCACGACGACGACGACCCTCTCGGCCGACACTTTGCGGCCGACGCTTGTCCCCACCACGACGACAGGGAGGACAACAAGCGCGACGACCACGTCCACTACAACAAGACCAACGACCGTGTCCACTTGGACAGTTACGCCGTCGTCTAGGCCGACGTCGACGACGACGACAAGTCTATTAGTCCCTGATGATCCTTCCCAAGGTAATAATGTCTCCTCGCTCAAACGGTCAATTATCGATCAACCTGCCCTTACTTTCTTCGTTGTTTAGAAACTCTTTTATATAAAAACAAAAACGAGGGCGGCATCATGTCATCTGCATATAATGGAATTTATCAACGATCCACGTCCTCTAATTAGGCAGTAGACTGGAGATGATGCGATTCCCTTCTTTCTTAAGTTCATGATTATTATTATTTTGCCATCGTTCGTGTATCACTAATGGTGATCTTGTTATATAACGAGAGGGAAAAAGGACCGAATTATTCGCCTCATCGTAACCTCCTAATGCTTTCATCATCGGCCAAGGGAATAGCTTGTACTCTTTTCGTTTAATGTTTATGTTTTGTTTTTTTTTGGAGGCAGTGGATCTTTTAAAAAATTTAATGCCCTCGGCTTTCGAATATTTTAGGGCTGAATGGGCTAGTTGAAGACTTTGAAATGTTGGGGAGGTGGGCAAAGTGGCCAAGTACAACACAAAGACCAAGTTTAGATGAACGCCGCATCAACTCATCTGATAAATAATTGTACGCAAAAAAAAACAAAAAAAAAAAACAAAAAAGATGGGATTTTGAGTCTCTTCAAAGGATTGGCTGAGCTTCTTTAGCTGCGTCGTATGAAGGCCAATGAATTGCTAATTGAAATTCCGCGAGAACTATGGTGATGAGACGAGACTGTGAGAGAGGCAAATATATCAAAGCCTCTCTCCTTCATTATTTGTCTTTGGAACAAGATTATAGGCTACTACTTTTTTCCCTTTTGGCTCGTGTTTTTTGACGCCAACATTTGCCGCGTTTATGAACGGCCAACTTGTTGCCGCACGTTGTTTTTATCGATCGGCTGCGCACAGCCCCGCGCTGACACACACACACAATCATAAGCTGCTCCCTCATCATTCTAACTGCAATCTGATTGCCGAGCCGATGATATCTAACTGTGTGATGAACTTCTCTTAGACGGACTGCAGGGCGACGACGTCCAATCGGGCATGGCAGCAGATGATCCGTCGCCCAGCACCATCAACCAAACATCTTCGCCGACGTGGTTCACTGGCGCTGTCGTAGCCGCAGCCGTTGGCATGGCCGTGCTCTTGATGTTGGCTGTCGCTGGCGCCGTGATGCGGTCGCGCCGCGCCGTCGAGACGGGCGGCGGCGGCCTCAATGGACGACGTCCTCGACGTCCGAAAATGCGTTCGAGTCATCATCAGGATCAGTTGGCCGAAGATTCGGACGTGCGTTACTTGCGGGACGAGGACGACGTCCAACTCGACCTGACGGAAGCTACGCCTTCGTCCAAATCGGCCGCTTCATCGCAGCGCCAGTTTGCCGACTTTGAACGACTCTAAATCAATACGACACTCTCCCTCTCATTTCTTTGTTGTCTTTTTCTATACGATATTCTATTGACGAGGTCTACCAGCTCTCTATAGGTCGCACCATATTCCCCCACTTTTATTCAGATAGAAAAAATGCCTTTTGATCTTGTTTTTTTTTCCATCTCTTTTATTTAGCCGTCATCACGTTTTAATTAGAGAGAAGGCCCTCTCTTTTGTAATATGCCTATAACGTCAAAGTGATGATTTGCCGCCTTTGCATTGGATATTATTACGCGTGCTAATTCTTTTTTTTTATAATACTAAACTATTGTAATAATATTGTGAAGGATCAGTCCTCACACACTCTCACACCCAATTCAATATGAAACTTAAAAAATTTCTTTCTTTATACACACAAAATGCCAGTTCATATTTTTTGCTTTTCATAAGCCAGGGATGAAAATGATTCGTTTTTTTTTTTTCATTTTTATTCGGAAGCGACGTCGCCTACCATAACATCCGGTAGGTATTTTTGAGTTGCGAATGTTGATCGTTACAAAAATTATTTTTTAGATACTAAAAAAAAACAACTTTGATCCGCGCATGTGTCGCTATAAATCCGACACCCAACTCTGTTGCTGTTGGCGATCCGTTTCTCTCTCTTTGGCTCTTTGATTCCCGTTTTTTTCTTGGCTTTGTGATGCGCGTCACATATTAAATATTCAAACGCAATGTGTGTGTTGTCGCACGCGTAACGTGCAAACCTAAAACAAATGTATGACAAGGATGAGACCTCTTGCCCGTCTCTGCTGGAATAGGCAAGACACACAAAAACGAACATGAACCGTCGGAAACGTTTGCGTTTGTTCTTTTCCTTTTGCAAGTCTCTTTATGCAACTCCTTTCTCCGTTATTGGCTTCGAACTTTGATGTGTTTCGTGCCGGCTCAACGTCTGCAATCTTGCAAAGTGCCCTTCCCATTTCCTACTCTAAACAGAACGAAGCATCACCTGCTTGCCGCGTCTACAGTATTCATTAACTAAATAGTGTCTTAGATGATTCGACGCTTCCGGCCGATCAGCTGGCGGGTCCGTTTTTTTTTTTTTTTTCGGCACCTCATTTGAAGGATAATGTCAACGTTAAAGGTCTGAACAGAGATTGTCACTGCTCGTGGAAAAGCTGAACTCAGTTTGCATCCGGATGAAAACTGACGTTGATAATGAAGTTTTGATGATCACACATTTGCGTGCGGGAGTGCGTTCCTGGGAACTGTTGCGTACGAACTCGTTTTATGATGAAGGTCTCGGATTCTTGAACTATTAGACAAGTACGCGTTTTTCCTCCCCAAACGATGGATGAAGGCGCCATAGTTCCAGTACTACGTCATTTCTTTCAATCCAAGTGAATATTATTCCCATCTTCTTCCTACTTCATTTTGCACGTTGGAAACCTAAACTTGTGGCCTACCTGTACAATCGATTAATTGCCCCCTCCCAAACCCCAAGAATGTAATTGGTATAGAAAATGAAGTTATTTGGAAAGAAAACGATGCGAAAAACATTTTTCTTCAAGACTTTTCTTTTTTTAAATTTAAAGGGCCGATCATCGGAAAACTTTTCTCTCGGCCCAAATTTTCTATTACAGACACTTTTATTATAGCTCGTAAAACAAGACAGATCCGAAAAGAAAAAAAAAACATCAGTGATAAGTGTAGGAAGCCATTAGATATAGTCAATCGATAATATTGGCAAATGCTACAACAGCCATCGTGCGTTTAAATGTCAGCCATAAATCGAGCGCTTTAGTTGAGTTAAAGGCCCATCTAGATTCCCCCGTGGGCTGAATCAAAAAGCCAGTCTATATTAAATGTGAAACGAACACGAGAAGCTCAGCCAGTCCGACTTGATGTTTTGCAAATAATGACCTTATCAACGGAGAATAAAACACGGGGGCCCCATCGAGATACTTTCCAGCGCCATCATCCACCCAGAGCCAAAACAAACGACGATCAACTCTGGTGAACGCTTTTTTATTTGACATGTCTGATTTGAGTTTCGTCATAATAACATTTTTCGCTTCAGTTGTCGTGCCAAAGTCCTTCAACGGTTTCATTATGCACAACAATCCCGGTTAACCTGCAGTCCTCAACGTACTCGTGTAACCGAAACTTTTTCTTGCAAGTAAGGGATCCAACTTTAATCCGCTAATATTTTATCGGTTCGCAACACAAAATTACGGATACGATACGTCTAAATAAGAGAGAACTTTAGTTCAACTTTTCTACATTGCAGGTACGAAAAAATAGACGAACTAAACTGTTGGGAGAACGAAAAGTTGTGTACGAACCTGATGGACTCTAACAAAGTATTGACAATATTTTGTGAAGGTAAGCAACCCCATTTTGTTGTTTTCACTTAGTATACCCGTCTCCCTCAATTAAGACAAAAGATTCCGCAGAAAAAAAAAAAAAAAAAAGAAACAACACTAAAAGTTACACTGACTTTAAGTGTTGTTACTCGCTGAACACCCTGTGTTAGCTATTAGCCATCTATTATAGAAATAATGATTGCGTAACAATAACGGAGGATTAGGGCCTATTAGGATCTCCCCTCCCCAAAAAAAACGATGAAGGCCTACATATTTGTAATGGTGGACATATGTCGTTGTTATCTGTTTGATGTTGATAAAACTATGCCTGACAAGAATATAGATGGGATCTGTAATAAGTACGTAGTATACACACATTGAAAGTAAAAAAAAAAAAAAAGAAGGTACAAGGGATGTTGTTTTGGCCTTTAATGATCGTGGTTTTTGTTTTGCATTCATCCCTTGTCTCTTTGTGTATGTAATAAAACGTTAGGGATTTGCGCCATCGACTTCTTGTCGCTAGACGTTTAGCCGCTTTTTGCGGACTACCGAGTCATTGGGTGTACTGACCGTCTTTATATATATATATATATATAGATAGCTATAAAAAGAGAGGTGGAATCACCTGTCCAATTTGCGCGTGGACAATTTAGCGGCCGAGACGACCAGCATCGACCTCTGGCGGATTATTAAGCCCTCCCAATGCAGTTGGCTATTGCAAATAAAATACGATTTTCTTATATACAAGTCCACGTGTACGTAGAAACGATTTTATTATTATTTTTGTTTAATTATAAGAAATGCCCGTTCTTAAGTCGACCGACGTACACGATTGGTGTGCGAGGATCAGCCCGTTTCTCCGCCCACACATATTGAATATTCCATACCTGTGTCGTTCTAAATGGAGCCGTAACATTTAATTTGGAGGGGGATGTTCTTTCTTTCTTCGTCGGAGGGGAAGGAAGGCTTTTTTTTATTGGCAATTTAGTTCTGTGGGGCTCTCGGTATATTGGTGGCTACACCTTCATTTATCGGGGAGCGTGGATTGAACGCTGGACCATTTGAAAATGGGGGGTGGATTTTTTTTTTTCCTGTTTTTGGGCCATCCGCAATTCGTGTTTGCTACACGGCGTGTGTCCACCGCACAGCTCGAACGATCGGTCTAACTATATATCGTGTTATTATTTTATATCCCTTTGCGTTTATTGATCGCAATACATCCGCTTCTGTCTAGCGCAGCGTGTAAATACAGGGACGAAGCTATCGCGGCCCGAGCGATGCAAGGTTGGCAGTAGTTTATGTGGCCGGTGCCGCGCGCTTTATAGTCTAAACTATGGGCCCCACATAGAGCTCAGAGGGGGAAACTGTCACATCACGGGGGCGCGCAACATTCGTGCCGGCAATAGTCACTCGAGATCTACTTAATCCTCGAACGTAAATAATATAATATCGGCATACTTATTGTCAACAACCTTGAACTGCGGCGAAACATGGCGGCTGTACAATACGAGAGCGGATCATTCCACATATGTGGCATATCAAACCGTGTGTTTGTATAGCCATCGCGTCTAACGTGCTTTATTCGCCTCACGCTTTGCCAGCAAGAAGTACGACCCTCCAATGTAAGGAAAGCAAAAGACAGGAAAAAAAAGGAAAAAAAGGAGCAGCAGCTGACACGCATCGGGTTGATGCCACACGACCATCGATCGATCCGTGCGCTGCCGATGCGCTTGGAGGAACACAAGATCCCTTGCCTCTATATATATATATGTATGTGTGTGTGTGTGTGTGTGTGTGTGTGTACGACGTCCCGATTCGAGTCCCGCAGGCTCGGGCTCTATCCTTGCGTGTTTGTTTGTTTGTATAATGCACTGCAAAGATACTAAGGCCACACGACGGCGGACCCAGGCGACGACTGTTTGGGGAATAAGACGTTAATGAGGTACGTGCTGTTGGCTCTTGAAGAGCAACCCAGATTACTCGGGCTTATATTTTGGTTGTCGACTTTTTATATTGTGCGTATATTTATACGCCCTTACGTCTTGCAACTGTCGATGAAAACGACGCACACTTTCCTACAGCCCGTCGTATGCGAAGGGGGGGGGGGGGAGGTTCAAATGAATATTGCCTAGTAATGGCCTATTGAAGGGTGTTTTCGTGTATCCCGCATCGCGAGTCTGAAAGATGTTTAGAAAAGGCCTCGCTGAGATTGAGACAGCTATTCTGATTAATATTTCCCCGAAGAGTACGACCAAAGAGGGCTTCCCTTAGACGGTGTATGCGGCTCGCGTAAAGCACGTCATACTCTGCGAGACCCTTTTCGTTTTGTTTAGCATCAGGATTGCGTGGCATGTGCAAAAGCGAACAAGTAGTTTTTATAATGGTATTATGGATGAGCTTGTCAAACGACTGAATTCTCTTTGATGTTCCATTATTTCTTGAGATTTCTCTTTTTTCTACTTTTACATTTAATAAGCTTGGCCTTTCGCGAGGCTATGTTGGTGCCTATTAATATCAAATAATGGGACGTAAGCAGACGATAAAGATCTTTGGTTGCCCAGCAACGGCGATAGTTTAAGAGAGAGAGAGAGAGAAAAAAGGAAGCACTCGGACGCGAGTCGTCTGCTAAGATCAAGATCATTATCGTAACAATCAGCTGAAAGATCAAGGGAGATGCATTCGTCAGTGCGTAGCAGTTCATTAATGCAAAGCATTGTGATAACCGTGGCGTATGTGTGTGTAGTGCATTTCCTCGTCACCTTGTTACTTAATTGAATAATAAATCAAATATATTCTGTTCCGGGACAGCCTGAAGTGGGGAAACTCACAAATCTCTGTTGCACAGCGTAGAGCTAGATGTTTTTGTTAGTTCAATAACAACGAAATTGGAACTTCTTTATACTACAAGATGATGCTACGTCGTGTGACACATAATTCTCTGGTTGACGGACACGTCAATCTGTTCGGCAAATAAGACATTCTTAGCCCTTGTTCAAACAAAAGGACTAAAACTAAATTCTTGAAAATACGATGCAGCAACTGTCCCTTTGGCCCGTCATTCTATTACGTCTTCTATACGCTCTATTGTTCAATCGAATTTTAGTCGTAAAACAAGAAGCAAAAAAAGATATCTTCTTAGAACGAGAAATTTAAATTCTGGCAATAAAACGGAAGACGGTGCTATCGGGTGTGCGACATTCTGTTTTGAATATCGGAGAAACCTAATATAAAAAAGAAAATGCGTTTTTTTTTTACTGTCTTTTGTGGTTTAGTGTTTCTTAGCTTTGACGCTAAAAGACTCTCTCCCTTCTTCTTGTTCAATCAATCGGATTGCAACTGTCTCGCGTGCTTCTTTCGAGCCCTTCTTCTGTTCATTTTGCACGCCGAACGCGTCTGCCTTTCGCTTCTTTTCTTTTCTGCTAGATTTATTATTTACCGGGCATGGCCACCTCCGCGTTTGTTGTGATCATCAAAGGGAAAATGCTAGGACCCACCGTCATTTCAAATTCTGCCTCTCCATTTTTCTCTCACTCTCTCTCCCGTTTTACTCTTAAAAACACAAAAAAAAGAAACAGAACAAAACAAAAATGTATAAATCGTAAGGGTTCAACTGATTGCTTTTTGTGCGGAAAACATTAGAAGATCAAGAAGGAAATATTAAATAACAGTGAAAAAAAAAAAGGCAGCCGCCACCTGGTGAATAAAAAGGTTTTAGCCGTTACTTCGATAAAAACCAGTCAAACGAGAAACACGATTATCTTGTTTTCAGTCTACGGCCTGATTCTATGACTCACTATCGATTTCATCAAAAACTAAACTCGTAAGGTTTTTTCGTACTTTTTGCGGAACAATTCAGACAAAATCCAAACCACTCTCTGCTGATCATTATGTGATGGTGTGGAAATTGACGTACTTGATCGATGACATTCTGTGCATCACAAGCAGACGAAACAATGAGATGGGAAACTTGCTGATGTGAAAACCTTACAACAAAATAAAGTCACCGTGCAGCAAAAATAAAGTTTAGATAAACACATTTGATTATTCGTGAAGAAAATTTCTTATTCAAAGAATATACAAGTTCGTTGTTTTCACGTAAAAACGTAAACTAATGCGCCTAGAGCAAACGCTAAACCTATTGCATTGGCCCTTTCCTTTAACCGGTTAAAATTGTTTCTATGTTGAACTTTATCGAGTCGTTTCTTAAGTCTCCTATTATTCCGACGATCCGGCAGCATGAAAAGAGGCTCAAAACAGAAGTGCATTTTCTCACAGGCCATGTCAACGTTAAGTGGGGCAGTCGGGCTCCTCCTCCCATGGTAAGGCTAGAAATATAGTGTCTTTTTATTGAACTCTTGATGGACTACTAAGAACCTGTCACAGGCGTTCGTTGGAATACATTGTTTTTGCTTAAAAATCTTGACGTCTCTCTCTTCAATAATCGCCAGCTTCATCAGCTGTTTCTCTTTCTCCAATCAAATTAGTTGCCATTTTTTAAAAAGTATGTGGAATTTCAAATTTTTTTATTTCAGATGTTCCTTATTGCAAAAAATTGAATTATTTCATTAAATTTACCAAAAACAATTTATATTTGTTTAGTAAATTTTATTTCCAATTTTCTGGCAAAGAAGAAAAAACAAATTGGCAAATCGGCTGATTTGCATTTAAGCTCGATCGATTTTTAGTGACTCACTAAAGTTTTAAACACTTTGCTGAGTGCCTGAGACGCAGTTCTAGTGCTGCGTTCAATACGTTGATAACGTAAAAAACCAACCCATCTTCTGTGGTATCACCATAAACTCTGACGAATAGGTTCTAGTTGGACAGAAGAAAAAAGACAGCATGGCCACCATAATCAGTCAGTGTCTACGTGTTGCTATTTGCGTCGTTCTCTTTTCAAATTCATCGTGGGCGAGAAGCGAGAACGATGTACCAGGTTGGTTTTTCATAATCTTTGTAGCTATCTCTGCTTTTTTTGTGACATGCGGTCGTGTCGTCCAAAATGGAGGCCATTTTCAAAAAAAACCAAGATATAAGAACTAAGTTTTCACATTTTTCTTTACATATGCAGTGTTGTGCCCAGCTGTAGCTCCTGGTATTTTTGGTGATTTGACCCAGCATTATGGCTGTTATCTACCAGGTGTAGATGTGTTTGAGGTAAATAATTTTCTTGATCTTCAACTGGAGGGCTGTCCACTTTCCTTTAGTCTACGTCACTCCAGCCAAAGAGATTTTAAACTTTTATATTCTGTGTAGGACAAAATGAAACCAATTAAACCATCAGACATGTCCAGGGTAATGTCCTTATCAAGCACAGCTTATGATAGCTCACAAAGAATGATTTTCTTTTCTGTTTCCAGCTTAAGCCAGGAGTCCTACCTCGAACAGAATCATTGCCACCCATGTGGTTGAAAGAAATTTCAAGCCATTTGTTGAATTCTACTCGTCTGATTAACAACCTCCACCAAGAAGGAAGTCCAAAACTTGATGATGGCGACACAGGTATTCCCCCCATTATATTACAGGTGTATGAGCTGCAGTATTTCATAAAGATATTTAATTAGAATGTGATGGAAGTTGTCCTTCGTCACCCTCGTGGGTACCTCAGTGCTGCCGAGCTGAAACTCGATTGGTGTACCCACTGTATGGTCGCTCGCTCACCACCGATCGATTGGTGCCTATCGCCCAGGAGTTGAACCCCAATGGGATCCAGCAGCCGGTCGTCTACCGCCACTGCCTGTAAGTCACTATAACTCTATTCGCCCTTTCCATGTCTGATTCAATTGAGTGGTTTTGAAAACATGAAATCGAGCACTTGGCTTTTCACTATTTGCTCTCCCGGTTTTCCCCTTTTGTGAAACGGTGGCAAAAAAAGGTCGGAGGCAACAGAATTGGTGCACGGTCGCTGCCACCAGAGCACTTTGCCTCGTCTTTTTTTTATACCCACGTCCGGAGGTTATCCGTACCGACAGGATTTGATTCTCGTTCCCAACAACTGCGAATGCCTTGTCACTTTAGGCCGAAAAATTGAGAACAATTTGGACGAATCGGACAAGCAAGACGCTCCCGATAGCACCACGCCTGCCACTTTGTGAGTCTATCACTTTTGTTTGTGTCTTTGATTTTTTTGCTCAAAGTCACACTCCCCCCTTCTGCTTTTGTTTTTCGCTCATTTTCCAAAACGTCTGGAGCGTAGGTTGCCTTTAAACGAAGGTTCTGGCATGGGTGGTGTCGAGAGCAGTCCAGACTTGGCCATGGTTCGGGATGAGCAACTGATCCTGCATCATCGGAATTTTTGATCGCATCGTCAGTGTCGGGTACCTACTTTTATAAACGACACCATCGACAAGCGCTCTGACTTGCCGTCACTACTCACATTGTTGTTCAGTTTCTTCTCTCCCCAATCCTTTTGTTGTTCGTCCTCACGTCCCTGTCTTGCTCTCAATAGATCGTTACATACAAACAGGCTAATGCGATGCGTCAACTTGCGATACACTTGCTGGCCTTTTCGTGAAGGTTAACCCTGAAGGGCAATCCTCTTCTCTTTTCAAGTTGATTTCTCTCTTTTTTTTCCGTTTAATTTCGACTTTTTTTTTTCATTGACTCGCTGTTGACAATTCTCTGCATCTATTTTGTAAGTTGAGGGAAATGTAAAGAGGGAAACAAGTTGACATTGGTGCACTCGGCGATGAGGAAAGACACTGTCTAATGAGAAAGAGAGAAAGCCAACTTTGACTGGGTATGGGAAAGAAAGTTTTGTCGTGGAATGATGACACGAACTGGTAAAGGTCTCGTTAGTTCTAAATCTTTCTTCTTTTTCGATACTTGTTCGACTGTCCATTCCACTTTTCGATTGCCTTACTTGGACAGGCCGCAAGCTCTCGTTTTCAGTACGGCCATCGTTAGTGATGCCATAATGTTTGTCTCTTGTTTTGTGTGTTGTCTGTGGACGACGTTAATGGATCGGGGAAATTATTGTTTTGTTTTTTTTCGTGTATTTACACGTCCTCTTTATTTTTTTTTTAGAAAGTAAAACGATTACTTTTCATTTATCCTTTTTTTTTTCTTCTTTGGCTCCCTGTTCGTTTGTTGTCGCGCAAGAGGATTAACCTTACTTATTGGATTTGTACTTCTCGTTTTTTCTTTTGTCCTTTTAGAGACATCGCCTTTTTTATCCGTCCTTCTCATTAAAGCCCGATTACCACAGTGACTTTGTAATTCCAATTCTAATGCTAAAAGGGGAAAGGGAAGTAGAGAATTGCGTTTGCGAGGGACGGGGGGTTCAATCAACTGGCGCTGGCAAATAATTAAATCCATCGAAGCGGCGCACAGACTTGCAGCTAATGTTTTACATTGTATACTTCTATATGAACGATCGGGCTGTGTTCTAACCCACAACACACATTCTGTTTAGGTAAACTGTATGAAGTGCTTTAGTAGGGACGACCTCTGTTATTAACATCCCCTTGTCATTTGATTCCAATAGGAGGTTTGAATTGTACATTTTCGGCGGCTCATAAATTGCGAAGGATTATCATTTGAGGGGGAATTGTCGTTTAAAAAGCTTTTGATGATTTTATGGCCCACTCTTTCAGTCCGTGATGGTTTTATGCGCTCGTAATATTGCTCAAACACAGCGAAGGTTGTGTCACGCAACATTGTCTTTTTTCATTTTCACTGCAGATGTTTTTATCTGACAACATTGAACATGATCCCTAGTCCGGCTATCGTTCCTCTTTTCTTGCTTGTTATCTCGTTTACAAAAATAAAGGGAGTGGAGGGGGGGGGTGTGTTGTCGACCACTTTTCCCAATCGCCAATAGATTTGGTGTGTGTCATTGATTCTTCTTGCTTTCCGGCCGCGTTCCATTGTAGATCACGAAGTCGCATTCATTCTAGCGAGGTTAGTTTTCCCTCCTTATTTTTTCTCGAATCAACGAGCGAAGAGAATAATATTTATTCGTGTCTTTGTACACAAAAAAAAAACAGCAGCTATTGTTGTTTATTTTTACTTGAGAACGAAACGAAAGTAAATGATGGTTGTAGAGGGGGGGGGGGCATGCTTGTTGTCGCAGTAGCGGCAGCATTGTCACTACTCGTCACAGTCAGACTCGCTTTCTTTCTCGATATATAAAATCTATAAAACTGCATGGCTCACGAGTTTTTGTCGCACCGTTTCTTTGACGTGCGCGTTTCTGTTGTATGTCGAGCCATTTTGAAACCAAAGGAAATGTATGTGGAAAACAAAATGAAGGGCAGACTAGGAGCAATGCGCCATGAAAAAACCATTCTTTTTTTTTTTTCTGGGTTCCCCGGGAGGTTTGGATGACGACGACGACAACGTCTGAATACTTGATGAAAGCATCTTGCAAAACTAGGTTCACTCTGCACAGCCAAACAAAGTATACAGACACATAATTCCGAGTGCAATTTAGTTGTAGACAACAACAACAAACATTATCTAGCACCATTAAGCGAAAAACTGCAAAGATGGCCTCGCTGTGTATGTATGATGTTCTCAATTTGGTCCCCCCACCCCCTTTTTTTTTGTATGTGTGTTTGCACGATTATGCTTCATCATGATTGCCGGGATGACCATTTAGAAAGACCAAAGAAAGACACACACACATATTCATTTAGAAGTTTATATCGCACTAGATGAGAAGATTGTGCGGCTCGACTTGCGCAGTCCCGCTGACTACGGTTTTTTTTTCTTGCGGGACCCATACACTTGCAGCGGTACGTTTCGTTTCCCCCTCTTGGTGCGTGCGTGTAAAGTTGAGACTGCCGAGTTTGGCCTCGATGCGATTCACTCTGGCGCGGACGGTGGAGCGGACAGGTAGTCACAGAGTTGCTGTGGACAAGCTCTGTGCATACGCCGTGTGTGTATTACGTCCATTTTTTTTTATGTTTGTGTGTGTGCGTGTGTCAGTGTGCGGAAGAGCCGACCGGATGTCCAATTTTCCCATTCTCATTTCCATCGGATTTGATTGTTTTTATTTTTTTTTTCGCGTCTCTTGGTTCGTTTCCGTTTGCGCATTTCTCGCAGTTTTTTTTTTTTTCTTTAACGGACTTCGACGCTCGGTTTTTCGAAAAAAGAGGAATCCGTTCCTCACTCCACCGGCCGAAATGGTTTTTGAAGCGATTTTCGATTGTAGAATGAAGAAAGACAATTGAAACACACACGTAGATGTTCGCCATAGTAGGGAAAGAACAAAGTTAATACCACATTGCAGAAATTATTGTTTTTCTTTTGAAAACCCATATCGCCAGAGTGTCTCTGTAAATATTTGATAGGCAAGAAAAAGCTATTCGTTTTTTTTTTGTTTTTTTTTTGTTTTTGCGTCTTCGTTCTTTCCGTGTTTAAATGTGGCCGAGTGTGTAAGTGTGCGTGAGTGTTGCGTGTGAAATCGAGTGAAGTATCGCGGCAATGTTGTTTTTTGTTGTTCACTTGCCGTTTACGGCGGGTTAGTTGAAGGAAAATAAATCATTTGGAAGAACAAACAACATTAAAAAACACACACACACACACACACACAAAGAAAAGGCCGGCCGATGCCGTGGAACAGCTGTGGATTGGTCAGAGCCACGAGCAGGTCTGCTCACATCTCGTCTCGCTCTCAAGTTTTGGCTGCTGCTGGATCTGTCGAGCCCCACATCCGGCAGCAACCACCATTGGAGCGACGACGACCTTAAGGATCCCATCCGGTGCCATACGCACATCATCCCAAGCAGAACCAACTACAGTAAAAACGAGGAACATCTGCGTTTTGTTCCTTTATTTCATCTCCGTTGGTCGTCTTCCCCTTTTTCTTTTCGTGTGTGTGTGTGTGTCTGTGTCTGTGTGTGTGTGTGTGTGTTTTACTGACAGTCACGGCGGGTCATGACGTCGGTATTACAAGTCCTCACAACTGTGACGATGATCGGCTTTTTGATATGGAATTGTGTGGTGGTGGCGGCGGCAGCGTCGGCAGCTGCGGGAACGGGATCGTATCGAATCCGGTCTCGGCCGCCTGCCGGAACGACGCACCAATCGCGGTCGTCATCAACGGGCATGAGCCGCAGCAGCGGCGCAGGCAACAGCAATTGGCAAGACGTTTATATCGCTGGTTTTTTGGCGCTGAGCGACCACGAAATCGAGGCGCCGCTGGGCCAGGGGGTCATGCCGGCCATCACGCTGGCCCTCCGCCATTTGGCCAACAGCACCTTCCTCCACGACTACCGACTGCGTCTCCTCTACAACGACACGCAGGTACTGCCCCAACAGCGTTCATCCATCTTCTACTCAATGATCCATTTTTGCTCTTCTTTTTCTCGCGTCATTTGATGATGATGACGCTGATGGAAAGCGATACCTTTGCCCTCCCAGAGGGTGCTCCATCACGCAAAACTTGTTATATATATATATATATATATAAAGAAGAACATGAAGCTCGCAACAATAACGAGAGAAAAAAAAAAAAACACATCTCGAATGAGAAGAAGGGGGTAGATTTCGTTCAACTAGCGCCGTGATACCGAACGCAGAGATCTGATTTCTTTAGGGAGTCGTCAGTCAATTTTAACCAGCTCTTTTTGTTTTTTGTTTTTTTTACTGGGCCATCCAGGGGGAGAGAGATAGAGTCTATTACCCATTTGCTTTTTCATCAGCTCAAGTCATCTCATCTTCATCCCATCTTGTCTACGACTTACCTTCCAAATAGAGCACCTTTTGCCTTTTGTTTTCTTTCTTTTTTTTTTTTTTTTTTTTTTTTTTTTGTTGGATAGAATTGCAATAAAGAAAACAAAGCGTTAGTGGCTGCCATTCGAAACTTGTTTGGCTAGAAAGAAAAATAAAAGGGGCCGTTTTTTTTATTTGATCGTCTCGTCTTCGTAGTCGGGACCCAAGTGTATCAACATTTTTTTTTGAGGCAGTCCATTTTCAAAATGAATGAATTCCGGCAACAAGTTGGCCATTGCCACAACTTATGGAGCGAATCGGGGCTTCTTGTTTGGACGGACGGCGAGAAAAAATGATAGACGGCCATGCACACACGTAAAAAAGAGATGCAATTCAAAGAGACACAACAACCATTGGCATCCGGATGTTATAGAAAAGCAACGTTTCGTTTCATTCTTCAATAAGTTGTGTTTTGGGAGTCTGAAAGACGCACATGTTGTGCGATGTTTTATTGTTTGCATCAAAATTGAATGGCTGTGGCTCTTGTTTATTGTGCACATCGTGATTAGAATTTGCAAATCAATTTTTTATGGAACATAGCGAACCCGGGCGAATCCATTTGAAACAGCCGAGCCCATCCTTGATTTTGTTGCGAATCGATCGGACATTTTTTTTTTTTTGTTGTATTCGTCCATCATTTGAATTCCGTTCACACCCCAACGGCTCTTTGCCCTATCCATTCACTTTATTGTTGATTATTCAAATGGTGTGAGATGAAACTCCCGTTTTTCCAATAGCACTCGATTGAAACGTGAATTCTTTTGAATGTCTGGGTCAGTTATTTTTTTTTGTCTCCCAAAAACGACCTCTTCATATGCAAATTCAGGGCACCTCGATGTTACGACCAGCACCGCTCCAGTGCTTCTACCATTGCCTTTCCCTCTCTTTTTTTAACGTTTGGTGTTTGATTTTTGATGTAGAGATAATGCTATCCGACGTTTAGTTTCGATCCCTCCTCTTCACTTGTTTGAAAAGGACCAATCCAAAGAGTTTTTCAAGACAAGAAAAAAGAAACTTTACGAAAGGGATTTTGTTGTTTAGTGTGTGTGTGTGTGTGTGTGGGAGGGAGAGAGAGAGACTCGCTTCGTTCCCTCGTTGCTACGCCCTCTGAATTGATCCGCTGCTTTCCATTTTCAGTGAGTGTGTGTATGCATGTGAAAAGAGTGGAGGAGGACCAGCGCCTCCCACCCGTATCGACTGATTAAAAAAAAAAAGCAGGTTTTTTTTTTTCAGGCGTTTCACTATGCAAACGAGTGCAGGTGAATAAAGATAAGCTCACGCTCTCTTGTCATGCAGATTCTCTTTTCATTTTTTTGTATAATCACCTCTTCTAATTGGCCAATTGTTAAGACAATTTGGTGGGAAAATCGCGTTAAAAAAAAAAAAAAAACGGAAAAATGAAATGGATTTGATCGGGAAAAATGAGAGGAAAAAGGGAGTACGTGAAATTGAATCGGTGGCAGTGGACGTGACGATGGATGACATGGCTGGGTTGGTGTGTGTGTATGTATGAATTGGATTATGATCAAAGCGTCCAGCAAACATGACCGCGCCTCTTTGCGGATGGATCAGCTTTCTCTGCCAAGTCCGGATGTCTTGAGAAAATATTTATTCGACGAGCGTGAGCCAACCGACACGACACTAATCGATCGTCACGAGTTGGGACACGGACACGCGGAGAGCGATGGATCTGTGAGCTTGCACGGATCCCCCCTCTGTTTCTAGTCGTGACCTATTGCTCCTCTTGTACGTGTGTGTATTTTCTCTCGTCGTGACCCCCTGCCCAACTGTACCCGACAATGAATAAGCGAAGCTATCGAAAGTCAAATGTCAGGGTAAAGCAGCGCCAAAGTCCATCAGCCAATGGACAATGAAACCCGAACTGGCTGTTTGGATTGATAACGTGGCATATGCCGTACCCCACCCCCCCCCCCCCCCCTCCCATCCTATTGATGCGGGCCCAACTCTGAATTGACTTGGCGTCGCCATTTACAGCACAACTGTGCACAATAGTTTGTTTCTTCTTTGTTTTATTTTTTATTTTTTGCAAGTTTTCACATCGTGCGGGGTAGTGGGAGTTGTGCAACGCCCCTCGTCTCTCACCATTTTTTTTTCGAGGTCGGGGAGGGTTTCTTCTTGCGTTTTGCTCCATCGATCGAGCATTTTCTCCGCATGTTGATTCAGCTCTGTGGCGGCTGCTGCAGCCCGTCTTCTTACCTTGCGCAGGAGACGAGCATTTGCATTGACGATGGGACTACCTGTATGCTCCTAGACAATAAGATGCGCAATATCTGAAGGAAGGCCAAACTTGGCATAATAACTTATTGCGAGTTTGGGGGCCGTTTTGCGTCATGCCAAAGTCTCGTAAACTTTGTGATTATGATCAGAATAACTTGGCAGGCTCCTTCTACACACGTTTGTAACGTTTGGTCGTCATAGTTGGCCAGCGTCTCTTTGACCAAAAGGGCCGACCCCCTTTGTCGTCTTTCCCCTCTCCATCTCATTATCATGGCCATGAGTCTTATAGACCGAAAGGACGGGCTGCCCAGTAGAATAAGGGGGGAACGTTTGTTGTTTTTTTTTTTTTTTGTTTGTTTTTTTTTTCTTATTTTTATACGAAACGTCTTTTGGAACAAAAAAAACAAACAAAAAAACAAAGAAAGAATAAATTTGAGGGTGTCATGGTGCCGAGTTTGATTGGCCCATCAGCCACAGCCGCCGGCACTTGACGCAACTAAAATATCTTGGACCGAAGGGCTGATGCCAAATCAATAGTCGACTTTATCCTGCGGGCTATACCCGAAAGTGTTCTCGAATTCAGGCCGGGCCAAAGAAGAGATGATCCATCAAGAAGCAGCCACAGTAGCGCACACACACACACACACACACACACACGTACACGTTTGCACAAACATCATGTCAATTTCTTTCTTTTATTTTGTTCATTCGCGTGGTCGATGATGATCCATCTCTTTTTCGCTCTCTTCACCCAATGCTCTTCACTCATTCCTTCCGGCTTCTCTTATATCAGGTTATGGCACCGCCCCTCCCTTTTTTTTTCTCTCTCTCTCTCTCTCGCATGGCGGAAATCCGAAAGCGGAATAAGATGGATGCAATGTACTTTTGCAGCCAAAAAAAAAAGAATGACGTTAATGCGCATTCTTCCGCTTTGATTGTTAGCCATTGAAGATATTGTATAAGCAAAGTTTTACATGTCATTTTGGGCCCATCCCCTCTCGCGTGCC
Source organism: Daphnia carinata (assembly GCF_022539665.2). Lineage (NCBI taxonomy): Eukaryota > Metazoa > Arthropoda > Branchiopoda > Diplostraca > Daphniidae > Daphnia > Daphnia carinata. The sequence continues at coordinate 5,200,478 of NC_081337.1, forward strand.
ATCTCCTCGTTGTCGCTTCGGCGGATGGCCTTTCTAGGAAAACGGTGACGTCAAACTTGGCCCAAAAGGTAGAACTGACCGCGACGAATATTATTCAATCTAGACGCTGGAATAAGAGAGGAGCTCAGCTAAACATTCGAGACGCATAAAAAGCTACCTGTGATTTCTCTTTTTCTCTTGGCCGGTCTTTTCTTTTCTTTTTTTTTTTTTTTCTACGTAAATTTAAAAAGGAATTGAAGAAATGAATAAATAGAAAAAGAAAGACGAGGGGGTGAGCATGGAACTAGGTTAGGTTAAGCTCTCTATGATCCCCCCCCCCCCTCCCCCACCGTACACTACCGCAACAGCTTTTGGCATTGCATTTCAGATTAGAAGACGGCCAGCAGATCCTTTTTTTTTTTTTTTTTTGTATTTTTATGTTGTTGTCTGTCGAGTCGGTCACTGGCTAAAAAATCTGTCGCATTGGCCGTCCAAGACAAAAGGACGGGAAACTGTGTCAGCGCAGCGGAACGGCTAATAAACGTGAAGGACGTGAAAGAGACAATAGAACAAGGATCCTCCTCCTCTCTCTCTCCCATTGCCTTGTTGTGTGTGTGTGTGTGTGTGTGTTCGATCTTGTTTCGTTGCATCGGACTGGAGGTGGTCCATTTTGCGACTTTTATTTTTGATGAAAAACAGTTAGTTGCATTGCAAAACGTTTCAGCTTAAGTTGATCCGGATTGGGATTGACTTTATGCGTTTCGAGACGATAACAAAAAAAAAAAAAAAGGAGATGCAAGTCGGCTTTCTTTTGGCCATATACGCCGGCCATCAATACATCATTTTCTGATGGTTATGCTATCGCCTATCGTGGCAAGGGGGAGGAATGGGCGGATGGAGGTGGGTCGCTTCTACTCCATCAAGAATGTAACATAGGGCGGACACGGACAAGCAAGGAAGCCAAACACGGCCAATAGCACCAGGTTCTCCAAGTGGCAAAAATGAGTGCCGAAAAAAAAGAAAAAAAAATAACATAGGCGGCTACATGCTGGGGGTGTTAGGTGATGAAGCGGAAACCGGAAGAAACGTATTTTTGGTTTTGGTTTTGGTTTTTTTTCTTCCTCCGAAGTAATGAATCACAGTTGTGCCACAATCTTCTGGCAATCGAGTTGGCGACCTTTTCCCTAAAAAAAGAAAACACATCAATAAATAAGTAAATAGCAACTAAATTGATGAACATTGGAAGCCAAATATGTTTTTGGTGTGTATCGTTTCTCTGTCCTCTTGTTCAATTCCATTGATTCTCTGCCCATCTTTTTTTTTTTTTTTTTTTTTGGCATGGCTTGGCAGAGTCTGGCCAACATCCACGAAGCTTTCACGTCGACTGTCTTACACTAGTTCTTTTAAAGAACGCCGTATTCATTGGCTCTCACCAATCCCTCGCTTTCGTGACCACCTTCCGTTACACTTTTTGATTTGATTCAAAAAAAAAAAAAAAATAAGTTTGTCGATCGATGTTTGTTTTTTTTTTTTTTTATGCCGCGGTTTTGGCGATGTTTGTGGGAAGAATTGAAACATTTTCATAGGATGGCATAGCAGCTAGATGACTACGACAGGTATCTGAAGTAGAGGGAGAGGGGGAGGATGAAAGCGATTGCGACCTAGTGGGGAAAGCCAGAAAAAAAAAAAATTCATTTTCAAACGTGAATCGATTGGAAGATTGGAATGGAATTGGAACGAAATTGAAACGTTTCGCAAAAAAAGAAAGAAGGAAATTGGGATAGCAAGAAGCTTCAATCTGTTTCTCCTCTGCGAAGAATTCGTTTGATTAATGCACACACTTGACAAAGTAGACAGTTCTACGGCCTATTCTAAAGTTGTTCAAATTGCGCGCGCTACCCGGCCCGAAGAAGCAGCAAAACAAGAAACGCTAGTTGTGACAGGCCCGACTTGATTAAAGCACTCCGACTTGCACAAGATTTTACCTCATTTCTCCCCCCCCCCCCCCCCTGGAGCAATAATATTTACATGAAACTTTTCCCTCTTTTGGATTATGCTGTGCTGCATAGTTGAGTCTCTCGTCTCTTTGCAGTTTTCATTTATAGAGAGACGAGGGCAAAGCCGCTTATCAAGCGATTCCGCCATCATTCCGTCTATTTTCTCGTACGGCCAAGACGAACATCCAAGTTCCTTTTCATATGACGCACGTCGCAAATAAAGTTTTCACTTGTATCTTACGGGCGCGCTAACAAAATTCGTGGGCCGCTCGTTTTCGTGTACGTGCCCGTCCCGTTCACCTCCCCTTTTTGATCAGAGAAAAAGAAAAAAACAAAACAAACAATGTAAGAGAATACAGCATATCATTATCATCGGATGATGGATTTGCGCCCATCCATTCTTTTTTCGAGCATCTGTTCAAGTACGATTGAGTCGCTTGCCGAACCAACTACTTAACCTAAAAATATTGTCTGCGATGTTGCAGAATAAGAGGCCATAGAACACGGGGGAGGGTGGGTGCTGTGTAGCTACCCCGGCCCATGTGTGTTTCTCATTGCGAGATGAGCAGGGAATGCGGGTTGGGGCATGTCGAATCAAAGATGAAAAGAGCGTCCAAGTCCAGCAGGGTCGTCGTCGCTACACTGTCTACGTAATACATTTGACGGCGTTATGGAACGAGAGCGAGAGAGAGATGAGGGCGAGTGATACACCTTATCCAACGTCCAGTCCCCATTCCGGCGCTGCCTTTTAGTGCACGCCTATAAACTAAGATATGAATGTTGTCGGCTGTGTGTGTGTACGTGATGATGTGAGAGAAGAAGAAGAAGAAGAAAAAAAAAAAAAAAAAAAAATCTAATATAAGGTGGCAATAGCGTATCGCGTAGCTCCTCTATCTGTTTATTACATTGGGAGGACGAGCAGAGGAAATCCCTCCTTGCTAGATTCACTTGTGATCCTTTCGTCTGCAAAAGAAGAGAAAGCATCGAACAAGGAGGAGCCAATGTGCTGAAAAGCGTTTGGAAAAAAATAGATAGACTGGTTACATATCAAAAGGATGTCGAGCGCTACGTGTCTGTGTGTGTGTGTGTGTCTGATGCAGAGGCGTCGTTTCCTTTTCATTCATTTCACTCTGCTGGATCGAATTCAAGTTGCCGCTCCTATATATCTGAGCCCCGTATGTACGCATGGCCAATAACAACGGCATCGTAAGGCGACATAAGCACATTTCACGTGCGTCCCCCCCTTTCTTTCATTTTTTTTTTTTTTAAGCTAAAATATGTTGGAAGCTCTGCAGATGTTTGTCGGCATATTCAAAAAAAAAAAAAAAAAAAAATGGCACGACACGTTTCTTTTTCAAGTTTCGACTCCCCAAAGTGTCGGCTTTCTTTAGACGTTCTATTGTCATCGGCTTCTTTCTCCCTTGAACTTGATCTATTTTTTTTGTTGTTGTTTTGTTTTCTATATATTCACGTTTTGCTGCAAGAATGAAAGGGGCAGATCCGAAAGCTTTTCGGCCTTTCAATCAGCGGTGGCAATGGGCCTATTCGGCTATAGACTTGTGCTTGAGCGAAATAGTTTGTTGTCATACGTGCCAATCGGCGATATGAATTGACGATCTAACCTGCTTGTCTGTTTTTCTTCCTTTTCTTTGGCGAGACACAACTCAGTTATGCGCACTGTGAAACGATAGCCATGACGTTAGGCTGTGTATAGAGAAGCAAAAGAATGAAGCAATCGATTTTTGCCAAACTGCAGTGGCATTGAAGAAAAGTTTTTGGCTTTAGAAACGAAAGTTTGGAGCTGGAAAAGAGGCGGCACTGGTGGTGCGGAACACCCTCTTTTCATTTTATTTTTTTTTTTTTTACAGTATATATATATATATCTCTCTTTTCTGGATTCTGAATAAAATGCTCATTTCATTCCGGCTAAATTGGCCAGCTGCGTAGAGAGAGAGGCTTCGTGTGCAGAATAGCAAAGAGGGGATCTCACAGCAGGCAATGATAGTCGCATTTTTTTTTTTTTTTCAAAAAACAAAAAACAAAACAAACTATTTCCTTAATAAAAAACAAACAAAGAAAACACATTTTATTTCTCTTGTTCTTACGTCGATCGTCTGTTCTATTATGCACAATGGGCCGGCATTAGCTAGAGTTATTTCCTTTTTTTTTTTTTTTTTTTTTTTTTAAACTCTACATCGATATCGATATAGGCGTGTCTTGAATTGGATTTTTTTTTTTACCCCCTCAGTTTCTCGCGACGCCGCTCCTACTTTCAACATTTGAAATTTGCATACAAAAAAAAAAAAAAATAAAATAAAGAGCCCCCGAAAAAAAAACAAAAAAAACATGCAGGGATCCACTCTCGCATATCAAAGTTGTAGATCTAAACACAACATTGAGAAAAGAATATTAGACGATGCCACGCGCCTTTCGCTATGGCATCCCATCATAACATAGTAGTATATGTACTGCCACTGCTAGTGCCACACTACCATAACAACTATAGTGGTGGTGGTGGTGGTAGTATCCCGCGACGGATTTATTAGATCAATTCTTTCTTCTTTTTTTTTTTTTTTTTTTCAGTCACATGCTCCTCTTTTGAACTTAAATGACGTGCATCCCTCCCCCCACCGAAAGTCTTCATTTCTGTTCGGATCTCATCTGTCCGCGATTTTTGTTTCCTATTTGTTTTGTTTGGATTTGCCAAGGTTTAATCGTACCTTTTGTTTTGTTTTGTTTTGATTAGCTTTGCACGGGCTTGACATAGATTTGGACCGTCTTGTATTCCAGTGAGATTTTCCCTTGGACTCGGGGATTGTTCGTGATCAGATTCCGTCCTTTTCTCGTTTGTTTCTTTGGCATTTTTTCGCATCGCCGCGGGTTTCCTACACAAGGAGAAAGATCCCCCCCCCGTCCTTATGGCGGCAGCGACATCTGTCCGTCTCCAAATCTCTCCCTCAGCCCGATTCGCTTTCTGAAGCAACACGCACGATTGGTTTTTTTTTTTTTTTTTCTTCTTCTTTTTTTCTGCCCAAAAATAAGAAGGGAATCCTTATTATTATTATTATTTTTTTTTTTTTCATCGTTTAGCTTTTATTTGTGTAAAAAAAAAGTTTATTTCAAAAGAGAGAGAGAGCAAAAGAGCACCAGCAGTGCCACACAGTCTCTGGAGGCTCTTACGCAGTATAGCGTTAGCCCTACAGGCCGAAGCTCTGCGGCCGGGACTTTTCTTTTTTTTTTTTTTTTTTTTTTTTTTTTCTTCTTCTTTTTTCTCGATGCTGATTTCGCGGCCGCTCAGGTCGTTCTATGGATGGATATTAAAATATCGATCCGTTATTTTTCGCCCTTTATGGATGAGGCACACCATCAGTGCACGTGCCATTTGCGCGTCCATAACCGCCGTCCTGTTTTTTTGTTTTTTTTTTTCTTAAATTCTTGTTCACTCCAAAAAAATGGAATCGCCGTCCAACAGACACGAAAGAAAAAAAGTTTCACGTATTGCCTTCGTTTTTTGTTTTTTTTTGAGAAAACCACAAACCGTTTGCGCTGCTCATTTGACAGTCCCCTCCTTTTTGGTGCGCTCGAACGCGTCCGTGCTAGCCGATGGTGGGGAAACGGGTTGATAGGGTTGGCAATGTCGCATGGGCCTGGCAAGGTTCTCTGCCTAATCTCTCCGAAAAGTACGACAGAAAAGAAACGAAAAAATTGATGGCCAAAAGTAGAAATGAAGTGTGTTGCTTTGTTTTTGTTTTTATGTCTCGTCGTTGAGTATAGGAAGACGACCGGGCGGCCGTAAAAGCATGTGTGCCCGTTTGGACTCGGATGAGGCAGCAAATCATACACCGACGAGCTCTCTCGGCCTCTAATGGATGTCTGCGAGGTTATTACGAAGACCCCCCGTGAAAACAACAAAAAAAAAACGAAAATAAACGTTAACGGCCGTGTGTGTGTGTGTGTGTGTGTGTGTGGCAAAGCGTCGCTGAAATTGAATGGCCAAATATGTTTTTCTTTTTTGTTTACTCGTTGGGATCGAACGAAAAAAAGAAAATGGCCGTTTGAATTGCTCGTCGCCTTTACAAGATCAGTACGTTAAGAGTTTCCCCTTTTTTATTTTGGCGACTGGTTGAATGGCGCCTTTTGTCGAGTGTGAAAAGCACTCGACGCTTTTAAGTCGATTGATCAGAAAAACCAATTTTATTTTTATTTTTTTTTTCCCCTCCTTTCGCGTTCTTTCAATTTAGATCAGACTGTCATCAATTCAATAGAAAAAAAAAAAAAAAAAAAAAAAAAGGCAGCCCGAGTTTTCTATTGACCGTTTCTTTCAACGCCAACTGGTGTCTTCTTATCACGTACACTCGGCTTCTTTCTTGAAAGACTTGCATGTGACGTTGCGCATTTTTGATTTCAGGATTATTTTTTTCTAGTTTTTTTTTTTTTTTTTTTTTTTTTTTTTTAGTTTGGCAGGATTTGGGATTTTCCCATCGTGCTCCAGCACTTGCCCGTTCTAAGGGGAAGGGGGGACGTAGAAGGTGTCAGTCAGCGTAACATTTGACGTGTTGATAGGATTCGCTGCTCGTGGCAGATCCTCTTTTGCTCTCGTGAAAATCTCTTTTCTGCCCGATGAACCTCTCGACTTTTTCTTTCTTTCTTGTTTTTTTCTGTGAAGGGTTTTTGCGTACATTAATGTAAAAAAAAAGACGCCATCGTTGCCATGGCAACCGACCTATAGATTTTTTTAATGGCCTTACCTGAAATGCCTTGTTTTGTTTTTGCAGTGCAGCGCCTCTGTGGGGATGAAGGCCTTCTTCGACATGATGGACAAGGATCCGCGCAAAGTCATGATCCTCGGCGGCTCCTGCACTTCCGTCACCGACTCGATCGCCAAGACGTCCAAACACTGGCGCATCCCCGTGGTAATTGAATTCATTCAATTTCTACGTTTCTCTTTTTTCTGACGTGGCAACCGCGAGGCCATTGGACGACCCGCGTTGCCTTGGCCACCCTTTCTTGCCACTCTGATGAATCCATTTTGTTTTTTTTTTGTTTTTTTTTTTTTTTTTTTTTTTTTTTTCATTTTCCGTCTATTAAACGTAAAATGTTGGACGAATGGGATTGCTGACGTCATCAGCTGTCGTACGCCGACACGCACCCGATGTTTACGCGAAAGAGCTACCCGAATTTCTTCCGGATCGTGCCCAGCGAGAACGCCTTCAACGCGCCACGCGTCAAACTCCTCCAGGCCTTCAACTGGACCCGCGTCGGCACCCTCTACCAGAACGAGCCGAGATTCGCCCTGGTAAGTCTTCACTTTCTGCATTTTTTTTATATATTTTTTTTTTTTTTTTTGACGATTAAAACTCATTAAAGCCGATCAACGCTGTCCAACCTATTCATCATTCTCTGTGCCAAACGCCAACCCCCCTTCTTTCTTTTTACATGTGTATTCTCACCGAGACTGTGTGTGTTTAACAAGCCGTGTATAAGGCCATTAGCAAGGAAAAGCCAAAAGAAAGAGAAAAGGAGATAAAAAAAACAAAAACAAAACAAAACAAATTGTTGGCTTCAGTCCCGTGTCTTGTCCCGCGTGATGTCGCACGATCGTGATGGATAGCCAGTTCATATCTCGTTCTAGTCCATGCAGTCGCTTTACTATTGCCAGTTGATGGATGAGAAATCATTTTCTTTTTCCTTGCCTTTCTTCCGTTCTGGTTATGACGATGCCGACGGCTATAAGTTAGCCAACGTTATCAATAGATCGATTCAATCGACAACCCGCTCGAACGATTATGACTATTTGGCTTTGCTCGCCCGAAATGCTTTTTCCTCGTCAAAGAGATCATATTTTTTTTGTTTTTTTTTTTTATATATATATTCTCGTTTGTTTTTGGGAGCTCTCCGAGGCGGTTAGGGGAGGAGGGGGGGGGGGGGAGGAGAGGTTAATCGTTGACTGATCCTGTCCGTTCGGTTTGACATTTCCGTAAACACAAAACGTACGTCTTTTGTCTTTATGGCGCGACGTCGAAATGGCCATGCCCAACTGACCGTTCGACCTCTGCCTTGCCCCTATGTGTTTCGCCTTTACTCTCTCTCTCTCTGCTGTGTGTTATGAGCACACGAATAACTGCGGATGGCTGGACAACTGCAGAACTCGTGTCGCAGTCGTCGATATTGTTTTCGCTTCAAAAGAGCTTTTGGGCGTGCTGTGCCTGTGCTACATCGATTAGATGGACGGTCTACGTACTAGGACGGAGCAACATTTTTCCTCGCAAATCATTTGTTTTTCCATTGGCGAAAATGATGGAGAGAAAACGTTATGAATGGGGGGGGGGGGACGCAAAATAAAAAAAAAAGAAAGGAAGGTCGTCTTTTGCAATAACTTGGCCGCCTTACTGTCGCCATTGCCGCCCGCCTTACTGTCGCCATTGCCGCCCGCCTATTGCCAGTATAGATCAATGGCAACGAATATATATATAAAAAAAAAAAATAAAATATATATATATAAGAAAGAAGATGATAGCAAAGACTCTTGCTATTCGGGATGCGAGTGCGTGTGAGGTACGTTCCGTGACGCAGGGCAATAATCAATTCGAGAAGAGAAAACAAAATAGATGTTGTTGTTGTTGCCAGATTTCGTTCGAAGCGACAACCCAAACTAACGGCATCAAATCGCAATAGAACAACAAAACAAACCAAAAAGCAAAAAATCTATTTGAAATTTCATAAAGGACGATGCAAGAAAAAAAAAAAAAAAGAAGGGATGAAAGGTGACATTAGTATTGAAGCAGCCAACGATGCCGACAGCGTATGATGATATCATCATTTGGCATCTCAACGTGACGTCAGTGCCTTCTTTTCTTTTGGCCATTTTACATAGGCGCACGGGCTGCCCTAACCGCACTGCTCTTCGGTAACGTGAGCGGATTATGCGGCCGCGTTCGCCCACCTGCCGGCCGTCATTTTTTTTTTAAAGATCTTTCTTCGCTCACCACTCGACGGTGGGAAGCAAAAAACTCTCCTCTTAATTGCAGCTATCGTAATCTATATGTAGGTTTCAAGATGAAGCGATCCTAGCGCCACGTCATTCTCCCTGCCACTTGATTGTTTTTGTTTCTTTCCGGAGAGGAGGGGGGGGGGGAGGGGTAGTACAACCTACGACCGTGTTCATTACCTTGGCATTGTCTATGCCGCCTGATTTGATTGTCTATCTCTCCCTGTACAGTCCGTCGCTGGATATTAGGAGCGGGGGGGGGGGCATCTCTCACGACTCTAATCATATCCCTCCTCCTGTTGCTAACGAACTACGCCGGCCCGTGGAGGCGGGTTGGCTTTTGCTCATCATTTTTTTTTTTTTTTTTTTTTTGTTTTGTTTTCGTTTCGGTGGTTGTTATTGTATCTGTTTTCTCATCTCATCTTTCACGTAGAGCGTATAATGTGATAGAGGTTAGTTTGCGACGGCCCAAATAAAGCGACACATTCACTTGATTGCTTCTCTTTCATTCGGGCCGACTCTCCTTCCTCTCGCCGTTCGACGTTCGCAAATGTCAAACCCCCCCCAAAAAAAACTCTGCGCCATTTTTATTTTTATCTACGTCCATTAAGTAACGAGAAGATGACCAAAAGAAACGCTTGATGTGATTCCGCTCGGTCTTACGGTCGTACCCTGACTTTGATATATCCTCTTCATTTTGGCCAGCCGCACGGTTCGCACACACAAAACGGGACGTGAAGCGAAGACTGAACGCCGTTCTTTATCATAAAGATGATGCACCTCGTGCTCCTTTTTTCTTTCTTTCTCTCACACGCGTCCTCTTGTTGAATAGAAAAAGAAATAGCATTGCTTTGTTATTGGCAGTGAAGATTCGATTTGCAAAGGCCAAGCTTGGCAAGTCTGGGGAAGGGGGGAGGTTATCTTGCGGGCAACTCGCCCTTATTTTATATACCTGGACATTTTTGTTTTTCTATCTCCCTTTACTTTGTTTTGATTTGATATGATTTGATTTGATTTGATTTTTTTTTTTTTTTTGGGGGGGGGGGGGTTGACATTGATCGCAAAAAAAATGCACGATGCAAAGAGAAAGTTAAACGGCCAATACTGCGGCTGGTTTTTACCCTGTTGAAAACGGATCGTTTGGATCGAGTGCCAGACACAGACGGATGGCAGGCGGGCGGGAGGGAATATGGGATTGCGAGCCGGATCGATGACTGGGGCGAACGGTAGTAATACGACCATAAGATAAAAAAAAAAAAAAAAAAAAAAGTATAAGCTTGGATATACAGGGAGGCAAAGTATGTAATGCCGCTATGCGTTTGCGTCTAAGTAGAAGACATTTCTGGCTTTCTGATGGCCATGTTGTTGTTGTTGTTGTTTATTTCGCCAGCGTTTTCTCTCGCCCTTCCTTTTTCCTCTGTCGCCCTTTTCTCATTTCCCTCCTGAGATGAGATCGCAATGATGCACTAGTCACGATCTTATTGAGTTTGGTCGTCACGTCGCGCGACGGCCGTCAATCCAGTTACGCCCGCCTTTGGACGTGTGTGTCTGTGTGTGTTGTTGTTGCAGTCGCATTTTGTTCATCGTCTTTTCACCTACTCCGACTACACACACACACACACACGAAAACGACATTGCCGTTGCTCGGCGTGATTCAATTGTCTTACGTTTTCTGGTGCATTGACTTTCCTTACGGCCGTACTGTCGAGTGCCATTTTCGTTTCGAATGAAGCGCTTCATTAACGTTGACGACGATAACAAAACATGTTGAACGTAACACGTAACACATTTGGATTTTTTTTTTTTTTTTTTCTTTGAAATGTAGGCGCATAACGGACTGGTGTCGCTGCTGGACAGCGCCGGGATCGAGCTGACCGAGTCGCAGGGCTTCGTCAACGACCTGACGCAGCCGCTGGCCAAATTGATGGAGAAGGACGTGCGCATCATCCTGGCCAGTTTCAACGCCACCTGGGCCCGCCGCGTCTTTTGCGCCGTCTCGCGCATCAACCTCTACGGCGGCCGCTACCAGTGGATCCTGGCCGGCCCGCGCCAGGAGCGATGGTGGATGTCGCAAGCCGAGGACCAACAGGATCCCGCCGTCAATTGCACATCGTACGAGATCCTGGCCGCGCTCGAAGGAGCTTTCGTCGTCGACGTCTTACCTCTGACCAGCTCCAAACAAGTCACCATTTCCGGATTGGTTAGTCCGCCATTTTGCATCTCGTCCCAATTTTTTTTTTTTTTTTTTTTTTTTTTTTTTTTCTCAATTGAATGGATGAGACGCTGGGATAGAAATGAATGACGTGTTGACGTGATTTGATCAAACCGACAGACGGCCGAGGAGTACGAGAAACAGTACAACAAGGAGCGAGGCGATTCGTATTCGCAATTCCACGGCTACGCTTACGACGCCGTGTGGACGGCGGCGCAGACGGTCAAGACGGTCATTCACAAGTTGCACGAGAGGAACAGGATGGCCAAAGCTGCAGCGTCGTCGTCCAGTTCGAGGCAACGGCAGCAGTTGCGCCACTGGAGCCTGCGCAATTTCACTTACAGAGATCCGGGATGGGAGAAGCTGTTGCTGGACGCGTTGCGGAGCGTCGACTTCAACGGTGTGACGGGCCGGATCAAATTCGAGGAGAACGAACGGAGCGGGCGGCTGACGGTGAAGCAGATCGTCGGTGCCCACGAGGTGCCCGTGGCCGAGTACGAGAACGCCAGCGACACGCTCTTCCTCAACGAGTCGGCCATCTCGTGGATGTCGGAGAGCAAACAGCCGCCGCGCGACCGGACCATCCAAACGATCGAGCCGTCGCGCATCAGCATCCCCGTCTTTGCCACGTTGACCATCGTCGCCGCCATCGGCATCGTCCTCGCCTCCTCTTTCCTCGCCGTCAACATCCGATTCAGGAATCAGAGGTAGCGTCACATGGAGTTTACGTTTTTGGGCCCGTTTTTCACTTGCGTGTTTAAACGTCCCGCCTGTTCCAGGTACATCAAAATGTCGAGCCCTTACCTCAACAACATGATCATCATCGGCTGCCTCCTGACGTACACGAGCGTCATCCTCCTGGGACTGGACTCGCACCTGACGAGCGAGTCGGCCCTGCCCGTCATCTGCACGGCCCGCATCTGGACGCTCATGGCCGGCTTCACCCTGGCCTTCGGCTCCATGTTCTCCAAAACGTGGCGCGTCCACTCGATCTTCACCGACGTCAAACTCAACAAGAAGGCCATCAAGGACTACCAGCTCTTTATGGTCGTCGGCGTCCTCCTCACCATCGACATCGCCATCCTCACCACCTGGCAGATCATTGACCCGTTTTACCGCGAGACCAAGCTCCTCGAGCCCTACGTAAGTTTCTCTCATTTCGACTCTTTGTCCGCCTTTCGCATCAAATTTCACAAAATTGTATCGCCTTTCTTTCTTTTTCCGAACATTTCAACAGCCGCATCCCAGTCAGGACAACGCGGAAATCCGGCCGGAGAACGAGTACTGCCAGAGTAATCACATGACCATTTTCGTCTCATCCATCTACGCCTACAAAGGACTCTTGATGGCGTTCGGTTGCTTCTTGGCGTGGGAGACGCGTAATGTCAACATACCTGCTTTGAACGACTCGAAATACATTGGTTAGTGATTGAACGAAAAGAGAGAGAGAGAGAGAGCCCGGCGTGTGGCCTTTTTACGTTCAAAAATGCCATGCATTTTTCAACGTTTTGATTGTTGTTTGGGATTTGTCACGGCCGTTGCCACGACAACCACTATCCAACCTGTATGCGTTTTAAGCTTATTGTAAACGTTCTCATTGTTTTCCTCTTTCTTTTTTTTTTTTTTTTTTTTTTCTTGCTTGCAAATCGTTACAGGTATGAGCGTGTACAACGTGGTCATCATGTGCGTGATTGGCGGTGCCGTTTCCTTCATCCTGGAGGACGAGCAGGACGTTTCCTACGTCATCATATCGATCTTTATCGTTTTCTGCACGACGGGCACCCTCTGTCTCGTCTTCGTTCCCAAGGTAACCCCAACCGTTCACTACAAGTTCTTTTTCCCTCCCTTGTTTCTCTTCGTTCCACATGTCGTGCGGAAACTCGGCTCATCATTCCGCGGCGCAGTCACTCCATTTAAGTTTTTATCCGTTCGCCCACTATCGTTTTTGTTTTTCTTCTTTTCTTCTTCCGTCGCATCTCCAGGGGGTTGCCCGTCAAGAGGAATGGTTGAGGAACGAATGGGGCATGTACATACATACACAGTATAAATACCGATAGCGATACTCAGTACACAATGTACTAGGAAGTAGAGGGACGGGAGGAAACAGGAAGTGTGTGTGGCGGCTATCGAGCACGCTATACATCTAGTGCTCCAACTATTACCCATGCATATTGAATGCGACATGCAAACGCACTCTTGCCGACTCTCCTTGTCAGCCCACCCCCCCCCCCCCCCCCATTCTTTAACCCAACAACACTGCCTAGTTATTGTTACGGTAGAAAGCACCCGAGTTTCATTTCTTCCGCCTCTCGGCATGTACATGTTGTATCATATCATTTTTTTTTCTTTCCTCGTGGTTCAATTACCCTTCATGTGCCCATTGGCTTCATTCGGGAGGTCTTGCATTAGACTGCGTTGGCAATCAAATGGGAGAATCGCTGTTGTAAATCATTGAGTATGGTTGATATTTATAGAAAGAAAGAAAGAAAAAAAAAATAGTTTGACTATTAATAGAAAATACCCGCGTAGTTTTATTCTTCCATTGCGTGCAGCTAAAGCTTTTTTTCTTTTTTTCTTTTTTTTTTTTTTTCATTCGTGTGAGGCTAAGAAGAGCAGCTGCGGATGGGAAAGCCCCGGGTTGCGGAATGTGCTGTTCTTTGGGTTGCTATTCTGTTAAAAAAAAAAAAAATAAGAACCTACTCAGAGAGGCGGAGAAGGGGGGCGACATCATTACCATTGAATTGAATTACGGCTGGTGCCTCCTTTTCTAACACGCTCCTTTGCTTCTCCCCTTTCCTCCCGTCTCTCTTTTCTCTCTTACTCTCTTTGAATAATGGAGCGTCGACGACGTGGATGTAGCCTCGCGCGTCGGATGCAACGACCAAGCGTCCGACGAGGCAAACAGCGGAAAAAATGAAATTTCTCTTTTTTTTTTTTTTCTTCCTCTGTTGCCAAACTTTTTTTTTTCTTCCACTTTCTTTTTTCCTTGAGAGTATCTCTGTGCTGCGTACACGTTTGGTTGCATTAGCGTTGTCACGCACACAAAGAGACACCCTCTTCAAAAACTGGGGGGGGGGGATGTTGTCCTCGTTTTCAATCAGACTGGCATCATGGGCGACGTGCGTGTCTCGGGATCCGTTCGATGGCCATTTTTTTTTTTTTTTTTTTTTTTTTTTTTTGTATTCGATGCGCGTCGTGTTTTTTTATTTTTTTTTTTTTTTTCCCCTGCGTCGACCGAGTGACATTGTCGCTGATTGGCATCGCTTCCTTCTTTTTGCGCAGCTGATCGAGTTGCGGAGGAATCCGCAGGGGACGATCGAGAAACGCGGCGTCCGATCGACGGTGAAACCGCAGCTGCCGGGCGGCAAATACGGCGCAGGAGGAGGCGGAAGTGGCGTCGCTAGGCAGAACAAGAGCGCTGCTAATCAAAATCGCGAGACGAGCCTGCAGTACAAGAGCAAGACGCGCAACGCCAAACTGCGCAAGGAGTTGCGCAACCTCGACGACCAAATTCAAGTAAATCATTTTCCTATTTTTGTTTCGTCTTGTATTCATCGACATTTTGATGGGCTACCGTTTGCCATCCTTACCCTCGTTTCATTTTACAGTCGAGTCTTTTTATTTCATTCATCCAGGCAAGGTAAATTGTATGCAGGATTAAACGAGATGATCCGATTGATTTATTTAAACAAAACAAAACAAAAAAACAAGAAATACTGTGCAACATCTCGAGTAGTTTGGTCGGGAATGACGAGGAGCAAATGCTTTCCTCGATCTCTCCACTTGCTAGCATCGAAAACTTTCATGACATGCAACTTAATTCCGGCTCTTCTTCTTCGTTGCTTCTCGTTTTTTTTGTTTTTTTTTTCTTGACAGAAACTTTTGGAACAACTTGGAGAAGATAACGATTCGCTGGCAAAGGATGGACCTTCGTTCACCTATTCAAAAATCGATTCAGACTGCAGGGGTACAGTGCTACGTAATTCATATTGATTATTGACATTTTGTGTTTCACGTTTGTCTCTTGTTTGATTGCTTTGATTTCCATGAATGCGACGCAAACATTTGGCCATGAATCGTGCAGTACCGTCTGTCAGCGGAGCTGATACCATGTCGCTCAGTTCGCTAATATCTTCGCCCGAGCCGACATCCACCTCACCGCATCACGCAAAGTAATTCCAGGAAACAAGAGGGGCAAAACGCAGTTCGTTTTTGTCTTCTCTTTCTCCTACTTCTCTCGTCCCTCCTTTGTACTGTTTACGCTCGGCGGGGCGTCACCGTCACAGTTTCTTGGTCTTCTTCTTTTCTTGATGACTAGCATGGAAAATTGTAATGATCTATCATGACATTGTGTCTCGCTACACGCTCGATAGCACCAGAGCGCCGAGTGTAAAAACGAACTTGGCTGTTAGCGTTGGCTCGTGCTGTGCCCCTCTACTTGTCCAAATGCTGGACTTTGGTCTCGGCAGCACGTTCATTTGATTAAGATCATTAACGAGACAGACTTTAATGGCTTCTATGTTCTCTTGTGTTCGTATGGTTCCCTGCCGCTCTTTTTTCGTGCGTGCGTGCGTAGGGAGAACGGAGGCAAGGGAGTTCGCAGTGGACATCATCAGGAGCTGCAGCAACAACAGTCGGTGGCCCAGTCGACGTCCAGTGGCTCTGGCAGCGGATCGACCGCGCCAGCGACGACGAGCGTGGCCATGTGGACGGCCATCAGCAACCCGCTCCTGCTCATCAGTCACGTCCTCAAGCGCTCGATGGATCTGCAGCCAACCGGCGCTGCCACCAATAATGAATCGATGATGGTCCAATGCGATGAGACGTCATCGGCACAGCAGGCGGCCGACGACAACCCGTCCAGAGGAGTCAACGCCTGCTGCGAGTGCGTCAGCGTCGAGCGACACGCTGAACCGGCCAATGTGGACTGGCAGAATCAAACAATAGATCAGGCCGCCCCATTTATTTCCAGCAACAGCAGGTATGATGCACGCAAATGCACACTCTGGAACCCCCCCCCCCTTACTTTACTTTGTTGTGATGTCTGTCTATGTATGTTGTGTCTCTCTCTCTCTCTCTCTCTCTCAATAATGCAGTTTGATGCAGAGAGGAATAAGGAAGGAGAACGAGTGAAACTGTCATCTATTGTATTCTCGGCTCGATTCCATATATTATTAGCCACTGCCATTGTAGAGAGTATATACACGTACACGTACGACGTGTTTCACGAAACATCGATTGCCACATGTAGCCTTTACAGTGCTAACTTAACATATTGGGATTGATGTGCTGGGGATCTGTCCAAGAAGCCCAAAAGGGCCTACGACCCATTTGTTTTCATGACTAATCCCTTAGCTCTCGCTTTTATTTTTTTTTTTTTTTTTTTTTTTTTTTTCATTTTGTTTTTTGTTTTTGTTTTGCAATTTGATGGATTTCCCTTTTTTTTGTTTTTTTTTTTCGCTTTTCTTGGTCGACGCTGGCGCCATCAAGGGACGCAATGGAATTGGACGAACTAGACGGCAATGGCACCTCTCTGTTAATGGTGAAGAAAGACGCCAAAGACGGAAGAGAAGAAGAAATAGATAAAGACGAGGAAGAGAGTGGAAACATTTTGAGGCTGATGGCTAAACCGACAACGCCGCACCAATCTCCGGCCGGATCCTTCATTTCCAACCTGTCAGGCGACCGTTCCGGCATTGGCGGCGGCGGCGGAATGCAGTCGGATTCGCCATTCGATGAATGGGCCGCTGGTCCACAAGTCCACAAGAGCTCGGGCTCGGTCTCGCGTTGCGCTTGCCATCATTCATCCGGCTCGGGATTGGGGGTCAGCGGGGCGGCCAGAAGACGACGTTGCCAAATGATGGAGAGCTTGAGTCTGACTGAAATCCGGTCGTCGCCCATTACGGGCAATGGCACGTCTTTGTCATCCGAATTCGAGCCCATCCATAACCGAAGTCTTTCGGTTCAAGGCACGATGGCAACGCGATCTCGTCTCTCTCCTTATTCGGTCGATTGCAAAACTGGAGCACCTTACGGCCACCAGCAGGAACACAGCCGGAGCGATTCTTCGTTCAATTACGAATCGAACATGTCCGAAGTGGATCCGGCCAACAAGCTCGTCAACTACTTCGAGTACCGCTCCTTGGAGAGCATCACCTCGCCGACCATCAGCGACACGACCATCAGCCAGCAGGACGACGACGCCAATGATGACGAAGTAGATGAGGAAGAAGAAGAAGAAGAAGCCAATTCCACTCGCGTCAATTTTGACGAAGGTTCCACCTTCACCTCGCCCAGAGAGGAAGACCTGGTCGTTATCGAAGACGGTCTCTACTCGTTGCCAATGGCCATCACGGACATGAACAGTTCGCAAACGGTGATGGTCGTCAACGGAGTTGATAAAAGCTCGTCTTCGCCCGAAGAAACGAGACTTACACCTTCGCCGGCCACGACACCTGTCAAGACCAGTTGCACTGGCAGCTCCCCCAGTCTTCCCAGTCCGAATGTGACGAGCGCAACAACAACAACGACGACGACGACGGCGTGTAACGTTACGTTCACCAGCACACCGTGTCGCTCATCATCGACGTCCAGCAAAGGGTCCAGAGGATCAACCAGTGGCAAAAGCAAGTCGCAATCGACGCGTGATCGACGGAGAAGAGCACAAGGCAACAACAAATTGAACAGCAATGAGGACGTCAGCGGCCGTTCGAGTAAGCCAACTCAGCAGGGAAGTGAGCAGCGTACGCAGCAGCCCGCAATCGAACACTCTGATTGGAGTATTCTTCCCATTTTCAAGCAACTCATCGTTCAGAAGCAACTGGAAAGTGGCGGTGGTTGCCATTCGCAGCCGATCAGCGGCGTCAGCGACGATGAGAGGATAACGACGAAGACGACGACGAAATCAGCTATCGAAGATATTGACGAAGATCACCGCCAAATGTCCTCGTGTCCTAATCTTTCTATCAAGTGTGATGTTGTCGAGTATTTTTAGTTGATTGAGAACCTTTACCAAAACAATGTCGCCCTTGTAACTGTCGTTTTTCAAACGCTATCAAAACAGCAACTAAAACATGCTAATTATATCCCAAATCTCTACTTGACTGTTGATCTCTCCTCGCACACACATTCCATCTCCGATTGTGTATATCATCGTGTGTCAAATACCCAAATATATATATCTATGAATTATGAAGCGATCGACTGTTTGTTCTATTCGTTTTTCGCAACACCCTATCCGGCTATCGAGTTTTAGTTGAACACTCCCCCAAACCAAACACGAAGCTGATTTTTGCGATCCTCGTTGAATTTTGAATCGAAATAATAAATGTTGAACTATTTCTAGAATTTCTCAAAAAACGATAAAGTTCAAAGCGTACGAGAAAACCAATTACTGAACTGAAATCAGCGTTCAATTTTATTCATACCGTGTGATTTTTGTCGAATTTCAAGAGATGTCCATTTTGACCGATTTTGACAAAAGTGAGAAGGCTATAGCCTTCCCACTTTTTCATTTTTGGCTAAATTCTAGATTTCGTTAAAAATACATGATTTCCATGCATAATTGAACGGGAATCACGAATATGGGGGTGGTTTTCTTGTTGGGCTAATAGTTTTTGAATAAAACATCAAAAACGATGAAGTTGGGTTTCAAAAATACTGTAAGCCCGACTTTTTCGGTTTCAAGATAAATTACGATTATTTAAAAAAACGGCTAACATGGCAAGAAAACCAATGGCTTTTTCTGAATCACCATTAAATTTGGGTTATACTCTGTGATTTTCATCGCATTCCAAGAGATTTCGATTTTTTCAGATTTTGACAAAAATGAGTAGGCTATAGCCTTCTCACTTTTTCAATTTTCGTCAAATTCTAGATTAGGTTAAAAATACAATATTCCGATTCGAATTTGATCGCTGATCACGAAAATCGGGTTTATTTTGGCATTGGGTTTCATAAAGTGAAAAAAACAAAGAAAGTTATCGCGCTATCACCTACTGGCGCGCTAGATTCTCAGATTTTATAGCGCAAATACTTTCAATTTCAGATTAGTCAAAAACCATAAAAATTACGTAAAAACAAAGTTCATCTTGGGGGTCCTTGTTAAATTATGCATTTAAATCATATATAGTTTACGAAATTTATTGAGATTTTTTTTGTCGGGCTTATTTTGTCGTTCGGCCGAGAAAAAAAATAAGCCCGACTTGTTTGTTTTTTATTTTTAATTCAAAAGCAACACGGCCAATTGAAAAATAAACTGGATACTCGGGATTGGCATTCAATTTTGCATCGAATTCATGTGTTTTTAGCGAAATCTAGAATTTAGCCAAAATTGAAAAAGTGGGAAGGCTATAGCCTTCTCACTTTCGTCAAAATCGGCCAAAATGGACATCTCTTGGAATTCGATAAAAACGACAGAGCATAGTCAAAAATGAACGCTGAGTTCGATTATGTTAGTGGTTTTCTCGTTAAACCAGCCGTATTCAAAATAAATTTTAAAAATGCACTAAGTCGCTCGTCGTCTATACTTTTTGTTTTTTATTTTTAATTCAAAAACTACATGGCCAATTGATAAATTAACTAGATATTCGTGGTTGGCATTCAATTCTGCATCGAATTCATGTGTTTTAAGCCAAATTTAAAATTTGGCCAAAAATGAAAAAGTGGGAAGGCTATAGCCTTCTCACTTTTGTCAAAATTTGAAAAAATCGAAATCTCTTGGAATGCGACGAAAATCACAGAGTATAACCCAAACTTAATGCTGATTCAGAAAAAGCCATTGGTTTTCTTGCCAAATTAGCCGTTTTTGAAATAATCGTAATTTATCTTTAAACCGAAAGAGTCGGGCTTGTTTTTGAAACCCAACTTCACCGTTTTTTATGTTTTATTCAAAAACTTTTAGCCAAACGGGAAAACCACAAGCATATTCGTGGTTTCCGTTCAATTATGCATCGAAATCATGTATTTTTAGCGAAATCTAGAATTTTGCCAAAATCGAAAAAGTGGGAAGGCTATAGCCTTCTCACTTTTGTCAAAATCGGCCAAAATGGACATCTCTTGGAATTCGATAAAAACCGCACGGAATAGTCAAAGTTGAATGCTGAATTCGATTATGTTAGTGGTTTTCACGATGAACTAGTCGTTTTTAAAATAAACTAAAAAAATGCGAAAAATCGGGCTTATTTGTCAATCGGCCGACATTGTTTTTTATTTTTAATTCAAAAACTACAAGGTCAATAGAAAAATTAACTAGATATTCAGGATTAGCATTCAATTCTTCATCGAATTCATGTGTTTTAAGCCAAATCTAAAATTTGGCCAAAAATGAAAAAGTGGGAAGGCTATAGTCTTACCATTTTTGCCAAAATCGGCCGAAATGGTCATCTCTTGGAATTCGATAAAAACCCCACAGCATACTCAAAATTGAACGCTGAGTTCGAATATGTCGGTGGTTTTCTCGCTAAACCAGCCATTTTCAAAATAAACTAAAAAAAAAGCGCTAAGTCGGGCTTATTTTTGCCGCTCGGCCAAACCAATTTTTTTTTGTTTTTTATGTTTAATTCAAAAGCTACAACGCCAATTGAAAAATAAACTCGATATTCGTGATTAGCATTCAATTCTGCATCGAACTCATGTGTTTTTAGCGAAATCTAGAATTTAGCCAAAAATCGAAAAAGTGGGAAGGCTATAGCCTTCTCACTTTTGTCAAAATCGGCCAAAATGGACATCTCTTGGAATTCGATAAAAACCACATGACATAGTAAAAATTAAACTCTGAATTCGATTATGTTAGTGGTTTTCACGATGAACTAGTCGTTTTTAAAATAAACTAAAAAAATGCGAAAAGTCGGGCTTATTTGTCAATCGGCCGACATCGTTTTTTATTTTTAATTCAAAAACTGCAAGGCCAATTGAAAAATAAACTAGATATTCGTGGTTGACATTCAATTCTGCATCGAATTCATGTGTTTTAAGCCAAATTTGAAATTTGGCCAAAAATGAAAAAGTGGGAAGGCTATAGCCAAAATCCGAAAAAATCGATACCTCTTTGAATGCAATGAAAATCACACAGTATAACCCAAATTTAACACTGATTCAGAAAAAGCCTTTTGTTTTTTTCCAAGTTAGCCGTTTTTGAAACAATCGTAATTTATCTTTAAACCGAAAAAGTCGGGTTCATTTTTTAAACCCAACTTCACCTTTTTTTACGTTTTATTCAAAAACTATTAGCCCAGCGAGAAAACTACCCGGATATTTGAGATTCCCGTTCAATTCTGCATCGAAATAATGTATCTTTAGCGAAATCTAGAATTTAGCCAAAATTGAAAAAGTGGGAAGGCTATAGCCTTCTCACTTTTGCCAAAATCGGCCAAAATGGACATCTCTTGGAATTCGATGAAAACCACACGGCATAGTCAAAATTAAACGCTGAGTTCGATTATGTTGGTGGTTTTTACGCTAAACCAGCCGTTTTCAAAATAAACTAAACAAATGAGAAAAATCGGGATTATTTTGTCGCTCGGGCCGAAAATAAAATAAGCCCGGCTTTTTTGTTTTTCGTCTGAAAAAAATATAAATACTTGTATCTAAAAAAATTTTATAACAGTGATTCTTTCCTACCAAGTACCAACAAAAGGGCAAAGGAAAATCAAAGTGTATTCACGTTTTGTTTTTTTAAATTTAGATGTTGCGTATAAATCAAAAGTAACCATTACAATCGCCACTGCCTAATAGACAAGCCTCTTTTGATGTGTCTGGTTTCCGGCAAAACTGGTCTTCTGTGCCAGGACACTGAACTGTTCGGCCACCACAACTCCAGGCACCTTTATATGAGCAGTAACAGGCGTGATTTGGAGGCGCCATCTTCGTGATAGCACAACCACCACCAATAAACCGGTAATAATAGCTGCAATCACATTCCCAGAAGCTAAGTTCAGAAATCAATCTGTTCCAGGGTTTCGCCGCAAGCGCTGATCCGGGTAAAGGAACATTATCAAGGCCGATTAATTCAACAGCACGTTTCGGTCTGTTGGTCAAAATGAAATCGACCCCAGCTTTCAGGTAACTTCTCATTGATGATTCTTGATCAATGGTCCAAATGCCAACGGCAGCATAAGCTTTTGTTTGGAGGCTGTACTGAATTGCGTCGTAGAATGTACCGGGCAGGCACGCAGTGATACCCGTTGAATACACAATATTGTTAGTTCCTAACTGCAGCGAATCGTCCCACACTTTGTAGGCGTTATCACCTTCGTTGTCGATGGTGTAGTAATAACGATCAGTAAAATTCGATTTGATGGCTTCTTCTACAGCCCCTCGTAGATAATCAGATTGCAAAATAGTTAGACATCCAAGGAGAACTTGGCCACGATATCCTTTTGCCAGGACTCGCTCGTTAAACAACTTTACCACATTTGCACCTGCTTCAGCATAGTTTCGTATCGATTTGTCAAGCTTGGCATCAACATAAATTAGGGCTAGACGAGACGAGACGATCTCAGAACTACCCAAAAAGTCTATCATTTCCACGGCGTTCGTGGATGCTGAACAGCCCTCTCCAAGAGCTCCACACCTGTTATTCCGATTGGTTAATAACTGCAACAAACAGGTGCAATCACACGGAAAGCCATGATGGAATTGAACAGGACGTGTTCCTTCAAATTGCAAGTCGATTTCGATGCCATTTGCACCTTGTTCCAACGCCCATCTAACGGCACTCGGTGTATTGATCATATGAGCGATCACGTTAACCTGGGGCGAAGCCTTCACGTCACATTTTACGACGATAACCACGGCCACTAATGTTGAAAATATAAAAAACATACTGTTGAAATTCGCACAAGGAATCACGAAACGTATTAAACAAACTGACACCAGAATTAGCCTCGAGTTCTGTCCTTGTCCGGAATTAGTGGAGCTTCAAGCGGTTGACAACAACGTTTGGGGTTTCGACAAGGAGTTCACGCCACAAAAAAGTGCTGCAAATCGAGCGAATAATCGGCAAGGGGTGTTAGTTGAAGCAACTTCCTTTGGAAAGAGTGCTAACACTTAAAATGTACTTGGGGCGCTGGTTGTCTCTGTAATAGAAAAGCGGTTTTAATTGAAATTGTTAACCAACCAAAAGAGGGCGATGCCGGAACTTCCAAGGACATATGCGACGCCTGACGTACCTTTTGTACTGGATTACACACCTGTATTCCTGTGTTTTCATGAGCACGGTTTTCGTTTCAAATTTTGCCGTATCACATTGAATAGCCAATAGGAACGCCCGTTATCCATCCGAATCATTTCATTGTCGGCTCCTCCTCATAGTATCCGGCTTCTTGTACGTTATACTTCGGAAATTCCTACACAACATACCTAATAAAAAAAAAATTGGACATGCTGCATAACTGACTAGCGATTCAAAAGCAGAATGAAATGAGGCAGATTAAAGTCAGTTTTGCTGTGAAAATTAGAACTTTCGACAACAGATTTTGAAGGTTCTTCAGCAAGAGGGCGATAGGAAACCATCAGTAATATGTGAGGAAAACCTTTCACGAATTACATAACCAACAAAGAAAAACGAAAGATGTTAGTTCTGTTTGCAAAACAGCTGGAAACTAGTATCCTTCGCAATCACCACCACTCAACTAATGGCTTCTGCCAGGTCACTGTGCGACTGGTATTATAGAAAACATTGTAACACAACCGTGCTACCCCTTACGTTAAGCTAAGTTCGAGCAACTTGACAGAAAAAGTGTCAGTGCCAATAAGGTATTCTTTTTAATGTGCTAATGATGATGGGTGTCACTTCAACTCTTTAAAACGCTCGTAATATAAGAACATTTCCGACCGCGACTTACCTTTAAACTAATGGCAATTTACAGCTCCAACTTAACATGATGTGGTTGATGTTTACTTGTCCAAGATTGTTACTTGTCCAAGATTGCACAAATTCAAGATGCAATGGAAAAGTTGAAAGCAAGAACAGCTCCAGAATTCTACTACAAAATTTACTGGATTACTAATAGTCTGAACAAATTGAATGTCTAAGTTTCTCACCTCACGTGTCTCCTCTACTATTTTTACCGTCCTTTTCTGTGAAGATATGGAGAAATAAAGCAAATACATGATGCAACATTTCGTTCGTCTAGAAAATACCGAACAGACACCTATTTATTGGCATCGCCGATTTCATCAAGACACTGCAGGTCTGACGCAATTAATTATGTTTACCTTGATAATTTCCTTTTAAAAAATATAAATACGGCTAGAAGCTGCCCGTGTGTAGTGCCAATCACTGTTAATTCACGCTTACGTTAATTCGCGTCATGGCCATATTTAGCCTTTGCCAAGCGCCTTTGATTACTTCGTTTTTAGTGACAGGAAAGATGTATACTTGGAGATCTAAAAACAGATACATTATACATGAATCACTCCCATCAGAAGGCCCAGAAACTTGGGCAATAATACTGGGGCTATTTGACTATTTGGGCGGTTCTCTTACTGGAATTAACATTAACTTTCAAGTTTCACATGCCTTCTGAAGTTTCATTTACTTACGGGTACTCGCATTTCGGACAGACTGGTTTATCTCTGTGTTTTGGGGGCTATCAATCCATTTAGCATATCAAATGAATTGCCGTCTGGGTGCACTGTGATGCTTGGCCCCTCTCGAGGCTGTACACGAAGGAAACCAAACTCGTCGATGCCCACAATTTGGGCACGTACTATTTCATCATTAGCCGTTCGGACAGTCACCTCTGTTCCGTTGCCATGCAGCCAGTGTTGGTGATATAACGCCAAGACTTGATCCAATCGACCAGAATATATTAAAGTAACCAACTCCTCCAACTGATTGAAGACGGCAGCAAGGAAGTGCTCTAGTGAGAGCGGCCGAGTTTCTCCTGCTTGGCGAATGAGCTCATTCAGGCACAGTGTTGGTTTTTGATTGCTCAAATTCACTCCACAGCCAATTGTTGCAGTGACTTGTGAACCCATAATTGAAGTGGTTACCAGAATTCCACCAATTTTGATAGTCTTTCCTTCAGACTTATCTTGATAGCAGATATCGTTAGGCCACTTGATACCCAACGGCAAATCCTTTTGAAATTATGTGAAGTTATTCAGAATTTCTACTCCCACGCAATTTAATCCAATTGTTTCACGTACCTGACAATGTGGAAGTTTTTTGGCCGCTAACACTGTGGCCAGGGCTACAATGTGTTGAAAAATAGACAAGTGTCGTCCAAGTTCCGATTGCAGCGCGAACTGCATCCGCAAAGAGAACATAGCGCAACCTTCAGGACTCATCCAAACATTTCCACTCCGTCCTCTACCTTGGTTCTGGCGCCGTGCTACCACAACCAAACCATCGGGAAATGAGTCACTTCCTTCCAGAATTGAGTGGGTTGATTCAACCACGTCGAAATACAAGCAAGTTCGACCCAGGATTTTGGTTTTAAGCGTCTTTGTAACAGAGATAGACGACGATCAGCAAATTAACGATAGGTTAAACAAAAACTGCAATTACTTACATCAAAATAGTCACGATGATTGAACCTCGAGCTTATATTTCTTCGCACAATAATAGGCTGCTCTTGATTGTTCATGGGAAAAGACTTTTTGATTTCAAGTGTCATCATATCAGCCGATTGCCGGCCAAAGTTACGGAAAAAAGCTTCCTGATGATAAGGTTCAGCAATTAGATGGCCAACTATTTGCTGTAATTCGTTAGGTGGCCCTTCCGGATTATAAACTCGTGACTTAAAGCGGAAATGTTGTTCTAGGATAGGCGGGAGAGCTTCAGCAAAATCAAGCTTTTCAACAGGTGAGAGGAGCATGCCTTGGTCAGATGCGTACTTCACAAAGCCTTGCAATTGGCTTCCTGTAAGCCATTTTGGAGAGAAAGGATGTAAAGACAGACATTGTCCACCTTTGGCGAGATACTCTTCTAAGGGAATGCGTAAATCATCATCAGCCCACTCGGAAGCCAGAACTAAAAGGCTCGTGTTCCCCAACCATGCTTTTTTTGAACGAAAAGAGACGGCATCGAGTTGATAAAGGGCATAGCTGTCAATTAATATTAGAATTTAAAAATTGGGAAAAACTAAATACAAATAAACTAACAACTGCCATACCAATCCGGTTCTAGTATGGACTCGAAGAGTGCTCGATAATGCTGGAAAGCTTCCTTATCCTTCGCACATATAAGAATGTTAGGCGGTCTTAGGTGGTTGGCTGAAGACATCAGCATTTTCACAAATCTCACAGTCCCGGCAATTTTAGCTACCTATTAGCAATTCATGGTAAAACGAAGAAATTCTTGTAAACTGATTAATTTCACAAC
Source organism: Daphnia carinata (assembly GCF_022539665.2). NCBI lineage: Eukaryota > Metazoa > Arthropoda > Branchiopoda > Diplostraca > Daphniidae > Daphnia > Daphnia carinata. Next base: position 5,226,985 of record NC_081337.1, read on the forward strand.
TTACGAAAAACTTGAAACAGATTGAAGGATGAAAATACCTGGAAACGAAAAAAAGAACCCTTAAAAACACGATAGTGTACCTTTCGCAGTAACATAAAGTGTGTATTGCGGCGTTAAGGGGGAGAAAAAGGGAAATTGTTATGATACAAAACACTGTTGGCCATCGATGTCACTGCCCTACTCCCATATCGTCCAAGCTAGCGTCTGTTTTACTTTCTTCGTGAAGGAGAACGTATTCGCGGGAGCTGAAACCAAACTTGACAACATCCTTCTCAAAGAGTTCCACGTAGCGTTTCGATTCAATTTTCTGGTTGTTCACAAAGGTACCATTCGCAGCTTCAAGATCAATTATGTATGGCCTGACAGTACGACCTGCAGTGCCATCTGGACGATCGTAGTTTACCAGCCGAAACTGGATCGCGGCATGTTGCTTCGAGCAAGAAGGATGGTCAATTGGAATATCAGCAACTTTGCGATCTCTGCCGATTAAGTAGGCGCTTTGACGGTGAAGGTACAATGTAGGTAAAGTCTCATCTCCCTTGAAGACGTAAAAACGCCACCGGCGCTTGGGAATTCTGGCTTCAGGTGGTTCACTGTATTTGACCACAACTCCATTAAAAACATTTTTCTCCTCTGTTAATTTGCCAGACAGCCCAAAATTAGGTTTTTGCTTTTCAACTGGTACTTCTTCCTCTGCTTCATCTTTGACTTGTTGGCCATACTGATAGTTGGCAGCTTCAGCATCTTCACTTCGAGGACTTTTTCGTCTAGGCTGCTTAAAAGGCCTAGATGTTCTATCTTCTCGGGGTGGTTGATCATAGTGTCTGGAAGATCCTTCTTTGGGGTGTGAATGTTTCATGCTTCTTTCATCATCACTAATTGGTTCTTTTTTTATTTTAACTGGAATCGGTGGGTCATTTCTCCATTTACTTTCTGAGTGGGGTAAACGTGAATCCTGTCTTCTGCTCTCCAATTTTTTGCTTCTTTCGTAGCTATCATTCCTTGCGTGATAAGCGTCACTTCGTGATGTTTTTCGTGGTGGGGAAGGATCACGATGTTCACGACGTCTATGAGACTTGCCTCTATCATGAGACCTCTTAGGACTCCTAGATTCTTCGTTGTGCTTTACCATGGCGAGTCAAATGAAACAAGACAAGATAAACACGTGTTCTCTTTAGTTACCTGAAAACTTTTACGCACTATCCAGAGTAATGAAACTGAATGGAATCAAAGCTTCAGTTAATAGCAGAACGAGATCAAACTTTTGTGTACTTGAATGCTTACAAACGCGTTAAAATGGTGTCGTTGAGTTTGGTAACTAGAGCGTTGCCAGATTTGCGCTTACAATCGCCACCTGTAAACCAAACACCTAGTTATTTATTTTTTAATAGAATACTCCTTCCTTAAGTCCTAATAAAAGTTAAGATTGTTTACCTTAAAACAGAAAATAGAAAACTTATTCATCCGGCATTGAGCATAAAGATTTTTTTCTTTTACATGGTTACAAATTGCCAATACGAAATTGATTTTCAGATTTAAAAAAATTAACACAAGCGACTGAAATTGAAATTGCTCATATTATTATTTGACAACGAATGCAGTACGACATTTTTGCAATCCGATAAGCTTATCTCGAATTTATCTTTAGTAAGCGCGTATTTTTCAAAACGACCGATGAGCAATAGAATTTCTGTGTACTACTTCTTTACGCTGCTAGAGTACTAGGTTTGAAACGGTACCTTTAAACTAGCGCAGGGGGTCGCTGTCGTTCAGCCTGTTGTTTTCTTTTCGCTCAGTCTAGCTTTCGCTTTTGGCCTGGACGTACAATGTTACACAACGAAGAAGTCTCGACGCCGAAATCAGTGGAAGATGAAATTCTTGCCGAATGGAACGTGGAATTTCGTAAAGTAGAGAAATCGCTGAATGGAGATTTTAAAGAACACTTCCCAAACGTCGATGGATTTGTAAGAAGCGAGCCCGGTGGTTTTTTTATGATGGACGAGTACTCGCACCACGCAGAAAAAATCTATCGTTTTCAACCAAGAAGTGACGACGTTTGGATCACAACCTTCCCAAAATGTGGTAATTACATTTTCTTTTATCTGTTTGGCTTTGAAAAATAGATCGTCATTTTGTTTGTAGTTGGTTATAAGAACAGACACGGCAATTCTAATGTCAAAATAGTTCACGAAGACTTTACGATATTTTACAAAAAAAGGGGCGTTAATGGGGGCTTTATTTCCCCATCCCTTTAAAAAAAAATTGTATTCGTATTTTGAATAACAACGTCAAATCATTCGTGATTTACGCGCCTTTTAAGTTAAGGAGCCCCTCCGCTATAGACTACCGCTGCCCTTAAATTCGTTGTTTCTAACTCAATAAGCTATTAAGGCTAGACTTCGAGGCAAATAGTTTACATGGCAACATGGCGTTTTTGCGCACCAAATTCGAACTACAGCAAAATAAAAGGAGGTGTTATCCATCCGTCGTCGAGAATGTTTAACCAGTTAATTTTGATCAATTCAGGAACAACATGGACGCAAGAATTGGTTTGGATGATCATGAACAACTGCGACAAGATGAAAGCGAAGGCGCCTATAATAATTCGATCACCATTTCTAGAGTAAGTATATTTTTCAAATAAATAGCTTAACGAGACGCTTCCGTTACTCAATTTCATGGCCCCATTTTAGATTTCCCTACATGTTGAGACCGGGAATCATGCCAGCAGAAATGACACAAATGATGCCCACTCTTGAAATGGTTGATGCAATGCCTTCACCAAGGGTCATTAAGAGCCACCTTCCATTTTTTCTTCTTCACCCAAAACTGTTGGATACTTGCAAAGTAATCATTATTTCTTCACCCTATTTCTAAAACACGAGCCTTGCAATAATGCACTTGTTTAGGTGGTTTACGTGGCCCGCAACCCAAAAGACGTAATGGTTTCATTTTTCTATCATCACCAACTAATGGACGTTCACGGATTTGAAGGGGACATTGAGAAATTCGCTCAATATTTTATGGACGATGAAAGTATGAAGTGTTGTACAATTCACTTAAGCGTATCATTTACTCATTATGTGATTTCAAATTCAGTCATGTTTTCCCCCTTTTTCCCTCACATTCTGGATGCGTGGAACAAACGCCATCATCCCAACATTCTTTTTCTTTTCTACGAAGATATGAAAAAGGTATCCTCTTATCACGATTACGGGCGTACACAGAGCATACAAGTAATGTTTTTTTTAATTTGAAAAAATAGGATCTACGCGGAGAAATTGAAAAGGTCGCCAAATTTCTCGGTCAATCGCTTTCGGAAGAGCAACTCACGGATTTGAGAGAACATTTACGCTTCGAGAACTGTGCAAAGAACGAGTCAATGAACATGGAAGTTGCCAAGCAATTTGGCAATATGAATAAAGATGGCCACTTTATACGCAAAGGTATTAAACGGTCTAACCACTAGAATTATAACTAAAGTAAATGAAACTATGTATGCCACTTACCTTCAACACTTAATTGCTGGTGCTTTTGTTGTCGCAGGCAAAACTGGCGATTGGAAAAACCATTTTGGTCCGGAGCTGAATAAGCGCATCGATGAGTGGATTGATAAAAACCTGAGCGGCACCGATCTCAAGTTTGTTACAGAACTTGAATTCCAAGATTGACCGCTTCACCACACCATAGTCTGCTGATTAGATGCGACATCATTTCTAAGGATTTGGATTGCCGTGAAAAGAAAAAAACGATTCATAAGCTTTTTTTTTATTGCTTTAAAAAAAAATGCATCAATTAAATATAGCGATAACTGTTAATCCCGCTTTGAAACTAAAATTTTATCGACTATTCATTTTGTCGAGAATTGGCAATCGCAAGAAAAAAAAAAGGCAATTTAAAGAGGAGCTGGTCGTTCAAACCGAATCGAAACCGATTGTTGCCCCGATCTCTAACACCAGCAGTTTAGTTTCGGTTTCCGACCCGATTGTTTTGGTTCTTGCCGACACGAGACCGAAACCGAAAATACAGTCACGTGTTGTCAAACCAACATTGACACTGATGAAACTTACCCGCAAGCAATCGCATTTCCGAGTGCTACTTCGACTGCTAGTTCTAAAAGAACACGGAACGAAATCGGGGTCGCGCGTCCCCTTCTGGCCGTTTCAGTTTGTTTTCCCACCCGGACTGCGCACGTTTAAAATGTTACGCGACGAAGAACGCTCGACGAATAGATCAGTTAAAGAAGATGAAATTCTCGCCGAATGGAACGTGAAATTTCGCAAGGTGGATCAATCTTTGAGTGGAAACTTGAAGGAACATTTCCCGAATTGTGCGGAGCATGGATTTGTAACGAGCGAACCGGGTGGCTTTTTCTTGATGGACGAGTATTCACGCCATGCAGAAAAAATCTATCGCTTTCAACCAAGAAGCGACGATGTGTGGGTGGTAACATTTCCCAGATGTGGTAATTATCTTTTCCTTTACTTTTACAACGACTTGTTCCATCTGGACGTCACATATCTCATTTATTTAGGGACAACATGGACGCAAGAACTGGTGTGGATGATCATGAATGACTGCGATAAAATTAGGGCAAAGGCACCTTTAATGGTTCGATCACCGTTCCTAGAGTATGTTTCTTTTTAGGATAATATTAATTAAACGTTTCCGTAATCAATCTGGCGATTCATTTTGCTCAATTTAAGATTACCATACATGTTGCCTTTCGACGCTACTTCACCAGAGATCAGAAACATGATGGTAACTCTTGAAACGATCGAGGAAATGCCTTCACCAAGAATTATCAAAAGCCACCTTCCGTTCTTCCTACTTCATCCCAAATTGCTGGATACTTGCAAGGTGAATAACTGCTTTAAAACAATTTTCTAAATTAAGACGTCCAATGTTTTCTGATCAGGTGGTATACGTGGCTCGCAATCCAAAAGACGTCATAGTTTCGTGTTTCTACCACCACCGGCTATTTGATTTCCACTATTTCGACGGAGACGTTGAGAAATTCGCACAATACTTCATGGATGGCGAAGGTAAAAAGGGATTTATATTATCATTTTCACCTTATCCTTTCAATTCATGTTCTGCTTCCATTCGTCCTTTAGTAATGTTCTCTCCATTTTTCCCGCACATCCTTGATGCCTGGAGTAAACGCCATCTTCCCAACATGCTCTTTCTTTTCTACGAAGACTTGAAAAAGGTAATTTACATTCACATCGTGCACGCAAATATAGATGAAGAAAAACAATGACGCAAAACAGGATTTACGCGGAGAAATTGAAAAGATAGCCAAGTTTCTCGGTAAATCGCTGGCGGAAGAGCAACTCGAGGATCTGAGAGAACACCTGCGCTTCGACAATTTTGCAAAGAACGAGTCTGTGAACATGGAACCAGCCAAGCAATTTGGGCGTTTCAATCCCGACGGCCACTTTGTACGCAAAGGTTGATTGTCTATCCAATATGGCAAGTAACAGACGAATTTCATATTTAACGGCTTACGTGTTTGCAGGAAAAACGGGCGATTGGAAAAATCATTTCAGTCCGGAGATGAATCAGCGCATCGATGAATGGATTGAAAAAAATCTGAATGGATGCGCAGATCTCAAGTTCGTAACCCAACTTGAATTCCAAGATTGATCTTCCCTATCCCCAAATACAGGTTCAATGTCAAATCATTCTCAAAAATGACTCGCATACGTTTAATGTAAATGCGACACTACAACGAACTTAAATCGCAAAACAAGCCTATCGCATTAGAACATTTCGACAATGAGAGAAAGGGCAATGTACTTTATTTAGCTGCTTACTATTTATGCAAAGTTTCCCTCAAATCAGAGATGAACGATATTTTCGTACGATTTATCTATTTCAAGATGACCCTTTAACCCCGGGTCCCATTTTTTATGTTTGCTTCCTTCCTTATCTTCTCGCTGCAAATAACAAACGTTGATAAGCAATTTTGGTGCATCGTACGATTTTTAAGTTGCCGTTTAGTCTTGGAACGAATTCGGATCAATCGGGAACTTACTTATTACTTCGCAAATGTCGCCCGGAAACGAAGAAGTGATCATGGCAACCACCAATATTAAATTTGAAGTGATTCCAAAAACCCTGACTCGTCCATTTAAAGAGCATTTCCCTAGTTATACCGAAGGGTTGACCAGAGGCGATCCAGGTGGATTTGTTTTGACTCCAGAATACGCCAAACACGCGGATCAGCTGCGCAACTTTCAACCCAGAAATGACGACGTTTGGATAGTTACTTTCCCGAAATGCGGTAAGTAGTTTTTTTTTTTCCAATAAAAAAAAATTAATTGCAGCGAGGTATTGCGTTTAGGAACAACATGGACACAGGAATTGGTGTGGATGGTAATGAACGAATGCGACGAGGAGGCTGGAAAACAGCCGTTGACGATACGATCTCCTTTCCTAGAGTACGTGCTATATGCCTTTCTAATTATTGTGCGTCCAATTAAGAACATCCCGTGCTTGTTACCGTGGTCAGATTTCCTTATCTAACACCAGCACAAGCCGTAAACGAGCCACTGGAATTGAATAAAATGGTGCCAGTTAAAGCGATTGAAACGATGCCTTCGCCTCGACTCATCAAGACGCACCTGCCTCTATATCTACTTCACCCAAAGCTGCTCGATACCAGCAAGGTAGTCTACGTGGTGCGCAATCCAAAGGACGTCATCGTTTCCTACTTTTACCACCATCGGCTCATCAAATTCCAGAATTATACGGGAACGCTAGAAGACTTTGCTCAGTATTTCATGGACGATGAAGGTATGGATTATTCAATTTCAAATTGAAAAAAAACGTAACGTACTTGTTGATGGCTCTAGTTTTTTACGCGCCCTTCTTCCCTCACGCGTTGGAGGCATGGGCTCAACGTCATCATCCCAACATGCTCTTTCTTTTCTACGAGGACATGAATCACGTAACAGATTTCTCTTGATCCTGCATTCTACCATTTTGTGCTTTAATTGGAGGTAATCAATGACAGAACCTGAGGGGAGAAATTGAACGTGTTGCTGCTTTTCTTGGCAAAACCCTAACGGGCGAACAGCTGGCCAGACTTGTTGCCCATCTTCGTTTCGAAACGTTTGGGAAAAACGATGCAGTCAATTTCGAAGCCAGCAAGAAAATGGGTTTTATGAACCCTGAAGGCCGTTTCATTCGTAAAGGTACGATTGTTCCAATAACTTAAACGTACCCATTTAGAGAAAACGTAAAATTTCTTTTGCTACAGGGCAAATAGGAGACTGGAAAAATCATTTCAGTGCAGAATTGAACGAACGCATCGACCAGTGGATAGAGAAACATCTAGCTGGAACCGATTTAAAATTCACTACACAATTAGAATGACTTTCGTTCTGAAACTGGATGACGAGAGGTTGGTAAAAGAACACTGCCCTTATTTTCTAATTGGACTTTTCGATTTAAAATTTCGCCTATTTGGTGCTTTCTATCTACTAGAAATTACATTGTTTTTACTTACGTATGATCCAGTGGCTGTTGATTCAATACACTTAATTATTTTCACCACCTGGTGCACAACATTCAGACGTCATGTTGTGGCTAGTCTGGACCAAACTGAAAATGAAAATTCGTCTGCACTTTCTAGTAAAATCGATAGATGGCGATGAAGGTAAGGCCATCCTAGAAAAGGTACAAAAGAATAACACAAAACTGGACGAAACCGGTGAACCAGGTGTATCGAAGACAATTTTCACGGACAAAATTTGAAAAAAACAAAAACAAAAAAAAAAAAAAAAACTATTTGAAAACATTCCATAATGAAATTGAAGATATGCCTTCGGCGTTTTTCGCATGTAAATAACCAGTCGCTATCTTTTTGATAGATGGTTTATTCAAATGCGAGTTCATTTCCCATTCATCTTGCAGGTTCACTTATGCAAATGATGCCAAAAAAAACAAACAATAATGGATAACAAAACACTGGGGGACATAGGAAACGAAAACAAGAAAACATTGTGATTCAATATAACAGGTTACACATATATAAATTAACCATTATGAACGATTGCCTTCTAAAGTAGGGCGTTGTCCAATATGTTTAATAACATCTTATGGATTTCCAATATATAATATTTATTTTTTAAAAGAAAGTTAAAAAAAAAAAAAAAAACACTTGTTGGAAGGGAGCCAAACCTCTTCTTAATTGACGCCAGATGGACTTTTAATTAAAACCCCAACACCTAACAAAATTGATGCAGTTAATGCGGAGGGCAAGTTTTAGTGACGAAATAAAACTATTCATAACAGAAACTTGATCATTGAAAAGGGACAACGTAACAAGAGTCTTATTTCACGAGTGTTGCGAACCGAAACCAATTCCAACAAACAATGGGTAGACATTAAGCGATAAGAGTTAAAATGAGAAATAATTGAATATTATAGTGCACCTGTAGTATACACTGGTACAGGTGAGCCGCCTGCGTGTATAATGTTTTAACCGTGTACGCGCTTCGTCTTTTCAGATTTATTGCCACGTATTATCTTGTCATTTTTGTTGTTGTTGTTTTTTTCGTTAGTTCCCAGAGACTAGACGACTATAAGATATGTACAGTGTCTGATGCAACACATTTTCATTTCGTGAGCGTGAAAATTGTTAGCGAACCGTGCCGTCGAGGGCCCTCACCATTTCACTTTCTCTCTAACAAATCTTCGTTTTTGCGGCACGTCATTCGACTCGGTCGAGTTCATCACACGACTTGGATTTGCTTCGGTCCACAATCCAAACAAATAAGAGAGAAACAAAGCAAAAAAAAAAAATAAAAATAAAAATGGATTAAATTTAATTTTAGAAACAAAAATTACGACGATGCTACTGTGCGGTGCAACGTGAAAGTGGCTCTACACCGTCTCTTGTAAAACAATCTTTCGGTAATTGAGAAAGCGCGTGTTCGATGGTACATACCTTCTGTTGGCAGTGTCCCGGCGCGCAGCGTGAACCACGACGTGACCGTTGCGAATAGATTTGAAAACGGCGATGGCCTCGGCGTGCGACAGGCCCTGCAGAGGCGTTCCGTTTACCGCCAGGATCTCATCGCCTGCGTTTACATACACAAGAAGGACCATCATGATGAAAACATAAACTACGCAACATAAGTTTTTTTTTTTTTTTTTTTTTTCAGAGAGTTGAAATCGTAAAGATGTGGAAAAAAATAAATAAAATAAAACAAACACATAAAACATGGGAAATTAACTGGGCGTTAGTTACAGTTTGTATCTTTTTTTCGGTTATTGTTCTTTTTTTTTTTTTCTAGATTTTTTTGTTGTTGTTGTGGATCTTCGAAAAGAAAAAAAAAATAGAGGCAACGTAAAAGAAGTTTTTGCCGAAGGCCGCCGCCGGTGTATAACAAACAAAACGGGCGGTGATGGTCGAACGAAATATTACCAACTATAAAGCTGGGCGCTAACCACAGGGAGGAAAAAAAAAAAAAAAGGCCCGTTTTGAAAATGCTTTTCAAATTGAGATTAACAACAGCCACAAATTCTAAGGCAATAACACAAAAAGAAATGAAGAAGAAAGCAATAGAAAAAAAAATAAACGAGTGCAGTTTTATACCTTCTCTTAGTGTGCCTTCCTCGGCTGCTTGTCCACTTGGAAAAATGCTAACAGAGATTTGAAAAAAAAAAAAAAAAAAAAAAAGACATTTAAATAAAACATTTCCTCGTGAATCTCATTAGAACGAATAGAGAAATAAAAAAAAGAAATGTCGAACTATTTATAATACGTTTTGACGTAGATGCCCATGGATCCCTTTGGCGAGTCCCGTCCGCCGACGACGCTGAAGCCGAGGCTCTTCTTGCCCGCCCCTTTCTCGTACGTGATGGTGTAGATAAAGAGTGACAACGATTTGGGTCGTCTTGAGCCCATTTCACCTGCCGACGTCGAAGTGCCGGACGGAGTCGTCGTCGACGTCGTTTCCCCCGTCCCGCTTAGCGGGCCCATCGATTTGCGCTGTGGGTGGGCTGACCGCGAACGACGCTGATGCGGCGTCTTATTTCGGACCTTCGTCGCATCACCTTGCGTCAGCTTGTGGATCGAGGCCAAGGCTGGAGAAGACCGGACGCTTGGGTCGTAATAACGAGGCGGTGAAGGTGAGGACACTCGTGGAATGGGAGTCGGCGACGGACTGTTGTCCGCCGTATCCGGACCGCTCTCGTCCGTCGTCGAACGACCCCTACCGTTGGCCGCCGTTTCCCCACCGCATCGAGCAATGACGATGTCCACTTCTCTGGGAGCATTTTGAAGAATATCGCGCGCTTCTTGCAGTCCGACGCCTCGCAGTCGACAGCCATTTACATTAATGATTTCATCGCCGATTTGAAGTCGGCCATCCCTGAAATAATTAAACATTTGTTTGTTTGTTTGTTTTTTTCTCAATTGTAATAAACAAAAATTGAAAGGTGAAAACGAGACTCACCTGTGGGCTAAAGCTCCCGGCTCAATTCCAGCAATGACGTAGCCGACCGATCCGGAATCGGGACTGGGTTTCTTCTTGATATAGATGCCCAGTTCGCCCGTCTCGCCTTTGACTAGTCGCAACATTTTGAATTGACGTTGCGGTTGTTGTTGTGGCGCTTGTTGCTGCTGTTGCGTGTGATAGTGTGGCGCGTAAGCAAACGATGACGAAGGACGTGGTGGTTGCTGATTGATTTGCTGGACGGCGTATCCCGGTGGTAGAGAAGACGCCATCATCCCGTGATCCGTGCCATCGCCAAGCGTTCCATTGCCGATTTCCATCAACACAGTAGGCTGCAGCCATTTCTTACGATCGAGGGACGACGAACGGGCGTAGCGGCTGGCCAGCGCAGAGTCCCCAATGACGGGCAAGTGCCTAGGACTTCGCGATCCACCCGTTTCTAAGGATCTCAATTGAGCCACGCCAAACATGACGCTCGGCTCCTTGCGCGCGATCGATTGTTTCAACGTGTCCGCTTGTTGATTGTTGCAACGGCAATTGCAACATCTCTGTTGATGCTGGCCCACTCTCGCTGCACCGTCCACCACGTCGTAATGCTCGTCCAACGAAAACGCATCGCCCTGATCCATCGATCGGTTCATCGTCGGTGTGGGTGTAGGGCGAGACCGGTTCGCTTCCGGCTCTTGTTCCGCTGGCTTCAAAGACGAAACAAACGAAACGTGAATGCTACTCGCTGGATCGGGCTTGCCAATGTCCGCTGACGTCCGTCTTGGCGACTCGTATCCGTTGCGAGTGGAATCGCTTTCATATCCGCTCTCCTCCGACCGGTGACTGTTGGCCGACGAAGTTTGTTGCGTCGCTTCCGCCGCTGATAGCGGCAACGCTGCTAACGAGAAACTGCGCTTCCTGCGCACTAATTTAAACGCATCCTCCTGCTGACTGTGCCTGACACTGACGACGCTCCGATAGCGGATCGAGGCCAGCTGAAGATCCGGATGAGAAGACTGGCGAGCAGCTTCTTGCATCAAATCATCGCAACTGGCCGTCGTGTTGGCGTTCAATTCCGTGCCGAACTTTGAGCAAGTAGCCGGATGTGTGACGTCCGCGCTGGCCGTCTCCACCTCAGCCTCGCAGCTGGACGACAACAGAGGCCGATGAAGGCGCGAACGAATGAAAGAATAAGGGAAATGGCTCTTCTTGCTGACCGTGCCTGCCACGTCCGGCTGCATGTGGCCCATGACGCTCGACGCGGACACGTTCTCCAAGCTGACGGAGCGATTAGGTAGCGGCATCAAGCGGTTGCTGGGCGTGCCACTGATGCTACTCTCTCGAATCAAGATGCTTTTCTTTTGCGCTTCTTGAATCACGTCCGGCGTGGCAGCCAACAATTGGGCCAGCATCAACGGATGCGCGGCCTCTTGGTGCTGGGCTGCGTGTTGCATGGCCGGATCGGCACGTGCCGAAGGTTTGGACGAGCGCAAAAACAAGTTACGAAGCGATTCGACCCGACTAACTCGTCTCTTGGCGCCCGTCTTGTTATTGACGACGGCCGGTCTGCATCGCTGCTGTTGTTGCTGCAGCAATTTCTTGCCGCTCGTCGCAGGGGCCACGCCCTCGCACGACTGACCGAACGCATTTTCGGCTAAAAGTGCCGTTGGTGACGAACATGTCGGCACCGGTTCGACCGGTCCGTCTCCTTGTTGCTGCTGCTGTCCATCCATCAAAGGAGTCGAATCGCTGACGTTTGCTGACGGCTGATTCACCACTTTCTTATTCTGCTCCCACTTGCGACCGACCTTCTTGCCCCATGTCGATGGCCCACCTACTTAAACACACACACACACAAAAAAAAAATCAGAGTGTTGTGAGACACGAAAATGAAATGCATCAAATATTTCTTTTTTTTTTTTTTTTAAGGCCGGCCTTGTCGATTCAAGCGAAACCGATAAGTAAGAACACGCAAGGCACGCGATTCAATCTCTGTCATTGGCGTTCGTTCTGATGTCAAACGCCTATTGTTGCGATATACAGACAGAAATAGAACGGACCCAGATTAACAGCTTGCATTCTTCTCGGCAAAGACTTTCTCTCTTTCAAGTTCGTTTTTTTTTTTTTTTTTTTTTAAAAAAAAAAAAAAAAAAGAATCGGTTTGTTTTTTTGTTGTTGTTACGGGGCGAAAGTGATGGTTATCGTTTAAGTGCGTTCTTCTATTTCCAAGGATGGTCGCAATAAACTTCTTGCGCATCTCTCGCTTATTACACACAAGAGAGGCAATCAAACACGGTCGATGCTCAGGCTGATGACTTGGCCCTTTTAAAATATTTTGTCACCATTTCTTTCTTTTTATTCTATTTGAAAATGTGAATCACGCACGACGTGTTGTCGTGATTACTAAATGCACCGTGAAACGGCAATCACACAACGATGGTCGTACTTTTATTTGACTTTTAGCCGTTCGTTTTTTTGTTTTTTTTTCGCTTCTCTTCGACCGTGCGGATATTTGGACAGTTCGTGAGTTTATCACGGAAAGAAAAATGGCGTTCGAAATGAAAGTTGTCGAGTCACAACACTGATACCTAGACGTTTTGTCTTCTTCGCCAAGACATCCTTTTCTTGACTACCTACTTGTTTCTTTTTGAGTTTCTGTCGATTGTAAAATGAAAGGAGAAAACAGAAAAAATAAAAAAAAAACGTAGAGCCAACAGATGAGCAAGACGAGAAAAGGAATGCGTTTTCAAAAAACATTCACGTCAAACAGGCTGGAAACTAAAACGAGATAAGCTAATACATCCCGCACGAAAAACAATCAAACGTGAACGGTGAAATCGAGCACACAAAACGGAAGAAAAAAAAAAAAAAAAAAATACCAAATAACTGACCTTTGCTCTTGTGGGCTTTTGGCGAATTGATGACGACGATGGCCGGCACAGCTTTGACGGTTTGATAGTTGTTGTCATCCAAAGTTTCACGTTCGCTCCGGCCGCTGACACTCAACTGGTCGCCATCAGTTCCGCTGCCTGTCGATTCCATCGAAATTAACAGCGCCGCCGCTTCTGGACCTCCCGTGCTATTCGTCTCGTGCAATTGCGGGTGCTGGCCATCCGTCCGTCTCCGGAAGAGCCTCATCTTTTTTCTTCTTTTTTTTTTTTTTTTTCGGTTTGTGGTTTTTGGTGCGAAAATCAAGGTTCACTGCATCGAAATGTCACAACCAACCGGGGGTAATGATGAGGTCAAGTTGACTGGGACAATGGCAATTCTGGCAATCACAAATGAAATTCGGTGAAGGTTGTTGATAGTCAAACAGGAAATAAAAAAAAAAAAAGGCCTTCCAACTTATTTTCAAATCATTTGAAACAATGCAAGGGCGAAAAGAGCCTCTCTAGAAATCCAAAAACGAACAGAGGGAAAACAATAAAAAATCACGAAAAAACGACACGAACGGAACGGTGCGACTGCTCGGCACGAACGAGCCACCCGTACTGATGCACGCGTGTTTTCGTCAGTCGTCACCGCGCTCCCCGTCCCTGTGTGTGATTTCTTTTTCCCATTCCTTCAAGTGGCACAGGTACACTCACACGCTGACAGATACCACAAAAAAAAAAAAAAAAAAAAAACTTTTAAAAACAAAACAAAAAAAAAAAATACATACAGAAGAAACACGGGGTGGGTAGACACCTTCAACACCATCGAACCAAAGAACTTTTATTAATTCCCCCTTCCTTGCTTTTTTTTTTTTTTTTTTTTACTTGTAGGAGGAGAAACTGAACCGAATGATGTCGGTGGATTAAGGTTACGAACCGAATGTTTTAAAAAAAAAAAAAATCGGAGCAAGTCAAAAAGACCCCAGCATGCACACGACCTATTCCGCCCGGCAACAGCCAAATGATTCGTGTACACGAGTAACGAGTACCTTTCTCTCGTGATGCAAACCATTTCTTTTTTCTTTTTAGATATGCTAATGGCATTATAGAGGATGGCACAATAGAACATAGGAATAAAAAATCAAATATGAAACTGGTTGTACCACCGTAGACAAGAGAAAGGGAATGGGGCAGTCCAGGTGCCATTTTGCCACGTGAACTGAACGCAATGGCGTTCGAACGCCAGTGGACCGCGTTGACTTGTGCGGAGCATCGCTCAATGCTCCGATGGCGTGAGAGAATGCTTCTGGGTCTACGCACACAACACCAAACTTACACACACACACACACACACAAATGGATGAGCAAACGCGTTGCCACTTCAAGTTCGACTCTGCCAGCAACACTCGTCTACACTTCGAGTCGCCTCATTAAATACCAATTATTCTTCCCTCTGCCCCTTTTTTCTTTTTCGTCTCCCTTCCCTCTACTTTATTTTGCCTTGGGAGAATCTAAATGACCGATAGATGTAAAGAAGAAAAAAAAGTTGTCCACGTTTGTGTATCCTCAGGTGTTTTGTGTGTTTGGGTGGCTGGGAAATACCTGACATCTAGCGCGATGTTGTGCGCACAAGTTTCCGTACAAATGTAGGGGGAGGTGGGCTGTATTGTAACAAAAAAAAAAAAAAAGGAGAACAGATTAGCAGCTGATGCACGTGACATTGCCTGTGCCGCTAGCAAACGTCACGAGTTTTTGAGCGACAATGCGAGACGCAGAAGGCACAGTATTCATCACTTGGCTCATTAATTTCTCATTCACGTTTTGCTGGCTATCTGTTCCATCTAGGCCGACCACTCGTCACGTGGTTTTATTTTTTCTTCTTTTGTGTGGAATGCTGATTGATGCCACCACATGCGATCCTTGTCTACTCGGACGGCCAAAGTTGTTTCCCCTCCTTCTTCAGCTAATTTATAGACGGAATGCATTCCCTGGCTGGATCTTCTGTTGTCAGTCAGTCGGCCCTCGTCACTCATCCTAAAAAAAAAAGCCTTTTCTGAATCTTTGCTTTCCCATTATTTTTGATTCTATTATCTGCGCTAGCGTGCGCAAGTTTGATCAAATGTCCCACTCACGCTAAATTACGTAGTACCTCGAATAAGAAAAAAGATCCCACCCGAAACAATGCGGGTCTGATTACATGCCATTTTCTTTTCAGATTTCATTGTCAATCAAAAGCGATGATGAGCAGCTGTTATTTGCCTATATTTTGGCCCACCCGATGTGAACGAAGGTAAACATGTTATTGCTTCTTGATTTTTCGCGGTCGGCCTGCTGATGGCCACACATTCACATAACCCCATTTTTGGCGATGTATTCATTAAGGGCGCGTCAGCTCTGCTCAATAAACAAACCAACCCAAATAGAACCATAAATATCTCTCTCGATGTGCAACAAGTGGATGTGTAGCATTGCGCATGTGAAAGAGACCAAGACGAAAAGCTGCAAAAGAGGACGACACGCAAACAAAGATTTTTCCACCGACAGACGATGGCGACTGTTGATAGCCACATTTTGGAAAAGAGGATAAAAGACGTATCGGAGATTCTGCAATGCAAATCACGCGTTTTCTATGACCGGTGAGAGTCTAGACGTGAAAGAGAACAACAAAAAACGGACTGTAGCCAAAAAATGCAGTGCCCAAAAATTGTGTTGGACACTAAACAAAAGGTCTGCGCATGAAAAAAAAAACAAAAAAAAAAACCGGTCGATTCCATCCATGAACAAGAAAAAGAAAAAAAAAAAAAACCCAATAACTTATGACGCATACCCAATAGACACGTGACTTATTTCCAAAATGTATACCTTCCAAACTTGATGCGGAGACACCCACGCATAACCCGTTCTGGCCACATTTCTTTCAATTTTGGAGGGGTTGAAAACAAATGACGCTAATAAAGTAAGGGACTTTTGTCAGGGAAGCAAATGTGATTCGGCCGAGGTCGGCCCGTTGGTTCATTATTATTACTGTTGCATGTAGCGTGTCAAAACTATAACAAAAACTCATACACACGGATACACCTGAGCTCAAGAAAAATGGGATTAGCGGTAAAAATGCCGCTTAGCAAGTCAACCATTTGAACGGTATTTTCTCTTTCCAAAATAGCCACAATCATTATGTATTCCCGTCTTAAATGTATGAAGCATACACGTCCACTAACGTACTGTACATCCGCAGCGATAACTTATCCAACTCATTTTTTTTTTTTTTTTTTTTTTTTTTTTCGTTTGCCATTTTGCGGCCACGTACGGTGGGAGCGTCCAGCGATGGAAACAAGGACAAAAACAACAACAATCAATGAACTGTAAAAAGGAAAAAAAAAAAAAAAAGTATGTGGTCGGTTACGTCCATCACGCTGGAATGTAAAATGAAAAAGAAAAAATGATGATGAGTTGATGAGAATGTATGACGCCAAACATCGAACACAAAGCGGATCTCGTGACGGCTGTTGAACGCGATAAAGAACGAGTGGAAAAAAAAAAATGCAAGAAGAAAAAGTAACATTTGGTTAGCGCTTACGCATATATACCAAAGAGCCGAACGATCAGAGCTATTATGCAAGAATAACGATCACCCGCCAATGCTAATGTAACGTTTCGTTTTTTTTCATGTGACCATCAACTTGTCTGCATGCCAACAAAAATATTAGATGGACGGTCCGGTGGGCGAAAGTTTTGTTCGATATGTATATAGCCGATTAGAAAATCAACAACATACTAGAAGAAGAGCCATTCAAAATAAAAGAAAAAAAGAAACGTTGCCCCAAGAGCAAAGCAAAAAGGCTGGCCCTTTTTTTTTTTTTCTAATTGAATTTGCGTGTATAAAGCAGATAGAAAGTGTTGCCGCGAGATGCGACTCGTTTAAACCAGCTCTAATCTGATTGTCTATTTTGTGCAGGTACTACACCGTCGAAATTTCCATTGAACTACTCGCATCAACCGGAATTCTATCGGGCGGCCACACGTAGAATATTTCCAAAGCGGAAAACAAAAACACGCCATTGCTATTTAGGTTGTTTTGTTTTTAATCGGCCAGATGTGGCACGCAATGCTCGATGAGGATATAATATCACTCGATGCACGTTTTTATTTTATTTTTTGATGGAACAGCAAACGTGCAAACGCACAATTCGTGGCTGCGGGTACATTTTCAGCGGCTTACACGCGGCCGCCCTTCCGTGATCGCACAGGTGACGCTCCTTGCGATCATTTTCGTGAGGGTAACTCCACGATGAAAATGGCAAGTATTTCAGCCAAGCCAAAAATGGACTGGCGTTGGTCATATTAGTACATTTCTTTTTGAACACCGTCGTATATTTCTATTTTCTGCGTTGATGTGCTAAAAACTCGATCTCCTTATACCAAACGTGCCTTTTTGTATATTTTTGTTTGGAATCGTCACTCGTCAAACGTGGGCGTGGTGGGTATTTTTGCGAGAAAAAAAAAATACGAGGAATGATAAACGAAAAACATTGGCTGATGGCTGCAACTGCGTGTGAGTATCAAAACGGGAAATCGGACATGTTGGGGCGAGTCTGCGTACATGGATCACTTTAACAATCGTCGCGATGGCAGCAAACACATTTCTCTTTCGAAATGTTTGATTTCCAAAGAAAATTTGCCGTGAAGCCCACGACCTCGTCGGCTCAAAAACACGAGGCGAGTCCAAAGAGGTTAACACGATTAGAACAGCCACCTGTGGTTCAATTTACAGGCGGCGGGTAATCACCTCATCGCCCCTGTTTTCTTTTCTAAAGCAGCCGCTCTTTGAATCTTTTTCTCTTCGATGATTTTCTTCAAACTAAAATCTTTAGCCAAACCGACGATGGCCTCCTTTATTTTTTGTCTGTTGTCCCTTCCGCTAAGTTCTCTTTTAATTGCATTCACCAGCTCAAATAAGATATACATTTTTTTTAATTGGCAAATAAAAAACAAAAGAAAAAGAAAACCTACTTCACCTACATACGCGTTTAATCGTGGGTGTGTGCCCTTTCGATATTGAACGCATCTACGAGCTCCTGCAGCGCCCTCTTCTGTTTTACATACGCCAAAAAAAGACCATCGATGCCAAGCGGAAGTTGCTGGCGGGCACACACACACACACACACGAAATTTAGAGCTCGTATAAAAATATTAGGATGTTTTGTTTTTTCTCTTCCTGCTCCAAGGCACGACTCGGGTTGTGACGATCAACATTCTCTTCCTAACACACTTATTTGAATTCTTTTATTATTTTTTTTTTTTTTTTTGTGCATGAAAAAAGAAAGAGAAAATAGGCCGAGGAAATAATGGAGGAACGACCCGATCATAACCCATGGTGGATCTAGCGCGTCTCTACTAACGGTTATGTTTACATCTTCGCTCTAGATGTAGGATAGAACTACACATCTAAAACAACTGCTGTTTTATTGGTTGCGTCACCCGAGAGATGAGCCATTACGGCGGCCTCACGGAAAATAGATCGTTCCCACCATTTAACAATGAAAAATGATCACTGCCGTTAGATCAAATGTAACAGGGCGAATGAAGTCGATTCTTCTTACTTGTTTCGTTAGGTTTAGTTATATTCACCATTTAATCGGCCATTGCATCTCGCTGCTTCACGATCAAGTTTTAAATAAAAAAAAAAAAAAAAACAAGCGAAGGAAGTAACAAACGAGGCAAGCGGACGCATCAATTGAATTGAGAAACGGGCAACGTTCGTGGGATTGCCGGATCGTTCCCTGCTTACCGCCCGTTTTTATACGTCTAGTCAAAATTGAAATGCCTTGGCTTCATTGGGCGCACGATGCTGATAACGAAAGATGGCCAGCAAACACGCCCGTATGAGCCCAGTTGAATGTATATACGTCTCTGTCGTGTTATGTAAAAAGAGAGTCATGCCCCAAGCCGCGAGATCGTTCTAATACACACAAGCCTTTTATTCTATTTCTATACACTTACAATGTTGTTGATTGTTATCCGGCTCTGTTTCGTTGTCGCTTGTATGTTAAATTCAAGCGGAAACCCCCCCCACCCTTCTTTAGTTACGTACGTTCGACTGAACAAGCAGAGAGACACGTCACTTTATTTCCCGTCTTCTAAAAAGACATGAAAGAGTTTAAAAAAAAAAAAAAAAAAAGGGAGAAATAGCGCAAAAGAAAAACATAATGGTATGCACTACTGCGTATGTGTGTACAGACACCATTTGTTAAGACTGGCCAGCGCATTGTTACGTGCAACGGGCGGTCACAGCGGGTCTGATGAAAGATGCATGACTTTTTACTAGTTCGAAAACTCTCTCCTTCTTTTTTTTTTTTTATGTTGTTGATGCTGTGCTTTACCCCCGTTGTTAACCCAGGTGTTTATTGAAATAAAGAATAGACGATATAGAATCGAAACAGACGAGAGTCTAGTCCCATTCTTCTTTTGACTTCAAGTCAAATATTGGGAATGCGTTGGACCAGAAAGTGTTAGCCTGGAATGTGGAGGAATATCAATAACTCTTCATCTCACTCTCGTATAGTAAACTATGGTCTCGAACGAAAAAAAAAAAAAAAGAATTGTGATTGGTTTTTGTCTGACCAGAGTCTATGACCTGGTCAGGTAGAACTCTATGGAAAAGGCCCATTCTTTATTCTTTTGGCTGCCTTTCCATGCCTCTGGGATAGCCTGGGCATTTTTTCAAACAGGAAAAGAATGTTGGAGAAACCTGCTGACACACTGCTAGCACCCTTTCCGCGATTGACACACGCCCATCTCGCTTCTTCCTTCATTTAAATAAAGCTATTGAGAAATACACCATCGGGGGGGAAGAAGAAAACTAGTAAATCAAGCGAGAAAAACGAATGATCCTACGAGATAGACAGAAGAATGTAAAGAAAAGCAAACGATATAATGGCACACACTAACACTGAATTTGCATTGGCTTATAGCCCATCCTGTATGGCATCCAGTCTCTTCATTTCGACATCCATCGACCATATACGAGAGCTGCACACATACACACGCCCAAATCGTAAAGACAACAAACAAAAATATATATCCGACTTGGCTCTACTCTCCTCTTAAAAAAAAAAAAGAAGAGGAAATTCCATTGGTTCTTATTCTCTTGTTTTTTTTCTTTAGATGCGCTAGAAAAATTTCAAAAAAAATTCTTGGAAAACATTTCAGAGTGATTGTCTTTCAATAAATCCGTTTAAAAAAAAAAAGAAGAAGCCGCTCTCGAAACTGGTTGCAATAACTTGCTTTGCTCACGCGGGATTTGGGGTAGTCCGCTTATTATGTCCGGTCTCTAAGCCCTTCAAGCTCTTTACTTAAATATGACCCCGGACGGAAAAGGAATATGTCGAGTACAGTTAGAAACCATTCGCTGTCATTCGTCATTTAAAAAAAAAAAAAAAAAAAAACTCGCAATTTGCCCTTAAGCAATTTTAAACGATTATCGGGACGTTGTACATCAACTTGCAACAAGTCATCAATTTTTCGAATAGGAACCCTCCTGGTGTGTTTTGCAATGCGCACCTGCCGTTCGTGAGATATTTTTGTTTCTCGTTCTTCTCAAACGTCAAAAGTTGGGCCCGGCGGTGATCGTCTACCCCTTCCCAAAGACATAAAAAACGTAGTGGCATTTCCGCTCCGGATTTCTAGCACACCTTGTGGTACTTCATACCATTTCCGACCGTAGAAACAGGTAGGCGGACTGAACTTTTGGTGGTTTTCTAACTGTTTATTATTAGCATTGTCCAGCAATTGAGTTGTGTTTGCCACTGTCGCCTCACGGAATATTTTTTTTTAGGGGGGGGGGGGGGGGACCAGCCCGTTGGCCTTCCTTATTGCGTGCAATGATCACGTAGAGTCAACCTGCCATGTTTATCATCCTTCGCTTTTTATCCACTCGTGTTTTGGTTTTTTTGCGCTTTTTTTCTCTTTAAATTCTTTTCATTTTTTAAGAAACGTCGTTTCGTGCAACAGCGCAAAAGTAAAACACGAAACACGATCCCGCCGGCCCTTCATTATGCAGCGCGCCAGGCCGTAACGGACTTTTTTTTTTTTCGCTACACGTTTGCATCGTACGAACGAGAAAGGCAAGAAAACGTTTATCAACTGTGGACAACATGTCGTTGTGGCAGTTGACCTTTTTTGCTTTTTTGGCCTTCTACTAACAACAAAAATGTTGGATTTTTTTCATCCGCATTCGATTCCGGGTATACAGCAATTAAAGAGCTTTAAGAGAGTTGGGGGGATAGAAACTAGACGCATTTTCAGAGCTGTAAAAAGAGAGAGAGAGAGAACCTGTTTTTTATTTACATTACACTCGTCTTTCAAGTTTTCGTTTTGCCAAAGTCAAATTCATGGACGAGGATAGGGGGGATATCAACAACAAGAAAAAGCGAAACGGGGCCCGCCCTTGCCCAGCTGTTGTGCCCTTGGTTCAGTTCTCTGACACTCGAGGAATTAGCAAGCGATGATGAAGTTGCACCTTTTGTTTTTCTTCGCATCATTTACCCTCCGAGACGGGCAGGGAAAAAAAAAATAAATATGAAAGATTAACAAACGAGGGGTGAATATTTCAATTCTTGTTAAAAAAATTTCAGAGAAAAAAAAAACGGCCATTGTTAGTGGGTATAAGATTACTCTATATCGGCTTTCAGATCGATGAATGTGCTAAATCTCTGACAGGACCCTTAGGACCAACTGGCCTCTCGCTGCAGGAGGTCTTTGGGCAAGGCATTTTTGGGGCCAACAGTGATAGAAAAATAGCCCCCCCTCTCGTGTTTGAACTCTGAGATAGACACTTGTTGCCAGATTGCGTGCCCCACACACACACACGGCCAAATGGCAAATCACCGGTGAGCCTGTCCAATGGGCATAACAATTCTTATGACTTGTAGCTATTCTACATTAGGACATCGTAATGATCAACATTCGTTGATTTAAAAAAAAAAAAAAATCTCGCTGACAGAGCAATCAACATACGTTAAGTGGGTTCTCAACTAATGAGCTGACAATCAACCCCTTATTGCATGTTTGGGAAAAAAATACGAGCCTCTGCCCAGTTCAACAGAGTAAAAACGAAAATGAATGAATTACGTGATAACGAATGAAAGAAGAAAACAAGTTGAACGAGTCATCCCTACATTTGGGTGTAACAATCATAACACGAACGACAGCTACTACTACATTTTTTGTGTCTAAACCACACGAATGTGATTTTCTCTTAAAAATAAAAGGGGGTTCTTTTACCTGAAAAAAAAAAAAAACGAAGAGGAGGAGTAAGGTCCAGGAGGCGTTTTTTCTTGCCCCCAAACGGTTCGATCGTTTTGCCTTGCAGAGATGAATAAAGAAACAACACACACACACACACGTCCAAATCGAAAACAAAACGAAAACGAGCCCTGATTGCCCTTTGTGATGCCTTGCTTTGCATCTGATTATCAGTTCCCAGATCTCCCTTCGTCCATCTATTTTTTTTTTTTTGGGATTCCCACTGCAGTTCGTTGTTTTAGTGACGAGAGATGGAGGCCTCGTTAACTCGGGATTGAGATTTGATGGAAGAGGTGGACGCAAAATGTGCCGACGCGGCTTCCAGTCACACAACAACTGACCACCAAAGCTCTCCACACAATCAGCGTATACCTGCAGCTATCCTTTCTTTCTTTTCGTCCTTCCTCCTTTTTTTTTTTTTTCGTCATTCTCTCTATTTTCTATTCCCATTCTCTCTCACGCCCCGTCCCGCGCGCACAAAACCTTACTCCCGCTGGCTGCCGGTCACTTCTTTTGTTTCAAAAGCCGCAGTCTTTTCGAACTCTTTTTAAAGGGAGGGCATTCGTCAGTAGGAAGAGGCCTCTTGTCAGTTGAGTCCCTAAAAAAAAAAAACTGCCATTAGCGGTGCGGGAAAAATAAAAAAAAAAAAAAATGCCAAGGAAAGAAAGCCAATAAACATATCATCGGATTAGACTCTTTTGTTTTTTTTTGTTTTTTTTTGTTCTCATCATTCCGATAGTTCCCAGCATTTTTTTTCTTCTATTCGATTGCACTCTTTTTTTTTTTTTCTGTGTGTGCGATAAAAAGATTCACATGTAAAGACACTTCCATTTTATTAGCGAGATTAAGAATAGAAAAAAAAAAAAAAAAAACGGACAGCGAACCGTGCAGATAGAAAAGCCTGGAGGGTGTGTTGCGTTCACGTTACAATGGATGCCGTTGACGTGTCGTCGTTTGTGCGCGTCCTTTCTTTCTTGTTGTAAGGACACGTTCGGCCGGGGCGAATATACCGAAGGTTAGACATTTTTTTTTTTTTTGGTGGGGAGAAATACGAAAAGTATACTCGAAAAAAAAAGAAATTACCTTTCACAGGTGATGTAGTGGGAGGATACTGTAAGTGGAATGGCGCGAACGTGAAAAAAAAAGAAATGCAAATGGCAAAACAATACCTGTTTCGTATGCGTATAACAATATACCTGCGTCTACCTTCACATGTGTACACACCTGCGTACCTGGGACATTCCACAAACGACCCCAAAAAATGATGAAAAGAGGAGGAGGGGAGACAAGGAAAATATCGAAAATATGCAAGTCTTGTTATTCTTTTGCACTTTCTGACGTTCTGCTGACCTTCTCTCGACGAGGTTGTTCATGGCTAAACGCGAATATTTTTAAAAAATGCAGAAATCAATTCCAGTAATACACAGACGTGTAAAGAAAATAGTAAGACACTTTCATCTTTTTAAGGGAATGCGAACAAAAGAGCCGATGATAAATCAAAAAATGATATCGCACCATTTTGTGTGTGTGTACGTCCTTTGAATGCACCGCCCTCGTCAAAGAGAGCCCTGATGAAAAGAAAAAGGCCGTGGGACGGAACAAACATAGTGTTGTGTTACACAAGTTCTCCTTTTTTTTTTTCTTATTCACCATGTTGCCATCCATGTGGTGGTGCTCCCAGTTTTGCATAAGTCGTTTGTAAATGGGATGGCG
This sequence comes from Daphnia carinata, assembly GCF_022539665.2. NCBI lineage: Eukaryota > Metazoa > Arthropoda > Branchiopoda > Diplostraca > Daphniidae > Daphnia > Daphnia carinata. Next base: position 5,251,334 of record NC_081337.1, read on the forward strand.
CAGCACAAACACAAGGTGGGAACCTTTTGCGCTTGGTCATCTCCCATCTTTTAAAACATTTCCATCGTAAAAAAAAATTCTTTTAAAAATCCAAAAAAATTCCATTCGTGATTCACGGCCCAATAACAAACAGAACTAAGTGAACGTTACGGTGGTGCTCAGGTGCCCCGATGATTGAAATCAAACGATTCTCCATAAACACACAACAAAGTATCCGCGATACAAGGGCGTTTTGTTTATTCATTTCCGTTCTCGTGTTGGACGTGTAAACGAGAAGCGCGTCTATGAAAAACAAGGCAACGGGAAAGAGACGACATTTCCCACGAAATCAGAGACGACACTCTAAATAACCTAACGCAGATGTCGTTGGGAAAAAAAGAAAACAAACAAACAGCACCGGCCACATACTTTTTTGTTTCACAACTTGATGCGTTATAATAAAACTATAATGGAATACAGAGTGATGTCGGTGATGACGAAGGACCTCAAAAAAAAAAAAAAAAAAAAAAAAAGACATAGTCCAATCTACTTTAATGTACACAGACAGTTAGAAAAGAAAATGATAAGATTATTATTTACGTATCTTTCGACGTGGATTTATTCCGATGGGGCGTGCACGGCTGGAGAGAGGGGGGAACACTGTTCGATCTGATGATGACGAGGATAACAACCAAACCATAAAATCCGATCGTCTTTTGTTTTGTTTTTTTAGAAAAAGGACATAAAAAAAAAAAGGTCCATGGATTGAGTGTGTAGGAGTGGTGGTTCGAATTTCATTTCCAAAACGAAACAACCAAAGTACACAAGGCTCGAGGCAGGAAATGGTCCGACTGTGTATATACCAGGAGACTATAATCATTTTAAAAAAAAAAAAAACGGGAAGGGCTCTTTAAGTAATAGATGAAACCCTAGCAGTCGGGTGCAGCAACCCTCGTCATCTCTCCATAGCGAAAACATGTTCACACACACACAACTCGTGTGTGTTTGAGATCTGCCTTTTTCCCGTTCTCATGTAAAAATGGCGTTCGTTTTCGAATGAGATGGCACAAGGCGATAATGCGTGAAAGTCAAACTCGTTTTCTTTCCTTTTCTTTTTGTTAAAAAATGTCTAGCTGACTTGTGCCATTTTCCGTGTTACAAAAACCGGGTCTACGTGACCAAATCCCAATGCAAATTCATCTTTGTAAAAAGTGATAGGGTCAATGTTTAAGCAAACTGTCAAACAAGTTCCTCAAGTCCCGAACTTCGTAGTCGGGTTGGAACGAAACAAACACGAGAGATAAGAAGCCAAGCGCTTCTTATGTCTATATAAGATAGCTACTGTGAATATGGCGTTTCAAAAATAAGAATCCCGGCTGCATTCGATGTCAAGCATCATAAATTTGGGAAATGTTTATTGTCTCCTATGCTCTCACTTTTTGTTTCGTATCTCGAAATTTATATTTGGCCTTTTGTTTCTCACACACAATGGCCGTGATTTAAAAAAAAAAAAAAAACAACAGAAGAACGTCAAACCGCCACAGGCTTTTTTCGTGATACCTTCCTTTTGTTTCTTCAACAAAAACAAGTAGTCGTATCATAACTCTTTTTCTTTTTCCTCCATTTTATGAGACAAAAAAAAAAAAAACTAAATCAGAGAAGGTGTTGCTGAAAGGTGCAAAAAAAAAAAAAAAAAAACAACAAAAAGGGTGAGAACAGAAAATAATGAGAGAAAGTAGTTCGCATCTGTTTTTGTTAAATGAAAGGGAACCGAATCGTTTTCTATTTTCTTCTTTTTAATAAAAAGGGAAAATACATTATCGGTCATTGATTGCCCTGGCTGTTCCCATGCGAAAAACATCGGCGATGATCCCATCGTTAAAAACGTTGCACGAGAAAATGTGAGAGTGAGCCGCTTCTTATCCAAACGCGGGAATCAAATTCAAGTAGCCGAACTTCCTTATTAAGGCAAAGTGGGCCCATTTTTTTTTTCTGTCTTATTACAACCATTCGTATGGAAAAATAACAGCCGTTGTTAATGAAAGAATGGAACATGGACGGCGTTTGCAGCTTCCTGCAGATGACGCACTGCGGTATCACTTGACACTGACGCGCATCCCGTCTCTGTGACGCCGTCGTTGTTCTTGCAATCACAAACCTCAAATTGAAAAAAATAAATAAATAAATAAATCAAGCGGAACTGAAATGACATCATCAGTTTTGCCCTCGTCGTGTTTTTTTCTTTGCTCCTGCGGCGGCTGCTGTTAATGTTCCAGATCTGCTAGTGGGAGGCGCTTTCTCGTGTCATACACTTGATTGTTAGACACACACACACGCATAGTTTAACCGGGTCAGTTCATTCGTGTTCAACAGAGCGAGACGCACACACCGCTTGAATTGTGCGTCCATTCGAATATTTGGAAATAGACGATCTTTGACGTGAGTTTTATTCAGGCGTCATTAACGCGCATGTGTTGGATCATCATCAAGACGTAATCATCAATCACGAAACAAAATTTCACATTGGACGAGCCAAAGTCTACGGTACGTGAGATGAACTTTTTTCTTTTGAAACTTCCGGTAGTTTTTATATATTTTTCCTTCCTTGAGAAGAAGACAAAACGTGGGAAATGAAATAATTAAAGGGAAACTAAGTCTGTCCAAAAAATGTGTAGTCTACCCACTGGTTATGTTTTCTCTCTTCATAATGTACCGTGGCCGGTTGCATTCGGTGTGTGACCATTTCTTACCCCCCTCCATAAAAATGTTCTTTTTCTACTTGGACGTTCAACTCGATAGCCAGTCGAGTTGAACGAAACCTCCAACTGCGTGACGTCTCCCTCTAAAATTCCAAAGACATTTGGAATCATTTCCAACTCGAATAATAATAACGCACGTTATCACTAGCGCGTGCATTGGATCTGGCCATGTTTTCATTCAAATGTCGGCCGCAATATTCGATCGGATTTAGATTAGAATGAGCGTAGTCCTACAGTCTCAGTGTTACAAATTTGGACAGCGTCTATTACTCGCCTGCGTGCTGTTAACTACGTAGACATGGAACCCGACAACATTTCCCGCTGTGCAAATGGAAGCGAGACGTGAAAGTCGATCTGCTCACTCGCAAGTCCAGCAAAACGCCTTCTCTATTTTTTTTTTTCTCTCTCTTCATCTGGCTGTAAATTGGCTACACGTTTCGATCACTCCCCCCCCCCCTCCATCGTTACATGTTGACGTAATGGCGCATATAGGATGGAAGTAATGGGCCAGCGCTACTCCTCCTTCCTCTCACTCACAGAGGCCCAAGGTCCGAGTTCCAGATTCATTCTCTTATTAATGCCGGCCGAAAAAAAAAAAAATATAGACGTGCAGCTTTCTACATTTTTTTTCAGGGTGTGTGAATAGGTGCACGATGGGATACAACAAAAAAAAAAATATGTTTGAAGAGTGAGAGAAAGGCTGTTCTTGATAAGGCCAACAAAACAGACAAAAGTAGGAGCTGAATAGTTCCATTTGAAATGTGATGGACAACACTATTGGGACCATGTCCAGCTGGATTCCATTTGACACAGTCCAGCAAAGTGAACAGGCAGGGGACCCTTTGAGGGAAGCGAACTCAATTGAGTGTGTCCACTCTAAAAATGAAAAAAGAATGTTGCCACTTGTAAAAAAAAAAAAAATAATAAAAGGAGAAGATGAGGGTAAAGAAACACAGCCAGAAGGGGGGGATCTGTTTTCAATCATTATCTTATCGTTATTGTTATTATCTTAACAAGTGAACTGTGCAGTGGCTGCATCCTCAATGAAGGGAATGGTGTCGCTTTCTTGACAATTTCCCAACATCTTTCGCTGTGGTTCAAAATAATCCAAACTGAAATACATAACCAAAAAAAAAAAAAAAAGACTGGTATTAAATTATCAGTGGGGAAACGGCACCAGCTGCAGGAAGTTCCAGCGATGTTGAACTAATTAGGACACTGACGTATTCGTAGCTGTGCCGCCGACCGCCGAAGCTCTCAGCAAATTAGACGTTACACACAGCCACGAACGTTGTACACACCAAGGGGTCACGACACACTGTGTCTCATGTGCTCCAAATGAAACGCGTCGTTCCAGTACCAAATAATCACCATCATCTATGCATCGCTTTTCAACTTGTTACGGGGCAAAAATGTGGGTCGCCTCCTTTTTTTTTTTGCACGAAAAAGTAAGTCGCAGACACGGAAACGAATGGCAGAATAAAAGTTTGGTCATATCGATTGATCTATTTCGAAAGAAGAAAAATGCATACAAATAGGATTGAAAAAAAAAACTGGAGATATTTCAAGATAGACGGACAATAACGAGCGGAAATGGGGGGGCCTGTCAGCACTTTTGAAATTGATAAATGCTGGACAAAAACAGGGATTGGTTCTCTTTTGATGGTGGAAAAGGCCAACGTCGAGTTCTTTCTTTTCGAGTAAAGAAGAAAAACTTAACAAACAAGCGGAACAAAACCACGATCAACAAAAATAGTGCGATGCCCTCGTATTGGAAATGTGAGAGATCCTTTGATTGTGTGAAGGCCTTTTTTTTTTTTTTTTCTTATAGGGAGTTTGTGCTTCCTTCCTGTGTGTGAACAAATCTGTAGAACATGGGACCCCTATATGGTTTGCTCATCGACCAATCTAATTCTTTTAGATAGGGACCTTCCTTTTTTATTGTATTCTATTAGACCCCACTATTGATGGGGGCCACCGTATCTTTTATTGCTCGCCATTAACCCTCATCTGACCTTTCCGCCGTTTTTATTTTTCGTCAGATCTATTTCCAAAAAAGGGAAATTCTCTTTTTCTTTCGTTGTTTGTGAGGCATTGGAAGACCATCTATATTCAAAAAAAAAAAAAAGTTTGGGACTTTCTGCGATGTTCTTTTCCATCATTCTCCATCACAAAGAGCTCCAACAATGTCTACGAATAGAATGATAGTTAGGGCTGTGTGTGATTGCCTTTCTCTCGGACGTCTCACGTTGAACAGTCAAATGATTATACGAGAAGCGGCGTCGGCCTTGTATTACACAAAAAAATGGGACCCTCCGCCCCTCTAGGGGTTGCCCAGCTCCCATTTCGGATGGATTTTTGAAGAAGCGGTGAATTTTCAAAAAGAAAAAAGTCTGAAGGGGAAAGAAAACCATCAGCGCTCAAACATATGCCCCAATCTGTTCTGCTGCATCACTAATTAAAATCAGACAAAGTTAACAATCGTGTCTCATTGGTCCCTACTCAAAGCGCAAAAAAAAAGAGAGAAGGAGAGCTCATCATTTTCGAGAGATTAGCGAAACTAACAATGAGAGACAGATAGATCATTTAGACAAGAAAGGAAAGTAAAGACGAAACTTTGCGATTGTTATCGTCTTCACCATCGTCCTTCATCTTTACCTACCAATTTTCGTTTTTTTTTTTTTTTTTTTAACTCGAAAATTGTTGGGATTATCTGTGGCGCTGGAAATATCTAATGTCTGATTTGTTTCGCTTTCCATGTCGCCTCTTATTATCGAAAGGCAGTCGCTTTACAGAAAAAAACCCGACTCGGAGAATTTTTGTCTAAGGATTTAAATACTTTCGATGGCAGAGACGACACCAGTAGAGCGGCAAAAAGCTAATAGGCCCTTCTTTTTTTTTTTATATGAATTGTTTAACTTTTTTTTTTTCTATTCGTTTAAAAGCCTTTTATTATTTTTTTTTTAAAGAATGGAATTTACCGGTAGGTCTTGGTTTGGACCCCCCTTTTCTTTCATTGCCGGACCGATCCTACACATTCGTTTTTAGTTTGAAAGTGTACACCAGTCGTCGCCTCACAGAAAACCAATGATTTACTTATTCCCCCCTATTTTTTTTTTTTTTAAATAGAATTCCTTTTATATTTAAAGAACGTATAGGTGACATACCGTACCATATGTTTTTATTTTTTTTTCATATTTTGCCTTTTGATGGGCGCGCGGTTTTGATTCCAAAAGGGCGAAGAAGAAAAAGAAATGGAGTTTATTGTTCAAACGATTCAGCGTGAAGTTGTATTATGGCTACACACACCTGTGTGCGATGTATAAGGGGAACCCCAAATGATGGGAGGCCGTATCAGAGGTGCTATCAGCATCATCAATTGTGCAGTTCCCTTCTCCTGGTCCGGATGGCCCTTTTTTTTTTTATATTTTAACAGTCTTAAATTCAAATGTGTGGATGCGGATAGCCACCATCTAACGTTTGCTACACCTCCCCAGTGATGTTTGAGAGATGGATGGACATCTATCCCCCCCCCCTCTATAAGAGAAGGAGGAATAAAAGAAAAGGGGGACGCAACGAATGAAAAGGTAAAAAAAAATAAATCCTTAAAGAAATAAAAAAAGGATTTAAAAACATGAGGAGCTATGGCCGCACTTGTTTACCCCTCTGTTCTTGTTCCACTGTTCTGTGTGTGTACCTACAAGCACAAACACAACAACACGACAGACTCACAAAAGAAGGGACTTTTTTTTTTTCTAAAGAAATCTCGGTGAGCAGGGTAACCGTGTTTTTTTTTTTTTGAAAAGATTTCAGGGAAAAAAAAAATATAAGGAAAAGGTTTGATGCGTACACATGTGAAGGGCTAAGCAATGGGGGGTTATCTTTTCTACATTTATATGTAGCGTATATAAAAAACGTGTACTGCATTTTCATATTTTCTTTCTTCAGCTGGTAGTTGTTATTATTGTTATTATTACTTCCAGTGGGGAGAGAGAACCTTAAGGGCACGAAAACATTATTATAAGAAAATCTTTTTTCCCCCCCAACTGGAGATGGACTTGTGTAAGTGCGGGGTAACTAACACACATGGATTGCCCGTCTCCCAAAATTTTCTTGACAACCGCAACCAAAAGGAAAAATCAGCGTCAAGAACAAGTTCAGCGAGGGGTCAAGATACACAGGCAAAAAAACAAAACAAAACAAGAAGTTGGGGGAAAACCTCGTACATGTTCCAGGTTACGAATAAATACTCGAAAGAAAAGATAAGAAAACGCATGGATATTTCTTTTAAAAGAAACACACAGATAAATACAAGGTGCCTTATAGACTTGTAGATAGAGAAAAAAGGGAAATAAAGAGGGAGTCCTTTAACGCTGCAGGCTTTTGTGGGTTTGCTTGTTAGTTGGGTTGTTATACGAGCCAAAGCAGAAGAAGGGCATCCAACACACAGCAGCCTCCATCTACGAAAGAGAAAAAAAAGGGGGAGGTTTCTTTCTTTATCGACGAAAGAGCCTCTGCCCCTTGTGTGTGTGAGAGTTCAAAAAAGAAAAGCTGGCCGGCTTTGGTTTAGACACGAAGAAGAAGAAGAAGAAAAAAAAAAAACCCACAAGTCTCGAAGCCACCAGGGTTCAGTATCGAGTGCGATTCGAACGAGGCATGACCTTTGGACGTGTACCTGGTCTCTCGAGCGTGTGCAAGTTCGATTTTCAGGTGTGACGAGTGCCCACAGAAAAAAAAAGGACTTGCTTTGTATTTATAGTCTGATAAAGTGCGACGACATTTCTTATCTTCAACGTCAAAAAATAGGAAGAAGGGCCATAAAGACATTCGAAAAGTACCCAAAGGTCGATAAAAGAAAATTGGGGAAACGTGCTAAAAGTCTGATATGCTGGTGCAAGATCCCTCATAAAAACTCTTTCCATTTTTTTCTTTCTTGGAAGATCCTTTTCGTTCAGTGCTCTTACGACTCTTGTTCACTCATGTTGAAAATCTAACAAGGGCGCCAGTTTCTTCGGCAGTCCGTGGCGAGGAGACGAACGTCAGTGACACAAAGACGCGTATCCTCGAGCTCATGTCACGAAAAGAGACAGCAAACTAGTGCGTGTTTTCATTGTTCTTATAGCTCGGCTAGTCAGCATATAAATAATAACCAGTTGGGTGGCCTCCGTCAGTCCCGAAAAAAAAAAAAAAAATACACCCATTTTTTTCGTGTCCGGGTATGAAACTTCCCCCCTTTTTAATGGCGCACTGATTCTCATTTGTTTTGCATTGGCATGACTTATTAAAAAAAAAAAAAAAAAAAAAATACTCAAAGCAAACTACTTTTCATTTCTCTTGTTTGCATGTTGAATCGATAGAAGCCGAAACCATGTCGCCGATTGTAGCCGAGTCCGTGCCAGTCTCTTCGGAGCGCTGGGCCAGCATGCTCAAACAGCCGTGCTTCAATGCTTCGCTGGCCTGTGACGATGAACAAGATTCCGCATCTCAATCGAGCCACGTCGACGACGAAGACGTCGGATGCAGCAGCGACGGTGAATCGGCCGACCCGCATCGCGTCTGGTCGTTCAGCGTTTTGAGGCACAAATTGCAAGGGTTGCGTCACAACGCTCATCAGCTGACGACGTCCAACAGCAGCAAAAGAAGGTCGCTCTCCTTCAGCAGTGGGTCGTCGTCCTCCAAATCGGCGGCATCGACCAAAGTCCGAGCGCCAGGTAGGGCAGGTCGAGAGGCTCACGACGCCCGTGAGTCACGCACTTTCGGACGCATACGGCGCTCGATTAGCGTTCACGACAAGAGCCGTTTCACCGTGTGCAGTGGCGGCAGTGCGGGCAAGTTCAACATGAAATTGAACGCGTCGCAATGCAGTTCTCGCGACGTCGGCGCGTCCAGCGACGAAGGGGAGGACGACTGCGGTGGCTTCACGTCCAATCGACTCACGTTCACGCGGGTGGGCAGTTTACGCGGCAAAGCGACGCCGTCGACGGCCAAAAGCGTCGAATGCCTCAAGTCATCGCTACTGGCCACCAATTCATCGCCAGCTGTTGCCACATCGAAAAATGGTGGCGACACTGGCGGCGGATGGCGACGTCAGATCCGATCCGTCCTCATTCACGCCGCTCCGTGGGAGAAACGACGTCGGAGGCAGAGCGGCAACAAGATCGAACAGAGCCGGACGTCGCCTCCGTCGCCGCAACTGAGCCCGCGCGTGCCACCGTTGCCGCCTCGGCCGGCCAACAATCAATCGATGTCCGGCAAGAAAATGCGATCGGGTCTTTGGTTGGCGCACGCCAGTCACGTGACCACAACCCTGGCCAAAAAATTGGGTTTGTCCTCCTCGTCGTCGTCTGCGGCCCCCGGTGCGGTGGTGCCATCGAGTCCCAATGACCCACCTTCGGCCATCGTCACAGGTGGGGGCAAGAATAGGAGGAAGAGCCACAACAACAACAACTACAACAATAATCGATTGAGTTGCTCGTCTGGCAAACATTTCGGCTCGTCCGATTCAGCGTTGCTCATCTCGCGTTGCCATGACGACCAAGAGTCGATGGTCAGTCGCATGCCGGTGCCCATTCATTTCCATTACCCGATGGTTGGCGACGAGCAAGACGACGATGAAGCGGAGGACCTTGGCCACAGCAGCAGGACGTGTTCCACAGTCTGGAACAGCACTTCCAGCAATTTCCCCTTCAGCCGCGCACCAGGAGAGCCGTCAGTCTCCACGGCACTCAAGATTTGGCCAGCTTCCAGTCGCAGTCGGCCACGTTAGTTCGCCATCCGCGGGCCGATAACAGGCCGACGGCCAGCGAGGGGGATCGTAGAGTCTCTCTAAGTCACGCCTTGTCCCAGCCATCGCTGACCGATCGGCACAGCGACGAGGAAGACGACGACACTGTCTTCTCCACAGGCGGCCATGACGAAGTGGACGCTAAAATTCACGTGCCCGTCAAACCGACCGAGACGATGGGCGCCCTGCGTTTGCAGACGAGGCGCATCAATTCGAGCCGGGCGCCTTCCGTGCCGGACGACGGTGATCATAAGGAAACGTCGTTCAGTTCCTCGTCGTGCGGTTCGCATCATCAAAACGAGCCGCTCTATTCGACGACGGACGTGCCGCTGCCGAAACACATCCGCCCATCGACCTACTCCATCTTCAGCGTCACTTTCCAAAAGGGCGCTGGCGCGGCAAAGTCGAGCGCCAGCGCGGCCAAGGCCGCCAGGAAGGGCTTGGGCTTCAGCATCGTCGGCGGCGAGGACTCACCCAAAGGGAAACTGGGCATTTTCGTCAAAACGATTTATCCGGGCGGACAAGCAGCCGAGGAGGGAACTCTCAAAGAAGGTATGCAACCGCCGTTCATATTATTACAATATTTTTTCAATCTCATTCACGGCGACCCCTCCCTTTTGATCACAAAAGCGCATATCCATTTCCTCCACCTACACGCACGCCAGTTTTTTTTTTAGCTCGACGTTGAAATGTTTAGAATGGGAGTTTTTTTTTCTTTGTTATTGTCCAGCCAAACATTTGAAAATGTCGAGTTCCAAGGACGAGAGAGGGGGGAAGATGTAAACATATTCGTTCAGACTTGAATCTGAATGTTTTCAAGTTATCTAGTGGAGAAAGCTAGACACGGTCCTTCTTTCTCTGCCAACGTAATCGTAAACGCCTCCTCGACGCTTTTTATGAACGTTCTCTTCCTCCTTGGGGAGAGAGAAAGAGAAGGAGGATGTATCTGTCTGCCGTCACACACTCACGAGAAGAAATACAGTTCATAAGGTCGTTCACAGTCGGCGGGAAAAACACCAGAAATGAAAGTTGTTTCTTGACCGACAACTCACGCGGACTAACGTTACGAGCATTCGGCCGTTGAACATAAGCCACGCAAAGGCACGCGTGATTCAGCCTCTTCCTTTTTTATAAACAAATTCTTCTCTCTCTTCCCTGCTAGTTTTCATTACGACGAACGGCCGAGCTCATTTTCTTTGAAAAAAAAAACGTACGGGTGTCAAAAAGAGAGCCGCTAAACAAATACTGTCAAGCATTAAAAAAGATATGCGAGAGGAATATTATGTTATTTCTCATTTAAGTATTAAAAAAAAAAAAAAAAAAAGAACAAGGAATTTCGAGCCAATTGATCTCGAATGGACGCCGCCGCGCCACTGTATTCGGCCAAGGTTTTTTGTTTTCTGAGGAGCCGCAATTCTTTTGGGAGGGCATAGTGGCGGTGTGTAATCGTTTGTGCCGCCTTATGTTATAGGGCTAAATCAAGGCGATGGAAATTACCCACAAATGGGCTTTGGCCATACAAAGAAGAAGGGGGGGAGGGCGAGTCCTTTTAAAGATGCCGACCCCGGACCGAGTTTAGTTGGTAACAGGTGCACTCCGACTTTATCTTCTGGGGCCGCTATATCGTTGTAAAGAAGACCACGTTAATGCAATTTCGCTTTTCAACAATAGCAGGGGACTGGCTGACAATCTCAATTCCATTCGTTGAACTCATTGTTCACAAGCTCGTACAGAGAAAAAGCCCAGTGAACCTCTTACATTAACAACCGTGTATCGCTAATAAGATGATAGGAGTTAATAAGACGTGTGCAATCAAATGTAATGAACTCTTTTTGTTCTAGGCGATGAGATTATTGCCATAAACGGACGCAAAGTCGAGGGTTTGGTTCATGCTGAGGTGGTCGCTCTCTTCCGCGAAGTACGCCGAGGAGCAATCACTATCCAGCTGGGACGCAAACTACCCAAAGACCGAGATGGACTCTACATCACAGCAGATCAGCTGACCCAATTAGCAGCCAATGGAGACGCACCACAACAATAAAAAACTTGCACAAATTGCCATGACCTCCTTTCGTTTCTCTTTCCCCCATGTTTAAAAATGTTTGTGCGTGCATTTGTGACTTACCAATAATTGGGAGATCTCATCAAGTCCATCGGTAAAAGGAAAACGAATTCCTCAAGCCATTCACGACTCTTTTGTACATAAGAACAATTTCTACCTTAACTCTATAGTACATCGTTAATAAATAGCTGACCACGCACTGTTCCTTTTTTTTTCTTTTGGGGGGGGGGGGGGGGGGGGGGGGGGGGGGGGGGGGTACAATGAAAGACCACCCGCAAAACCACGAGATATCTCAACTAGTACCATAATATTGGTTACGTATCAAAGACTTAAGAGCGGGGGCCAAACGAAACAAAAATGCTTTCATCATTCCCCTTTTAAAAAAGAATTTCGTTGGTGTATTCAACGCATTAATGAAGATAAAGGGCGGGAGCTCACAAAAAAAAGAACAAAAAATAATATTTTAAGAAATGAGTGAAGGGAGGGTGGGCATCAAAAGAAATTTCGAACTTTTTTTTTAATGGACTGCAAAAAAAAAAAAATGATGATAATGTAAAAATTTGGGATGGTTTGTTTTTTTGTTACTTGCTATTCATTGGGCCGTTCTTCTGCATTTAAACGGGCAAAAATCTCGTATGCAATTCACGTGAAAAATGTTTTCCTCGGTGCGCGAATACACCTCGAAATGAACCGGACAAATTTGTTTTTGTTTTCCTCTAGTAGAACGAATTTTCATAAATGGCAGCGGCTTGCGTCAGAAACATTTGAACGCACACATTCATCTCTTTTTCTCTCTCAGGCACGCAATTTTGTTTTGCTATTTTTCATCTTTTTTTTCGAAATTATCGGACCAATCATAAGACACTTGAAAAAAAAAAAACGCTTCGATGAACACATCTGAGAAAGAGAAAAAAAAAAAAACGATCAGCATTGATGACTGGAACCCGATTCCACGTGTTGTGGTTTCTCTCACCTTGATGAAGTACTCATGAGGTGATTACATGACGATGCAACGATCCTTGCCGTCGGGGTCGCCCTGTTTTTCGTCGAAACAAAGCAGCAAAAAACAAAAAAAAAGACAAACGATGAGTTAGATAAGATTTCAACGTCACGCCGAACCCCCCAAAACAGGGGGGTTCGACCAGCAGCAACTCACAAACATAAAACAAAAATAAAAAATATCTTTTATTTCTTTTCTTACCTGCTGATGGTGAAGCTCTTCTGGACCACCCAAGCCGCGATACTCCTCCCTTTGACGGAGAATGGAGGTACTGGTCTGCGCTCGTTTGCTCTCCCGCTGCGCCATTTCCTACGGCGATGAAGAGAACAACACACATAATGTTTCTCAATGAATGATGAAGTAAAAAAAAAAAAAAACGAGTGGAGAACATGAACAATTTCTTACCTCTCCGTTGTTGTTGAGGAGCTGCGTTACCATTTCGCTGGCCACAAACCAACGTTGCTCCTTCATCACAAGAGTTGACGGCGGCTCGTGGGCTGTTCCACTGCCTAAGCCAATCACAAATGAACCGTATGTAAGTCAACACCTTCGATAATTCGCACGTTCCATGCCACGCCAAATGCTAGCTAATGATAGCTTACCCGCTGACCAGACCGTCACTGAGCCTCCGGGAGCCATTTTCAATGAACGATGAAATTTGTAGATGGTCTCGGTTTCGTGGGCCTTGTGCACTAGCTGCCATCCGCTCAAAGATACCTCCTGTGAAAGTGGCAATTTAAATGAAACGCCTGTCTTAAAAAAATGATTTCACGATGGGAATTTTCAAACCTTGTCGCCCTTGTTTTGCAAACGAATGAATTTCCCTTCGGAGTCGACTTCAGAGACTTCGACGTCTCCCTTTGCGCTCGCTGAGGTGACATAGTCGGCCAACGAGTACGAAGACGATTCTTCGAGCATGGTCCGCTTACGCTTGAGGGCTCGTGTTGGGGTGCGGCGAGAAGGGGTGCCAGCACGCGTGCTCTGCGAGGTGGTAGCAGCCACCGTTGGCGTCAAGTTCAATCTGTTTTGGAATAACACAACTAATTTATTCACCAACTCATTAGCAAGACAAAAGCATTTGATGAAATGTACCGTGTTTCTTCGCCTTCTAGCAGTTTACGGTAAGCAGAAATTTCCATATCAAGGGCAGTGCGAATGTCCATCAAATCCTGGTATTCTTGCAACTGAACAGCCATTTGTTCGCGAAGACGGTTGATTTCTCCTTGACCCATGGCAGAATAGACAACAGATGCTTCATTGATGGCTTTGGCGTGTGCAGCACGTTCAGTTTCCATGTTCCGTTCCAATTCCCCAACACGATTCTATCATTAGAATGCACATGGGAAGGACAAACTGTGATTAATGAGCTAAATACAACATTTACGAAGTTGTGTACCTTCAGATGAGCGTTGGCCGATTCCAATTCAGACAATTTCAAATTGCAGTCATTCAAACGAGCCCGAGTTTGAATAACCTCTTCGTAATGCGAACTAGCGGCGCTTCGTTGCTTTTTCATCTGATCTTCCAAATCTTGGACCTTGAAAAGAGTAAAACACGTCACTGTCATGATATAAAAGAAGGCCAGTAGCGATTGAAACGAACCTTATTTTGATACAAGGCTTCGACTTCGTCTCTGCTTTGTTGAATCTGCGATTCATACTGATCGCGAAGCTCCTGCAAGGTAGTCTGCAAACGGGCCTGGTAATGTTCTTGAAGGCGCCCGTCAATCTCACTGATTTCAACTTGCTTGTTGGATCGAACTTCCGTCATTTCTCGCTCGTACATCTATTCAAAACACAATAATAATCAGGTTGTTTGAAACGAAACCAATACAGATCAAGTGACTCTACCTGTTGCTTGAATGACAGCTCTTCTTTAAGAGTCATGTTTCGGTTTTCTAAATCAGTGCGGGCCAGCAATTCTGTTTCCAGCTGTTGCTGTAATTCAGGCACTTGTTTCGCTAGTTTGTCCCTCTCCGCAGCGATTTCCTGTTCATGAAAAAAAAATATACTCAAAAATAGTGAAACTTTAGATCTTGACTTTCTGTGTTACCTTTTTCTCTTCGATCGCTCTGGCTAAATCGTTCTTCAGCTGATAGAGAGACGTGCTAAGCTCATTATTTCGACTTTCAAGCTGCTGGACCTTTTTCTCGGCTTGGAGCAAATCATTTTTGGTTTTATTGTACCTAAACAACAACCAAACAAATAAAAAACAGGCAATCGGTTAGAATACAAAGCAAAGTTCATTCACTAGTCTGGAAGCAACAAAATAAAGAAGAACGCGTTTTCTTTAAGTGAGCAAAGCGAAACATGACCCCAGTGGGAAAAAAATGCTCTCATGGTGAGTTTTACCCTCTTCGAAGAGGAATAAGCACGTCCCTCCCGACCTATTTAAATCCTTCACACGAATGACGCTATCCACAAACGTTTCTTCTAAACACAGTCATTGCCGCAGGGTCACTGACCGTATTCTATGTAAACGACTTAGGCAGCACTGCTTCTTTTCTTCGCGTTAGGTAAATAATGACATCCCCAGCAGAGCCAAAAATCGTGTACAAAAGAAGAGAAAACTTGAAACTCTCCAACTTTTACTTACACGCTACAACCTGCAATTACGTTGCCCAAGGAGGAAGGAAGATGCACCAAAAAAAACGCTAAAATACCCTTGTTACTCTCAAACACGGAACCTCTACCATCACGCACGGTGTCTGGCAGAACACCTCATTGTCCCGTAGCCCCAGGGCTTCCTATTTCAGTGGGCTCTTTCAAAAGTTTTAACTTTCCAAAGACCTAAATAAAAAAAGGGTTGGCTTTCTGTACAAACACCCTACTAGGAAAACCTGCCCACTGTTTTTTTTTTTCTCAAATAATGTTTACAAACCAGCAGACCTTAGCAGTCAAAACAAAACAACCAAGATATGGCACACCGTATGAACCACAGAAATGATTGGCATCCCACTACTTTTTTATCAAAAAGCATTACCTGTATCTTGGTTTCGTGTAAGCCACCAGATAAGACAGGTTTTTACGCCCTTGCTGCACATAATTAATATGCATAAGCCTCTCCTTATTTATGCACAAGTAATGAAAATGTTAACTTACTTTGGGGTTAATTCTCCCAGCTCAGCTCTAGCTCGTCCAGCATCAAGTTGAAGACGGGCCTTTTCTTTGGCTGTTTCATCCAAGAGTTGACGAGTATCAGACAGTTCCTTTTCATATGAACCCTTTACAGACGTCACCTCTCTAGTTACAGTTTCTTGTGTGGTCTGGATCTGAATATTAAGGCGGTTGTTTTCACTTTCCAGATGACGAACACGATCAATGTAATTGGCGAGGCGATCGTTCAAATTCTGTAGTTCGACTTTTTCTTGAAGACGAGTCAAACGTGTTGGGCTGAGTGGTGAGCTCCTTGATTGGGAAGCTGAGCTTGATGCTTGTGAGCTAGATGCCGGTGTTTTTTTGCTTTTTGCAGACATCTTACAGTTTAAGTAAGTCTTTATCGATTCAAATGTATGATTGTCAGGTGCAAACTGTATTAGAAAGAAACGAACAATTCAAAAAACCTGGTGTTTGAAGCCGGCACACCCTTTAAAGTTAAAACACAAGCGGGGTATGGGATATTAGGGCATATAGGGAAAAAATGGCGTCGTAACGCAGCGATGCCGCTCCGTCTATATTCGTCCACAGCTCTTCCTGACGCTATTTTTATACCCCTCCCCCTATATGACTGTCACACCCGCTAAATTCATTTCATATTTATGTTATTGAATGCAATCTTTTTGAAACCGTATTGCAGTAAACTAATATTAAAAAATTTTCGTTTCAAAAATTTTATAATTCCAGCAAGGCAAGTGTGGCCATTTTCATTTTAAAATGTCAGATGGCATGCTCAACAGTTACATGATGTAATTGTGAGTAAATACCCCACTCCTACCGTGAGTGACGCATTCTAATGAAAATATTCGACGATTTCATCCAAAAAAACGAAAAGGAAAAGCTGACGTCACACCAACGTCAGCACATGGATTCACGAACAGGTGCTATTGAATGACTTACAGTGGGACAACACGCCGGAAGTCACGTTGGGCAGACTAAAAATGCGTTGTCGTTCCCCTAGACCGTCGGTTGCTTCAGAGCTGGACGGGAAAATGTATTGATCGTGATGGAAAACGCAGGTCCTGCGCCGATGATCCCAAGACTGACGTACGGCGTAGTAGGGCAAACACCTGATTGGTCTTTCGGTTAGTGGGCGAATACACACTGAAGGCCTTTCTTGCCTCTAGAGCTTTTTCCATTTTAATTGTTGGGCAGACGTCCTCCAAGAGTTACAGCCATCACCTCAGGTGTTTTGTATACCCTTTCGTCGAAGGGAAATAACGGGAATTTTGCATTTGTTTTCTAGTCCAGTCATCATGGGGAAGTACGCCAATGTAGTCGCAGTGGGTCTGATTGGTATGTTGTGTTTGCTCGACGGATACTCGGCCAGAAACTTGAAAACTGAGCAAGCTGAAATCGAACAAAGACAACTGTTGAACATACTGCCATCTTGGTTGGAACGAATTCGAAACAATTTGCCATCCAGTTTGACTGGCAGGGTAAAACCTTTGGTACACTTAATATCGACTATTGTTTTTGTTGTTGTTGATTAGTTAATAACACATTGTCGATTTCGATTGTATGGTTGAAAACATTAGAGTGCTTCGGTCGATGTGCCTGCAGCCACGAAACCAGCTGAGGTTTTGAATTGGCCCTCGATTGAATTAGATGTCGGCCAAATTACCGGCGTGGCCGTTGACGACAAGTCAAACCCTGTCATTCTTCATCGAGGCAACATCAAATGGGATGGAGGGTAAGAAAAACTTAAGTTTTCTCCAAAATGTGATTTTTATCCATAGCCAAGGGCAAAATCCAAGGTCATATTCGATATATTGTAAACAGCTTTACCTGCAGGGGGTGATTACCCCAAAACATGTAACGTTGTTTTCAATTTTGATTTCAATTTAATTGTTGTGGTTAGTTTTCGTGAGTTGTGGTTGAGCTACGGCCGCCATATTTGATGACGGCTTCTTTTGTTGTTCTGACAGCTCATTCGATCGCAGCGGATTATACAATCGAATTGCCGATGGACCCATCAAGAATGACACGATCGTCACCCTGGATGCTGCAACAGGATCGCTGATAGATCATTGGGGTTCTAACCTATTTTACATGCCTCACGGATTGGAAGTGGATGCCAATGGCAATACTTGGGTCACTGACGTCGCATTGCATCAAGTCTTTAAGGTACAAAAAACTAAAAATATTATAATTCCTTCTTTCAAAGGTTTATGTAAATTCGATTTTCTTTATTACAGTTTCCGAAGGGGAGCCAAGTGCCAAGTTTGACACTGGGTGAAGCTTTCGTTTCGGGATCGGATGATAAACATTTTTGCAAACCGACAGATGTGGTTGTGTCATCGTCAGGCATCTTCTTCGTATCCGACGGTTATTGCAATAAACGAATCCTCAAATTCGATGCTGATGGCCGCCTGTTGGACGCGTTCACGGGGCCGTTCAACATCGTGCACAGCCTGACGTTAATGGAGGAGAAGGACGCGCTTTGCATAGCTGATCGAGAGAATTCCCGTATCGTCTGCATTCACGCCGGATTGAAAGAAGGACAAGCCAAATTCGGGTCACCCTACGGCCCGGCTGGCTACACAGGCAAAGACGTTGGCCGAGTCTTTGCCGTTGCTGCCAAAGGTACCGAAATAATCCCGCGGGCTCCCTGCTAAATACTCAGACGCATTTACTGCAATCCCGTTCCCGTCGTTTGTGCGGCATATGCGTGTAGAGACATGCTGACGTATGTTTCTTTTACAGGCCAGCAACTTTACGCCGTTTTCCAATCCATTTTCCTGGGCATGTCTGATGGCAAGACATTGGATTTGGACACACTGAGCACCGTATCCCGCTGGACGCCCGCCAGTGTACGTTTTTTCCCCTTCCCATTTCTGTCTACGGAGCTTGTCGTAAATTTGACACAATTTTTTGTACGTTTGTATTTTATTAGGGTTTTGGCAGCCCGCACGATGTCGCCGTGTCTCGGGACGGTGAAGCCATGTACATCGTTCAAATCGGACCGAACCGCATCCACAAATTCGCACTCGAATGAGAAACACGAGACTCGACATTTAAAATGATTATCCTCAGATTATTATTTAGATTCAAACTTCTCTGACGTATCCAATGAGAAGGTGCACATTAATTGCACGATAAAAAAAGTAAACGACCTGGCGTTGATCATTGTTTCATTTTGTGTTTCTCACTCTTTAAACGGTACATCAAGGTTTTTTACAACTTCCGAAGACGAACAAAAAAGTTGGGAACAATGGCAAAACACTAGAAGACTAAAAACTGTTAATTGTAATATGCAGAAGAAGGTCATGAAATGGCAAAAATCGTCCAATTATGAAAAACAAATGAATTATAAATTTTTTTTTTTTTTTTTTCAAAATGTGAAAACACGTGGTCTAGCCAACAAGGATAAATAATCGAAGCGCACCTATTTGCAATTGTACTATGTTTATTTACTTGACGATGGCTAATAAAAAAAAAATGTGTCAAACAAATGTAAATATCGATTTAGTATAACTGCGAAAGGTGCGCTCGTCTTAACCACGTGACACCCTTTGGTTGTGCTAGCTTGTTACCACGTACAGGCTCATTCGATAAGAGAAAAACGAATTGCAATTAAACAAATGTTTGCTAATGGTTTTAAAAAAAATCTACGACTGGGCTGGTAATAAAATAATTACAACAGGGTGGGTAATAACTACGTGAAAACGCCCAGCTTTCCCAAAGAAGAGTTTCAAAACAATCAAAAAAGAAGAGGATGTGTCTGGGCTTGGGTGTCTTTTGAATAGACTGCCAAAGGCGTTTTCTTGGTCTATTCTCACGGACCTGAAACAGGAAACAACAAGGGCATAATCTGCGTTAAAAGATGTACAAATTGAAAATCTAGTTGCGCTTTTTGTCCAAAGTAATGGCAAACGAGTCAACCGGTTACGTGAAGAAACAAAAGCAAACAATAACAAGGCGTGGAGGCAACAAGAAAAAGGCCCTTCGTATTTTTTCTTAAAAATGCATCATCAATAAAGCCAATATGCCAGATAGGACAATGCCAACATGTTGTTCCAGTCCCGAGCTCTCATTGCAATAATTTGAATCGCAATTGCAAATTTCCTAAATGAAAAGAAGAATAGAATTAGACTATCATTTAGCTTGGGTTCGTTTGATATACGTACCTTTGTGATGGCCTTTGATGTCTCGTTGAAGCAAGTGCCCGTTATGCTGGACGTGTTGGCAGCGCAATTGCGGTAGAAGAAATCCAATCGACCTGTCATCCACGTTAATTGATTATGTAATATAGCCTCAAGTTATCAAAGGGGAACTTTACCGTTTTTATCGAAGACGGTCACCGTTTCGCAGCCCGTCTCGCAGCTGTGCGTCCGCACTGACTCACTAAAGTTCTTGCGGGTGCAGACGTCAACGCGATCTGTAATGGGGCCAATGTTTTTCATTTCACTTTAATAATAATCGAAAAAAAGGGTGAAACTTACTTGAATCAGCTGGTGACCAGCTGCAGACGTAACACTGAACGCCCTCCACTATAAGGAAACCATAAACAACAATTTACACATTGGGCCTTTTTATTTACGCTTACAGCTCGCCACTACACTTTAAACAAAGTTTGTGTTTAAGAACAAAGGCCTTTCTTTCGTCGCTGACGGGCAATAATCTTGTATTTTTAAAAAAACTAAACATTCCGTTCGCGACGATGTGCTACCGTAGATGACGCCATTTAAAAGAAAAGTACATTTTTCTTGTTATTTTTGTTTTTACAGTCGATGAAATCATCGCTATGTGTTTTTGCATTTCGTTTTGACTTGGAAATAGGATAATAAAATCGTTGGCCAAGTTCCAAAAGTGTAGGCCTTTGTTCTCAGACAACGTTTCGTTTAGACACCCTTTAATGTTTCTTCTTGTTGTTTTCTTGTCACCCATTTTCTCTATAGAACATCCCCAAAAAAATAAATCTTTAAGAAAGCCTCTACTAAAGTGATAGATGTAATCGCTTTTTAATCCCCCTCATCCACGTTATCACAGTTTAGACAAAAGACATTGGGTCCAAGTGTTTGTCAAAGTGGTTGTTGTTTTCCCACCTTTGTCTTTTCTAACGTGTCTCTTTAAACTCGTCGAAAAACTACAAAGTAAGAACTGAAAAATTGAAGAGGGTGTCTGAAATGGATAAGCAAGGAATGCCTTGCACCCCTACCAGGATTTAACAACAACAAAAAAAAGGCCTCGTGATGGATTGCATTGATCCGTCTCACTGGATTGGCTTCTCTCCAGCAAGGCAAAACGGGGGCGCAGTATACAGAAACCCTCATCAGCATTGCGTATATATATAAAGAAACTGTTATCTCTCCCTCGGCTTTTCAAGTTGTCCAACTGTCGGAATAATAACGTATCTATGTAAATCTATTCTTCCTTATTACCTGTTTGAAGGGTTGAGAGGCAAAAGAGACCGGCCAAGACCACCGTCGTCACGGGCAGGAGAAACCAGTTTGATGAGGGTCGTCCTAACATGTCGGCGTCCGTTTGAATTTTTTAAAACAATTCCTTTAATCTGAATACAAAAACAAGAAAGAAAAACAGTTTGAAGAGCCGCACGAAATCAAGCCGACAACCAATTTAAGACTGTTGGATATGAAACGTATGCGGGAGTTTGTCTTTGCGCGGATGCTCTGTTTGTGACGATGCCAAAACAAAACGCTGGCCGATGGCCGCGCGCGCGCATCGTTCGTATAGGTGGGGCCAGGCAAGTTTAAATTTAAAATAAAAGCTGCTCGTGTCCTCCTGCCAGACATGCCAAACATATTGGGTTGTGTAAAAACCTTTTTTTTTTTTTTTTTTTAAACACGCAGCCGCGTGTACAGTAGCTGTGTCCAGTTTTAGATGGTAATCAAGCAATATAGGGTGAGAAACCTCCATACCTTTTCATTAGGTATATATTTCTCCCTTGTTCCGGGTCCCGAATATAACGATCCTTCAATGTCTTTTCATTGCCATGTTTTCCCAAAGTTCTGCCGACAAGGCGAGCCGATCGACGCTCGAAAAGTTTCAACAATAAATCCCCCGATGGACGTGCACCTTCGAAAAAATCCAGGTGGTGAGCCCACTTGACAACGTGATGTATGAGCACTTTTGATTTTCTACCGATGAGAGGGGGGAAAGCACTCGAAATAAGAGAGGCGGTTCTATATACTTTAACCATTTTCACGAACATATACTTCGGTTGTTATTCATTCAAAATAAAAATGTCCGCATCATTTCGGATGGTAAAAAAATCTTTTTTTAATGAAGCGGCTTTGACAGCGAGTACCGCACGCGCGGCTGTCAGTTTTGTAAGCAAAATTGGAAAGAAGAGTTGATGGCCCTTTGTTTTCGGCACTTCAACCTGTTCTTTCGTACGGCTGCATAAACTAAAAACACAAGGAGAAAATAGGCAGAGGAATGGCGCAATGAAACGCAACAGCCACCCCGTCGTGAGAAAATGTAGGCAAAACGAACGGACATACTCACGCGTCCATCTATGGTTGCCTGAGAAGAAGAAAGTTGGTTCAATTGCAAAAGAGAAAATTGAATTGATTAAAAACGGCGTGATGACACAATAGATTGCAAGTTGTTGACGTTTCTATTTTTAATCGAATCAATTTATTTCTTTGGCTCGTATTGTTGGCTCACGGAAATTCTTTGGCGCCTATTGTTGGAATGGCGATGATAACAAATTGTTATTAGACGAATCATTTCCGACTCGTCTCTTGCCGTGAGTCACCAGATGAACAACATTGCCGTTCGCTATAAATATCCATCCCGACGCTGGCCAACTATAATATCTAAGCGAAAGATAATAAACTGTTGTTCATAGTATGCGACGTTGAACGCGTGACGGAATGAAAAAGAGCTCTGATCCACCGCGTACGTACATCCTTTAAAAAAAAAAATTTCTAAATTTATCTTCTTCGTGACGTCTCCGTTACCATTGGCTACCGGTTTGTAATCCTATATCAAAGACACCTTACCGTGCCCGGCCAACCTTAATCCCGCGTACAACGTCAGGTTTCTTAAATTCATAGTCGTTTCTTTTTGCAGATTTTTTGAAACACGGATGTCATTTTCTATTTCGACCAGGATGTTTTAAAAATTTGAAACTTCACTCGTTCCCACACATTGCGGTTTCGGGACGTTCAAATAAGGCCCATCACACGTGAACGCTAATAGAACAAGCGAGACTCATGGTACCAAACGAATCCAGCCATCCTGCAAAATGTGGTATTTAAAAAAGGCCACACTAAATAGCTCGTTAATGATGTATTTGCTTTCCCTGGACTCGTTCAATCAACTTTCGTACCCTTTCTTGCTGGTTCCGCAGTTTTATTACAAAGCGTTTCATCCGCTTCTCTTTGATACGCGCACATCCGTGGGAAGGCGTGTTTGTTTACCCGATTAAACGCGTGCGGAATAGCTACGGTGTGGGTGTAAACAAAAAACCTTAAAAAGGCCGAATGATCAATCAAAAATTGCACGCCCTGAAACACACCCAATGTCTATCGATTAAACGGTAGAAACAAAGTTAACTATTAAAAGAGAGACAAGAAACAAAACATGATTCATTATGAATGAACTGACCTTTAACAACGTTGGCAAAATTGATTCCCAATAGCGATCGATGTACCTAATAATAAATCCGAAAGACACTCACGGCCGTAGCAAAATCAAATTCGAGTTAGTACAAAGAATGGGAAAATAAAAAAAAAAACCCAAGAAAGGAGGACACTGACTCGGGACTTGTGTGAATGATCGCAGCGCTCAGCTCACTGAGCGTAGAAAGTTGAAGAGACGGAACAAAAGTCCCCATCGTCCCGGCAACCTGCCAGAGCCCACCAAACATCCTCCCTTTTTTTAACCCACCCACTCGAGACACACAAAGCAACGGTCACAGGAGAAAATAGAAAAATGCATAAGAATGAGGTAAGACGAAGAAGGAAGCCTTTCCTGCGTACGGATGAAGGTGGTACCAGGTAAAGGCTATTATTAATCGTGATGCGCCTCGGTAAGGTACCAAATACATGCTCAGGTGAGTTTGGGGGTGGGTGGGTGTCTGGTTGTTGTTGGGCAACACACATCCGGTCTCTGTTTGCAGCCGCTAGCAGAAGTCGGGTTGCCTCCTTCTTGATTTTTCTATCTTTGTTCTTTCATTTCGGTTATGCTTCGATTCATCATCATGAGTCATGTCCACCTCTTTTCTTGTAACCTAAAATTTTTCTCGATTTGTCTTATTGGAGTGTCCCTCAATCGTTACTCACTTTGCTAGTTAACTAATTGATCAAAGAGGCTCAACATTTTACGAAAGGAAATATTTTGTTCCTCCGCATTGTTGCATCTCTTTGCCTATGAATAATTCAATAGATATGTTCCGTGATTCCTGCGTTCATGCCCAAGTCGTTAGCATGACTCAAGTATTGACGTGTGCATCCAACGTATACGGCAATGTTGGCCAGCAAACAGCGTCTTTATCATCGATGTATTTATCTTTGGAGTCTACAACAACAACACGATAGGAACGCTTTGTAACGGGATTTGTTCACAATCGCAAACCGAAAGGCAAAAAATCAAAAACACTAAAAATTCTATTACGTACTGGAACAATAGACAACAACAACGTATGAATTATTTCCGTGTGTTAGGGACGTTTCGATCGGAAAGACCATGACGAAAGGGACGATAGTAGCATTCCATATCGGGGCGTTGTCATGGATTTCTCCTTTTCTTTTTCTGTTTATTATTGTGATGTACTGCGTGTACGAAGGGCTAAATCATTTTTGAATAATGACTGTGCCCAAAAAAGAAAAAAATAGTAAGCAAAACAATTTTTCCATGCAATTGAAAAATGAGGGATATCATCGTGATCTCAAGCTTTTCAAAAGAAACATCAAAATCAGCTTGACATTGATTTGGCCGGAATGCTTCTGAGTTTGGGGATGCTAGCTTTTTGGTTGTGTTGGAATACCTTTTTCCATAAGAAAAAAAAATAAAAGAAAAAAGTACATGTAATGTGTTGATCGAACCACGAAAAGTTCACAATGCAGGTGGAACGTGAAATTTTACGGCAGGTGTGGACAGACGACACTTGAGGTGCGGCTGGTCGTTAAAACCCCCCCCCCCTCCCCCCCTCAAAGTTATACGAATAAGGTGGTAGTGCCACTATACCCGTTGGGCAATTACGAACGAGTCAATTATGCAGCCATTGCAAGAATTTTAGCTCCTCCGCAAGAATTCAACACCAAAAATGGGTAAACTCTGTGGCAAACATTTCTCGTTTTGACAAGGAAAACGTTGACCACTGAGTTCAAAAACAATCATAAACTAAAATCGAAAACGAGTTATTTTCATCTGTTCACACTTGTTTGCTACATTCGTATGAGAGAACGAAATCTACATACAGCAAAGAGACACTCGTCTCTGGTATCGTTCTTGTGAACAGAACCAATTGAGAATTCCAGGCGTGTGAGTTGCTCGAAGCTTGTTTTTCTTTTTTAAAATAACATTCGTGACGTGTGTGGGCTCTCAATTGCATTCGACTACGTATGGTAAAGTAGATTTCACTGAATAAATCTAACTGTTTTCTATCTTGGCAAGTACCCGTTGTTCCAACTGCCTTCACTTCATTATCATCCGTCACGATGGCAGAGAGCACAGCCAAACGGACGTCTACAAAATGTTAAAATAAACAAAGTGCAAAAGATCTCACCTGATGGATATCCGGATTTCGTGGAAGATGGGAAACGACGAAAAAGGAAGTATACAAAATAAAAGAAGGAATTTAAGCTTTGTGTCAAGGTCGGGATGAGTTCTTCTCGGCGTGGGGGATGAAGGATTTCTCCTCAAAATGTTGAACGTCCATCCAACGAACGTGTTGTTGGCGCCCTTCCACGGCGTGTAGAGCTATGTTGACGCTTCCGGCGCCTGCCCGGAGTGTCGTCGCTGCTCCAGTGGTTGACGTCGTCCACCGTTCTGAGCACCTCGTTGTAATCGCAGCTGTGAGACATTCCCGCATTGAAGTAGCACGTCCTCTTCCTGCATTTTACGTTCATTGGTATACATTTTTTATACGTAGAAATGAATGACGTTATACCTGATTGGGGCCGTTGATTGATTCGGCTCAGCTGGTGCAACGAGAATTTCCTTTAGAACATCGTACAACGCCACAACTTTAGGATCATTGCCTTCATCAATAATGTCCGACATTTCGGCAATGGCGTCGTCAATGTCGACGACGTTGTTCTCGTTGCTCTGATCATCACCTGACCTATTGGAAATCAAAATTAAATTGGTCGATCTAGCAGATGATACACTAGGAAGGCCATCTAGTTGTCGTACCATCATATCAAAATTGGGATATTATTCGATTTCACATAAAAATTCAAAATGTGCCTCTCTTGATTTGAAAAACGAGTGCTCCACTTGTGTCTTTCTCTTTTACCTACTCATCCATCGTCATCGTTCATATTTGCCTTACATTCGTCACGCCGAGAATGTACGTATAATGGCGTCCCCCTTGAAGGGGGGACCAGCTGAATTTGAATCAAAACTCGTTTGAGTATTGCACATTGTTCTGACCCAAGTGTGTCGTGAGAAACGTGATTGACCTCGATTCTTAAGTGGACGTGGTCAAACAAAAGTTTCTTCTTCAGGGGTTGAGACGCTATCAAACATGTAAGTCACTCACACGCATTGTTTACGAGGGAAAAACGAACCCCCGACCCTTGTCGACGCCATTGCGTTCGTCGACGGTGTTGTGCCATCAAAATTTCACTCTTGGGAGTCGTGTTTCACGATTCGTGACCATTTCGTTTTACACGCTTTGCTATTCTAATGCGAGTTGCTGATTTACAAAGTGCTTGCTGCGAAAATAGAGTCTAAATGTTTAGGTCTTACACTCAATTTTTTAAATAGAAAATTCGCAAATGGCGTCGAGAACGCCGAACGATTAGTGAGAAGAAAGACGACGTTGTTTACTGATAAAATTGCTCCCCCCTCCTCTTACACGTGCAACCTTGAAACAAAGACAAAAGCGAGGGAAAAAGGCTCGACGCATTATAGTGGGAATGAAAAGTATAAGACTTGACGCCATTTGCCAAAGTACTTTCAGAGATGACACACCGTGGAAACTGGACCTCGAGACTTTAGTGATGGTCGTGCCCGTGTCGATTTCTCACCGTAATCGGAGGTAGGTTTCAGTGATAAGCTGGGCACAACTTTGAGTCTCAAATGTTTTGCTTTTTCTTTGAAACTACAGAAAAGGGAAAAGCTGGTTGCAAAAGACTTGCTAGTGTCTCGTCATTCGAAACCTTTTTTCCAAAATGTGATTCGGTTCGAACTCAACATCCAGTTGTGATAACTACCGTTCCAACGTGGCGTCTTCAACTACAGCACACCAAATTGGGTAAGTCTCTAAATTTTGCTTGTTTTTCTTTTGTTTTCGCGATTCGACATTGGTTCTTTTTTTTTTTGTGGCTCTCGGCACGTTGGATGACGTCAGCGATTTGCATAGTGTTACTCACGTACTATCGGTATTGTTTCTGAAAGGGTTCGGTAGATTTCTTTTGTTTATTGAATATTGGGCTTGTGTACTGTTGAAGGGTCGGGCAAAACTATTGGGTTGAGACGATCTGATTGATTTACCTGTTGATGATGGCGGTATTGGCCAATGAGAAGGCCAAGAGCAAAAGGTAGGCAATTGCTGCTGTTCTAGTTGACGTCGATGCGACGATCATTCTGTATTGCAGCAGAAGTGGGACGTAAAAGAGACACTCAATTAACTATAGATATCGAATTTGTACATGCAACTGAAGATCAAGAGAGACAAACGCTGGGGGGAAAAAACATTCGCTTAGGCCACTTTCGATTTCTTTATCATATTTGTGCTTAGTGATGTTTCTTTATCTTGAATTGTATTGCTACCTCAGTTTTGTTAAGAAGAAAGACTTACCTTTGTTTTAAATAGTGTCTTGAGCTGTCAACTTGTTCACTTGCGTCTGTTAAGAACAAATTTTGCTTGTAATAGATGAGCCGAGTCTCCTTTTCCTTAAACTTAGAGCAAGGGATTAATTTTTGAGAAATGGAAACGATAGTGGGCCAGGGGCAAGGATGAAGGAATAAGTGACGGTGGAGCAAGCTGCTCTTTCTTTTATAGTACCGGGAGTCGGGTCTACCTCCTCCTTGATCAGCGCAGTTGCGACGCTTCATCCCGATTCTTTGTGTTTGGTGACAAAATCACGAGTGGCCTTAGCCATAATCGAACGGGACGTGCATTCTCATTAGCGTAAAGTCTGAGATGTTTTAATAATTGATTGTTTGGACTTTCGTGTCTGTAAATGAACGTCCTCTTTGTCGTCTACCATCCGTAATTCAATATTTATAAGTAGATTATGTTTTTTTGGAAACGAGTTGGAAAATGAACAACATAAAAATTGTAGACAATGGGATGTCATCGAATAGACTATTTAAATCTTTGATATTTTGAATTTTTGCCGGCGAATATCTTTTGACGGTGTTAATTGAACGTTAACGGGTTGTGTTGCATACAAAGTGAATTGACATTCTAGTTTTTGTTTGCGCTAATTGTGAGATTTGATCCAACTTTCTATCGATTCTTAACTTGTGAATGAAAGGGCACGTTTTTCTTTCGGAGTTTAGTTCGAGTTTCGTTCGGTCAATTGCGTTCGTACGTGTTATTGCGGGTACCCGATCAACTTTGTCGATTGCACACCTTTTGAACGAACGGGTTTTAGTTACTCAGTTAATCCTCCTTTTGGCTTTTGTCTTACATAAAAATCAGGAACTCGATAGCGTCGTTCAAGTTCGATTTGCTCTGGCGGTTGAGGAAACTTTCGAGTTTCCTTTATGCTGACGTAATGGGGATTTGTGGTCGGGGACGCTATCGGGCAACTTAATTAATGCCTTTGATATTTCATTTAAGCCAGTTGCCCACCTTTTTGTCGTTTTATGAACTCTAAAACGGACGGATCGAACATTTTTAACGACAATTTCAAGATCAGTGTGCGAGTCGAATAAGAATCCTTCGACGCAACACGTTTTTGTGTGTTTATATTCGTGCGGCTCTGTCACACTAATCTGCTCTCTTGGCTGTTAATGAAATCAATGAAGGAGGTTTTGAAGCGGGGGAACAAGCTTATGGGTTCATAACATATGCCTTCGTACGTGGTAGTTTAAGTTTTTCGCCCACGCCAACTGTTGAAATAAGGAAATGAATTGAAATGGTGTCGAAATTGAAGCATTTATTAGGTTTGGTGCATATGGTTATCATGTCTCGTTGCTAACATCTTTTCCTTATCTTTTCATCTCAATTTCCTTGTTGATCTGTCCTTTTTTTTGTGGCTGCGTCGCAATCAGAATCGACTTCTATGGGCACGACCTGTAATTTCAAACTATGTATTTGCCCATTTAACGTTGTTGCACCTGATGGATACTTGACATTTGTCAGCCGGTATCTTTAAACTATTTGTTGTTGAACTTTGGTAGTCGTCCCCGTCTTGATCTTTTGATTGATTTCGTTTGAATTGTATGGGCTCCTTTCGGCACTTGTGTCGGCATTTTTACCGTTGACTAGGTTCTTGCATATTAGCCTACGCAGCCTACGCTGTGTAACAGCTGAAGGCATTTGATTGCCAAACGTAACACAGCTTATATTGTTACCTCAATTTTATTTTAATAGTTGCGTTATATAGCTTCCGTTGCCACCAAAAGTTTTCGAATGTAGGGGGACGATTAGAATGATTATTGGTCGCATGTTGTCTCGAAAACGTTGATATTGCATATTGGGCCTTTAGCTTCCGTAAGCGTGGGTGTGTTTCTGCGCTGTTAAGTTCAACGTACAGGCACAATTCATTCCGCACACGAGCGATGAAAATAGCATTTTGATCAAAGTGTGTGGGATGACTTGGCCGATACTCATCCTGCTCAAAGTGCAACAGATTTTAACCTTCAATTAGCCAATGGTTCTTTTTTAATTAGCAGTGTACATCTAGAAGTTCTTCGTGAATTTGGAAAATTTCTAGATTTCGGATAATGTAATAAAAAAAAGAATACGTCGTTGCGTGTGTATTTGAGATAATGCTTTTTACTCAGCGTGAAAACGTTTGACTTTCAAAACAATCCTCGTGTTTTAAATCAATAGACACTTGTATTTCATCATTAGCATTAACATTCTTTCAATCAGATGCTTCTCGTTTTTATTCCACTTTAACTTTCAATATTCCCTTTTACGTCCTACTAGAAGTTTATTGACCTCCATTGAAAAACACAGCGCTTGACGATTTGTGAGACACGCACATCCCGTTTGGCCGTTTTCGCGTTCTTTTGTAGCCATTCTCCAGCTGTTGTTGCAACGTGTACAGCTACATGAGCAGTCAAATCGCTGGACAATGGCAACAAAATTGCAAAAAAAAAAAAAAAAAAAAAAAGGAAACATAAAAGATTGGGAAGGGGAAGTTGGCTTGTCGCTTGACCACCTTTGCAGTACCCGATGGTTTGCCACGGAAGGATTTCTTGTTGTAGTGGTTAGTGTTTTTATATGTCTAAAGAGAACTTTGATCTAGCGGGCGGTAAACGTCAGGGTGGGGTCGTTTACAGAAACAAGTCGGCACTTTGAATATGCACGCACACACACCATGTAGATCGGCGTTGTTTCACGTACATCCTCACTATCACGCACATTAATTGTCATGAATCATCTTGAATTTTTGTAGCAACACTATTGACATTTTTTCTTTTTTGTGTCGTGAACGTCGACATATTATTTGCCTTTTTTTTTTTTCAAAATTGGCGCGTTGCCTAAACGATTCGGCACTGGCGGCAGTACACATTCAAATAGCAATGCGGCGTTGTTGTATGTACACGTTTCCTTTGGTGTTATGTCCCACATTTTATTGCATTCTTCTTTTGCGGAGCGTTGGCCTCAATTTTGTCTTCATTTCCATTTGCTGCGTAACGCCGTGAAAGCGTAGGCTTTTCAAAGTTTATTTATTTGTTTTTTGAAATTATGTTTATGCGCAGATAGTGCCATCGGCTACGCACAACCCATGCGGCGGCGACAGGAACAATCTGCCGTTGCTGCACACGCACACCTTAATACCGAATTCAAAATTCCATCATTTTTTTTTTTTTTTTTTTTTTTTTTTAAGAATTAACTTTTTGTCATTTGACGAGAAATTAAATTTTCCCCGCGTACCTGATATATCTGGGCAGATGATCTGCCCGTCTGTTGCTGGTTATTCGAACCAAATGATGAACGTTTTGACGTCACTAGCGCCGTGCGAATATTTGGCAACACGACGCTCGAAGAATCTATTCTGATCTGCATTGAAAGTTGAACGCTAATACATCATGCGTCAAGTCTACTATACATTTGATACATACCGAGCCGCCGGTCGACCAAAGTCTTAAATCTTCGTAACTTGTTGCCGTGATGTCACCCGCCTGCGATTCTAGCGCCACCCCTTGCGGCGCTTGCATTTGCAGCGTTCGAGTAGCAGATTCCAACCTTTGAAGTTAGTTTAGTTCAAACGGATTTCATTTTGATTAGCGAATTTGATATTTGTGGATGTTTTTTTTTTAACATACCTGAGATCGTTTCCTGATTCTGCTCGAACCAATGGCGTTTGAATCGATCCTTCAAACACGGCACCGCCCACGCCTAACAAACGATGCCGATTAGATAATTTAAAAAGTGGAAAAGTAAAACTTTGTTACAATTAGTTTTTAAAAAGATGGTGCGTATCACCATCTTTTTTAAAACTACATCATAGACAATTTTTTTGGACAGTTGTTAAACAGCTAGCGTGACTACTCGCTAGATGGCAGTAAGGGTTGGAATAGTTGCATTTATCGCTATCGGGCCGTGCCAGACCTATCATTTTTTAGATGTGCTTTACCTGACACTCGCAAGATGTCGGCGCCGACGACAACTTCCTTGCGGTTGGCCGCGAAGAGCAGCTCTTGCTTCGAGTTGGTCACGCGGAAATCTCTGGCCACCACCTCCAGCCTGTCTTCACCTGGATGTTCACGCACGCACGTATAAATCACGAAGAGAGGTTAATCCATTTCGTTAGGGTGGTGGGATTAAACTACGAAAGACATTTCCGTCCAAACAAAATGCGATAAAAGAATAATCGATGGCCCAAACAGTTATTATTATTTTCTTTAAAGATCCGTGTTTTGGGATCCCAGGAAAAGCTGCACCGTTTTTCTAAGTTTATGGTGAACTAGTTTCTAGCTCACCATTAGATGAAAATGCTGGTATCATGTTGTGTGTTCAAAATAATGGGATGGCTGTTTTGATGTCATCCGAGCCAAAAACATCAAAACGACTATTGATTATTAGATGTTTTGTGACACGGAGCTTAACACATTAATGACTCGGAACACGCTATACAGTTTAACAAACTTTTTGCCCAACTAATTTTTAAAATATAAAATGAAAAAAAAAAAAAAAAAAAAAAAAAAAAAAACAACTTCTCGATTCTTATTCCGTTCGTGTAAAGTAAACGACTCTCGTATTCCGATAGTCAATAAAAATTCAGCTCGTTTTCCTCTTTTCCCCCCTTCTTCGTGCGGGATATTTACGTCCGTTTGGTGTCACCCGATCTTATAATCATATTCAGAGTGCCATCTATACCCGGGCAAGAAACACATCAGCCGTCGGGAGAAGAAGAGTAGGGGGGGGGGGGTTAAAAAAAAATAAGAGCACAACAAATAACAAGTTTTGATGGTTCGTCTGTACATTAAGTTGACAAGTTTTCTCGTTGGCAGCCAAACTGCAAAGTGGGGATGCGGAGGGGGGGGGGGGGGGGATCAGGTGCTGCGCCCTTGGGTTATCCGATTCTTTTGGGCCCCACTTTTTGAAAATTTATTCCGGTCGTGAAAAAATGAACGCCATCTTTCTGCTGTTTTTTTTTGTGCGTGTGCGTGTTGTCGTAATTTTTGGGAAACGTGAGAGAGAGCCCAAGTTGATGACTTTGATACTTGATCGTAATTTGAATGAAGACGAGCTCGGGTCTAATCATATGAAATGCGCGTACACAATCGAAATGATTTGCTCTCTATGGAATCGGCCGTCTTGACGACAACAGCATTAAGTGCCCCTGATTCGTGAAACTGTAACAATTACACAGCCGTTGCTCTCTCTTGTCTGATTTCCCCCTTTCAATCAAGATTAACGGTCGAAAGTCTTGCTAGGCCCTTAATAGATCGGCCCTACTTATAAAAGCTCATCACATTCGGCAATCGGGCACAATTTGATCCATGTGATAAGCTCCTTTTATGGAAGCATCACTCGAGCCCGCATCACTGCCAACAGAATGCAAATGGTCCGCCACAATAATCCGGGCTTTGCATGGGTGGCTGGTCTGATTCACGGCGTATTATTGTTATTGTACATATGATTTAATGTATCAAAATGAAGCCGAAAAAAGAAAAAATGGGGAAATTATTATTTTTTTTAATACCGAGAAAGATTTTGTTGGCCGCCCGTCCTTGAGCATCGCGGGCGGTCAACGTGATGTTCTGGCTCGAGTCGAAAACGAGCGGCTGGCCTCGTTTCGAACTGATTTGTGACGTCATTAAAGAGTCGAGCACCATGGCTTCGCCGTTCAGCTGGATCCCGCTGGGCGTGATTTTCATGTTGCCAATACCGTCCTGTTGTTCACGTTGTCCATCCAATCACAAGTTTTGCGTCACGAGCAGCAGGTGATGTGTTTTGTTTGTTTTTTTTTTCAAGCGAAAAAAGAGATGTAGGAAAATCAATTAGTTTATCGAAAATGTTTTTATGACACGCACTGAAATTAGCTAAACAATTGAAACCCATCTCACGTCTCGTTATCGTTTGACACTTTCCAATCTACTTCAATTTTTTTTTGTGTGTGTAAGTTCGTGACAAATAATTGAGAATGGGACAATTCTTTAGCCGATGGCAAGGAGCTGTTAGGCGGACGTAAATAAGCATTTTTCTTTGTTGTCATTATTATTATAGCACCCGAAAAGATCGAAGACGTCAGAGGTCGTTATTATAAGAAAACGAGGTGTGGGTGTAGGGGAGACGGTCGTCGCTCTGGACGACGACGGGACTAACAAAATCGTGATGGAACTTCCCGGTGACACCAAATAAAAACTTGATCTGAAGATTGGAAGGTGCAGCGAACAAAAGAGGGCTCGCAATTGTTGGCAAACGGTCGATAGTTGATGCCGGACATGGCAATTTGTGGAGGAGAAACGGGACGGGCAAGAGACGATACATTATGTAAGACGATCAAAGGGATTTTCGCGTACACAGGCATAGCTGGATACCCTATAAAATTGTTAGGCATTTACCAACGTTGTTCTCGGGCTCGCATTTTGGGGTATCGACATTCGTCCGTGGCTGGACGAAAGTTGAATTCATGTTTAACCAAGCCTTCAATTCTATTTCATTTTTCACGTGACACTCGGCTACATAGCATGATGTTAACTATTGTTTTCAACTCACTTTGTTCTTTCCTTTTATTCGCTATTCTTTTTTTTTTTTTTTTTACTTGTATGTTGATCTCTTAGTTGCTGGGCGACAGAAAAAATGTTGCCCGGTGGTTCGATTTGCACGTAGCACTGCGGTAAGAGTCACGGGCGATTGATTTAGTTTCGTGATCTATGAACGAAAAATCTGACCGAGCGCAGCTGATTGAATTCATCAGCATATCATGCCAGTGGTCCGTGTTTCGCTTACCGAACTAGCGCCCCGCACACACACACACACACACACACACACACACACACACACACAAAACGAATCAATAAGCCAATGGAGTACACCATCAAAGTGCTCACCACTGAGAGATGGAATCAACGTGTAATGAATGAAAACTCACTTGGCCATGTCGATTCATTGGCATTCCCTTTCTTTCTTTTTAAAAGTGCCACCATCTAGAAGCAACGCATTGCTTCAATGGGCATTGTCGCACCCCCTTCGCAAAAAACATTGCTGATATAGGATATTTTTAAATGCTTCTAGAATTGAATTTGCTCAGGTATTATGTTTGGTAGCTTACGTGCAACGAGAATGGGCGTGCGTCAAGACTCTTTCATCTGGCTTGTGACGTTTGAATTGCGCATGTATTAAAAGTCGGACTGAGAGGATGACATCCTTAATGGATATTAACCAGTCAGAGAATAAAGTTTTTTTTTTTTTTTTTTTTTCCATTTCAACCGATTTTCTGATGAAAGGTCATCGAGGAGGCATGCGAATTCGATAACATATTGAATATGTCTTTGTATACGTGCGCAATCCGTCCAGCATGAAACTCTCGCATAAGCCCACTAACTGGAAAAAGATATTCATCTCGTAGTGCACTGATGATTTATCTACGACGTTTCATCATTTCTCTTTTTTTTTTTTTTTTATTCTCTTGCTTTGGACTTATTTAGAGCAAAGGAATAAGTTAGTCTACAGATTGGATAGGTTTTTTTTTCTACGTGGGGAGAAAGGAAGAGGTTAGGATATGTATGCCTATCGTAAATTAAGGATATCATAGCTCTGGAAAGGGAGGTACAAAAAAAAAAACCCGAGTTATTCTGCCCTGATTTCCCAATGGTGTTTAAAAGACTTTAGCCATCGGATTGGCTCCATTATATACTGTGTACAGTGTAGGAGGGGAACGAAAGGTCATACTAAAGGTATTTATAGGCAGAAGGGGGGGGGGGAGAAGGGTAGGTTACGATCGTGATTTTGTGTGAAGGTTTGGCTCAGCTGGCATCTTAGTGGAAGAATCAGAGAGAATGTTGGTGTGATTTACCAGAGAGAACTGCATGGAACGGAGTAGCCATAAAGTCAGCGACAGGTTGATGATGACGATGACGGTGAGGGTTAACAAAAGGCCGAATAGGGCGCGCCGACGCCAGCCTGTTAACGTTAGGACGAGACGCGCTTGTTCCTGTTGCAGCTGTTGGCTCGACTGCGTCGGGTAACTGCCGCCACCGTGGCCCGTGTGACGCGACGATGGCAAGCCGGCCGATGAGGTTCGACCCAGCCAATCGGTTACGGCCGCCGAATGGCTTCTTCCAGGTCGGCTCCTTCTAGTCCCTGTTGTTCCATCGTCAGCATTCCAACTCATTTTTCTTTTCCCTCAATTTTATAACCTAAATTTGAAT
The DNA here is from genome assembly GCF_022539665.2 of Daphnia carinata. NCBI lineage: Eukaryota > Metazoa > Arthropoda > Branchiopoda > Diplostraca > Daphniidae > Daphnia > Daphnia carinata. Next base: position 5,287,221 of record NC_081337.1, read on the forward strand.
TTTGAAAATATTTATGTATTAGCCAATAGGTGTCTCTTATTTAGTACATAGAAAATGGGAGCTAGTTACTATGTATGAACTTGTTTCAATTGAATACTAAACGCGCCGCCTACTGGCGCTTTTCTTCCTACTCGTTTTTGAATTTTGCTTGTTATTCATGTTTCAATTGATTATCTGTAGCGACCCACGTTTGTTTCCTAGACGATTCGACCTTTTTAAAGTCAGTCGTTCCGCGTTCCTTTTGAATTGTTGACGATTGCGAGATAAGCGAGATGAGACATAGATATCGTGGGGAGGATAAGCTGCTCATCTTTCTCATTCTCTTGAATTGTTTTCGATGGTGAAATCCCCGTGAATAGCTTTCGGTTGTCAGGGCTAAATGGTCTAGGACTTTTAATCGCCACAGAGCCTCGTTTCTGCTGTCTAGAAGAAGAGAATTCTACAGAGACGAGTGGGGGGCTTGTTCAGGGACTTGATGAGCTACTTAAAATATGCACTTGAATATTTTGAATTCGCCTCTATCCCAATGTTTGTTGCTCAGATATCCTTTGCTTAAGAAACAAAAGTTTAAAAACGAATAATGCAAAACTGCGGGGTCTTATGTTTGCCAAACGTGGTGTGCACCTCTTGCGCAATCAGCTTCTAGGGCGCTTTTCGTGAAACAACTTAAATGCTATGATATTCAAAGGTGGTACTAAATTTTCCCTTTTCTGCGAACTCTCTACAAACTTGAAAGCGAACTGAAAATCTGTGTGCCATTGCCCCGTGATAATACGAGGACTGCCAGTTTGCCGTGGCACAGAGAGAAAAGACGAGCAGATTGGTCTTTTCGCTTCCGTCTATTTTCAGCTTGAAATAGGCGGAGGTAACGCAACTGAGATGCAGATGGATCGGAATTTCAGATCGGTCCGATTGCGGTCCGTGTGTATTTACGGGCAGGCCTTTTTTTTTTCCTGACAAATTCGAAGCCATTTCCAAATATACATTTTTGTAAAGATCCCGTTGGATATTTGACCTATACGATGTCATCATCCGTCATCACTTGAAAATGGCCGTCCGACACAGGGCCACTCCAGTAAATCCTCGTTCGGGACACTTACCTCTCTTTGATAGTAGACCAGCTGCCGAGATAGAGTCAAGTAGGCGATGATCCAACAATCACGTTGTAAAAAAACCTTTGCTGAGGCTCGAAGCTTTTTGTTATACAATAGACGCACGCTGTCCATCAAACACGGCACAATCAACACTCGAGACTCAATTAAAACAAGATTGTGTTTGCGGCCAGTCGGAATTTCACATCCGCGTCGGTGTCGTTGTTGTTTTTCACGGGGCTAAACTGGGTCTCGTCACGCGGCCGACTAAGAGCGCGCACCGAGCGTCAGCCACAGAGAGAAATAGACATGCGAGTATTTCGTCCGTCCTCTTCTTGCTTCGTCGTTGTTGTGTATTTTTGTTGTTTGTTTCAACGGCTTCCAAGTTTAGATCCTACCGGCCGGCTGGCAGGGGTTTTTTCTTTCTTGTTCTTCTTCTTCTTCTTATTTTATTTTTTATTTTTTTTTCCGGTTTGCAAGCTAAAGAAAAACAAAGAAAGAGAAATGTGATGGCGGTGGGACGGTAAATATGCAAACACTGTGAGATAAGCAACTGCTGTTTTTCTGCCGTGTCGTACGCACGTCAACTTGAAAATGGCGCATTGGATACCCCGAATCGAGCAGTGTTTTTTTTATTTTGTTTTTAGTTTTATTTTTAAATGCGGTGCGAGTTTGAAAAAAAAAATGTTTTTTGTTTGACGGTGGCTCATTCGTTTCGGTACGTCTCTTTAACTCTGCCGCAAGCCATCAGCCGAGGCGAGGAATTTTCCTTATATTTTTTTTTTTTTTTCTTCTAAATTTGGACCAGGCACATCAAAAAGATGTGACGAACGCCTTCAAAACTATTCCCGTTCATCCTTTTTGGGGAATGTCGTGTAACGCACGTGCGGGAATACACAAACAAGACCACAGACACACACACACACACACAAAAAAGGGGAACGTCTTTTTTTTTTTTTTATAAAGAACCCCTTTGCAATGTTTTTTTTAGGGTGTGGCGTGACTTACCGGTTGGAAACCGATAGCACGACTGGGGTCTTGTCGGCGCGTACACGTCCAACTTATATACGAAAGACGAGCGACTATCCGTAGTGGCACTGTGTTTCGTGCTAGATTTCGTGGCAATGTAGTAGCGCATGTATGTCTCGTAGAAGCTATGCTTAGGTGGGTGGAGTCGCTCGCTCTCTCTGTGTGTGTGTGTGTGTGTGTGTGTGTGTGTGTGCAATCAGGTATACAATTTTTGCTCGTAGCGGGGCGGACAGCCGTTTGCAGCAAAAGCTACATTTTCTCTATGTAGTTTTTGATATGTCTGGATGTCTTTATTTGCGTGTCTGCTACGTTATTCTCGACTTGCATGCGTGCAGATGTAAATCTGCGCTGATGGCTGTCCTTGTTTATTTACTTTTTTTTTTTTTTTTTTTATTTGTTTTGCTTCATTCATTTCCATGGATGGGATGAACTCGGAAATCATTTATTATTCCCTGTTTATGTATATACTGTTGGAACTGGGCGGCCAGCCTTTTTTTTTTTTTTTTTTTTTTTTTTTTTTGAAAATTTCAACGTCATCGAGTTGTTTGTCACACACAATTCAAAATGCCGAGCAGCGAATGTAGGTGAAAGAGTATAACAACAAAGAGCTGACTGTTACAAAGTGCTCTTTATTTCAAGCAGCGGCTGTCGCTCATTTATCTTTCTGCTAGCGCCAACTGGTGCCTCTTGTTCGTTTTCTTTCCGACTGTCTCATCGCATTTCGAACGGACATTAATTTATTACGCCATCTCTTTTTCATCGCCTTCAGCCATTTCGCACTTTTGAATACGAGCGTTTGCCAAACATTTGAAGAAAAAAAAAAAAAAAAGGAAATGTTTGTTTATTATAAACTGGGCAGGATTCGATTATTATAGAGACTGGCGCGCCTCATCTATTGACACTTGAAAAGAAGGTCTCTTTTATGTACACATGGCATGTTTGCTCGTGTACTTTCTTCGCCGAATCCAAAGTCTTTTTTGATCAAACAGACACACACACACACACATGTAGAGGCGCTAATTTGACGCCCTGCCCTGCACACACTGGACAGTTTGGACAGCAGGAGGGGCAAAGGAGTGAACGTGATGGTCTTTGGTCTCTCTCTGTGTGTATACATAGGCACGTTGGAGTATACACAGAACCTTCGGTCAGTGTGTATAGTAAATCCTAGATGATGTAATAAGCCCGGCGGGATTCGCTCCCGTTTTGTTTGCACGTTACAAATGGACAAAAGCTTTTCGTCTATGTGTAAGATGCAGTTCAAACATTTCAGCTTAAAAAAAAAAAAACCCAATCTGTTTCGCGTCGTCCCTTTACGTCCATCATTCGCTTTCAGTCTGCCAACATTTTTTGTTTGCACTTGGCCGCACTTGAAGTCCATCTAATTGGTTAATTGTGTTTTTGAAAAATGGATCGGCTAGTGCCCATCACTAAAAACGAAATTTGCTTTGAATTGTGTCACATTGTGTTGACGAAAAGGCATCCCACGTTACAGGTGAAAAAAATACGATGAAACGTCACCTCACTCAACAAAAATGTGCGACGACTTTTTGTGCTGTGGTCCTTCTTTCATTGTGGACAAACCAGACCCATTTATCTTTAGCTCCTCCTTTCGTATGGTAATAACTCTTTTGTATGTGTGTGTGTGTGTGTGTAATCCTCTTTTCTTATAAATGTATTCACGAGTCCGGCGTGATGACGATTCACCGAAAAAAATTGAGTTTTTTTTGTTTTTTTTTCGAAAGCGGGTCGGTCTTTTTTATTTTATTTTATTCATATAGGACAACAATTTATCGCGAGCTTCCTAACCCGTAAAAAAACGCTAAAGACGTAAACAAAACAAAAGTTTTATGCCGCCTCAACAAACGGGAGAACTTCTCTGATCGATGGCCTATTTTTTTTTTTTTACATCTACGTCGTGCATTTGTAACAGCATAAATATTTAAATGCTTTATCATTTCGGCTGTTTCAAGTAGACGAGCGTAGGTCCAATTTCGAAACGTTTATATGTGGCTAGGATCATTAATCAGGTGGCAAGGAATCGGAGGTAAAACTGCAATGCGCAGCGTACGAGATGTTGTGATTTTAAATGGGCCAGTCATCTAATGATTGCTTCGAGAGCTTTCCGTCGGTCAAGGAAAGTAAAGCGGTTCCCATTTTCAAAGTCTTATCGGCGAGCAGCAGGACCCTTCCCAACCGATTCACGAACGCATCCGAGAACGTTAGGGCGCATTTCCGTCGAGTCCATCATGTAAATCCGTATGAATATACGGTGGCGTGCTGCCTCTCTGTAAGTCATTTGAGTTTCGTATAACGATATGCAAAGACTGATGTCTTTTTTTTTTTTTTTTTTTACTGCATGACCCCGTATCCATTTAAATGTACGTGTTGTCAGCTCTCGTTTTCCGTTTGGGCGTGGCCTTGCGATTGAAAGCGAATGCCATGATTTCCCCCTTTTTTTTCGCATTTGTATTTTGAATAAAAAGATGAGAACATAGCCGAAAAGGCTTTTGTTTCATCGATATGTAAATACTGTTCTGTACGTAGTGAAAAAAAAAAGGGGGGGGGGGTTTCCACTCGACTGGACGAAATTAAACGATGTCGTGACAACGTGTTCCTTCGGTTTGTTTCAATGCCCATCCCCGGCGAAATTGAAATGATTTTCCATTCGTTTTTTTAATGTAAAGGAAAAGCTATAGTATCGTCATAAGCCAACAAGTCCAAACAAATTTATTGGTTATCCCTTTTCTCTGCTGAATGAATCAATGGGGCTAAAAAAAAAAAAAACGAACGATGAGATGATATACGAATATGTTAAAATACAGATGAAGCCATCCAAAAAATATTAGGCGTCCCACCTTTTTCTTCTTCTCGTTTCATACAGCCACACCCTTTTCGTGCTCCCATATATACGTGGACCCATTCATTGTACGTATAAGCTATTGTTCATCAAGATGGGATGCGTACATACACTCGAGGGTGGGAAACAAAACTAAAACAACAAAAGAAAAAAAATTTTTATTATTTTTTTTTTCCTTTTCAGGAAGGGCTTTTAGACTTTTTTTTTTTTTAAAGCACATAATAAGTCCTCGTTGACTCTGGCTCTAATTGCCATACGTTACGTCGATACCGTAATGTGGCAAACAAAAAAAAAAAAAAAAAAGAGTATGTCAAAATCCTACATGTTCATGAGGTGCATTCTTTGGGGGGCTTCAGTTCGACATTTAAAAAGAAAAATGCTGCTCAGTTTGCTAAAAAAAAAAAAAAAAAAAAAAAAAGAGGACCGTAAAGCGATGGGTGAAACACACTCAATTGGTGTGATTCTCTTTCGCGTGAAAGACACAAGGAAAAATAGCCACTTGATGACGTCGATTCTGTGCCACGCATTAACGATGACATCTGCATGTTTGTTTACATTTGCGATCGTATCCGCCTCATTTGCGTTTTGAAATGCCACGTGTTTAGTTTCATCGTTTCGCATCATTATCAAGTACTACGTAACTCGATTCCCCTGTACTATGCGATTGGCATTAAACACAAATCGTACTGTAAGCTTTATTTTTTCATGCGCCAGTCGCCATCGATGATTCCGTTTGATTCAATCGTTTTGATGCTGCCGGCGTAGCGTCACTCGTTAACTGATGCATCTCAGCTGTTGGTCCACTTATTGTCCCCAGATTGCGTTTGAAACAAGTACACAGCAATCGAATGGCCGTCATCAAAGGCTTTTCAATCCAACTGTAATGCAGCCACTTGAATTTTTGGTTTTCAGAGTTTTGTGTGACGCATCTGCTGAAATTGAACAAGCGAAAACGTCTGAAATATTGGTTGGGAATTAGACGTGTCTGGGTCCCGCTGTTCTTCTAATTCACTTATGTGTGATATGGCGTGCCTGTCAACTTGAATGAAGTCGTCGACTCACTGAAAAAGTGGCCCCTCCAGGTTTTCGTTTGTTTTGTATCCTAGCGCGCTCAACTTGTTCCTCTTGCAATCTTCGGAGAATACGGGCGAGATGGCCGTTGGCAACCGCGATCGTTAGTTATATCTACGTACTCTTGGTTTATTCGCTTCTATTGTTTTCACGCAAGTATACACATGTAGCACACATACACAAAAAGAGAAACGAAGAATAACGAGCGCCCCCCTCCCGCCAAAAATAAAAGAGAAATGGCTGACTATGAGCAATGGTCAGCAGAGTCAATAACAATGGAATGAGGAAACTTTGCGAGCAATGTAGGCTACCCCCCCAATCCCGATGAATAAAGATAGCTGTGTGTCCATCTTCATAGAGCAGCCAGGAGCGCTGTTGTTCTTCTACCGAAACATTGTACTACAAATCTTGATCGACAGGTTTCTCTATGAATAAAAAGGTGAGCACGCAACGATGGCCAAGGTTGTTACATCCCTGCATTCATTGTGACAAACATGAATAAAGCAATATTTGCCATTTTTACGTGCTTCTCCGATACGAAATTGTGAATCCTTATCGGGGCTCTTCGTTTAAATGGCTGAGTTTTACGAAACTTTATGAGCCAGTCCTTCTTTTTTTTTTTTTTTTAAGCTTTGATGCGGAAACTGAAACGTCTTATCTTTCTGTGCGCCGTGCTCCATTAAACGGGGCCTCGTTTTGAAACATTGAAACAACTGCAAAGGGGCTTTTGCAATGATGGAATCTATCCATAAATGCGGAAGGGGACTACGTATGCGCTGTTAATGAAATCAGCTTTGGAAACAGAAACAAGCAATGTTACTCAAGGGAATGTTAATTCCAATGCTTCATACGCGCCGTAGCATTAAACATGTTTCGGCTGTTGCTGCACGTAGACACGGCGGATTGGTTATTGTTGTTTCATTTCAAAGCGGATCAAGTGGGCATTTCGCCCGTTCACCGAGACAATCCTCTCAAATTGCAACAATACGAAACCTCGGAGACAATTCCACAGCCGTGAAAAAAAAAAAAAAAAGAAAATCTCTTGTTCTGTCTATCATGTCGTGTTCCGAGGGGGTGGGCGGACCCGCTTTGGGTGGAGTCCCGAAGAGCTTCCCGAACAACTGCCAACTTGCAGACCATTTTTTTTTTTTTTTAGTGTCATCGACAGGAGTTTGAAACTTTACATGAGAGTTCGAGAGATCTGTGAATACGTCCTCATGACTTTGTTGATTGGTGTCCCAATTAAAGCGAGATTTTGATCATTAATTGGGAGTTTCCGTTATTGTTTTTCGATAGGTTATTTTCTTTTTTGGCACTTGCCGTGCGAGATGCTTTTTTTCGCTGAACTTAATTTCTCGTGAAAATCACGGCATTCACTTGTTTCATCGAAATATGCCGCCGTCGGTTAGAAACAAAGAGGCACATGATTGCTTTATGAATATCAAAAGAAAGAGATATGGCTTATTTTGAAAGACTTCATCTACAGTCTGTAGCCATCTTGGTTTGGGTTTTTTTTGTTTTTGTTTTTGCGACATAAGAAGGGGGGTGGGGATTTCACGAGCGCATTGTTGTTGACACATCTGAAAGCGGAGACGTACTGTTAAAGGGCCTCTATGTATTTTGGGTCGTGAAGAACGACAAGGAGCTGATCCCCTCTTTTTCGCTTTTTACTTTGCACACACACGCAGAGTGATTGAGAGATTCAATAGTAGGGCCATATATCTCGTGTTGATATTAGGGTAAGTGTGCATGAAAAAAAAAAAAGGGGCACGTTTGAGCTTACACCATTTGCGAGCGTGTTTGTTTACTTCAGAAAGAATAACAGAGCGAAAGACAGCGGCGCATCACGACGCCCTACATTGATTTTTTTTCCCCTCCCGTTTAAATATGTTATACCTTAACCCGGAATAAAGAAGAAAATTTTTCGAAATGTCGTTTGCTTTTCACGAATTCTAATGAATTTTTATTTATTTATTAGGCGTCAAGCGAAGGCAAAAATCTGTCGACAGTCTTGATGAGAATCACGATCTTCTTTACGTGTGTAGCGGGCACGTTGATGTGTGTAGGTCGTAATGTACTCTCTCTCGAATGATCAGACTTGGCTTTGTAGAGGACGGGACTTGTATAGAAAGAGATGTAATAATGGATGAGCGAACATGACCAAATGCAGCGGCACGAAGACTATTAGCCCAGGCGGCGTGTACCGTCACGCCAATCACATGCGACAGTGACACGGATCCTGTGGCATCTTGCACGCGCTCATACCGGGCAATAGCTAAGGGCTCCACGCATCTCCAGAGGTCGCCACATCGTGAAACACTCGTCGACGAAAGAAAAATAGAAACATTCGTGATTCTTAATTGGATTAGAGACGATAGCTCGTGCTCCAGTTTGTAGCAAGGCCGCACAGCAAAAAAAAAAAAGACCCACCTAAATATTATGTTACCTTCATTTTGCTTTCCTTTTAAACGAACGTCTTATTTCTTTCGTCAGTGCATTCTAATCACTGAGACGGCCAGTCATTGTACCTTAGATATTCTAGAGATATCCGGATATTTTATTTTTTTTATTCTAGTCCTTTTGTTTTTAAATGAGTGGGTGCGCCTTTTGAGATGGCCGGTCAGATACCGGCCATTGGAATTCGCCGTCAAACGAAACCGGATCGTCCGCAAAGTATTTCCTTACCAAGCGAACGTCGACGGCGGTATTCGTTTAGTTTGACAAGATGAGCGCTGGCCCGACTCATTTCCCAAACATAAAAACGGGTACACATCATCACCAGAAGGTTTTTCAAGGCAGCCGTGTTGTGGCGCCACACAAACATCGATATCTCCTTTCATTTGTTTCAACCATCGGCTGCCCTCCTCCGAACCGAGAAACGGCCAAGCCATGCTTTCTCCAAAAGCAAGAAGAACTGAAAGTCGGTAGATGACGCAAAGAGGCGGAAAAAAACAAGAGACAATCGCTAGGCAGTCCACTGCATAGATATCAGCCAGTTAACATTTAGGTCGGGAGGTCGTTTCCACGTCGTTTGCTCTTTTCCATTCGTTTTTAATGCTCTCATTCTTTTATCTCGCCATTTTTTTTTTTTTTTTTCATTTCTTCATGGGCATTTCTTTTTCGCTTGGGCCGGTGTCAAAAAGTTCATTCCGCTCTCCTTAGTTGAATGAAATGCCATTTTATTCCGTTATGTACAGAGAAGCGGTCACATAACTCCGTTCATCACGTGACGCCAGCGCATTTTTAAAGAAAAAAAAATAAATTTGTATTCTTAACAGCACAAGGGGTGACGCTGTTTAAGATGACAAGAACAAAATATGAAATGGATTCATCCACAAGATAATGAAGACGCTGTATGTTGCGTTTACGGCGCTTGTCTCGTATTATTCGTTTATCCATTGCGAATCGGAATGTGGATTTCTAGATGTGAAAAATAAAATGCAACGAAATAAAAGCGGAAGGTTCAGACTCACGTCCCGTTATGTGATTAATAACCCAATGCGCGTGTGAAGCCCATCGTCAATGAGACAGGTCATAATGATAATGAACTAACGTGAGAGATTGGTTCTCTTCCCATTTTTGTATTGACACTCGATTGTCGAACGCGGCCCTTCATTTTCGTTCAACTTGCAATCATTCGACATGGGTAATATCCAAAATTATTAATGAAAGACGAGAGATGAATAAATGTATACATTACTTTTGATTTATTACATTTTGTTATTGAGAAATGATAAGACATTCAGTGTCACGCGGACGTTTGCGGCGTTGTATTTATGGCCGTGGGCAAAAATTCGGGAAAATAGAACTAAATCGAAATAGATAAAAACTTGGAGAGAAACAAAAGTCTCATTTCTTAATGACTTCCATCAATAGTTCCGGTACTGCCGCCTTTGGCATTATTTGAGAAAAGGTGCGCGCACGGCTGATTCTGCCTCCGTTCACATATCCTCAAGTATGCCTTTTTCGTTACATATTGTATAGGTAAGATAGAAAACTTTTGTCTGCCTATGGAACTCTCGTCGTCCAGGCGACAGAAAACGGAGACGTCTCTTTTCCTGTTGTTTTGTTCGACTTTAGTAATTGGATCGTCTTCAACTGGGGGGGGGGGGGGGCTGAACGTGTACACCCTTGTTTATAGCAGTACATGTCAATCGGGTAAGAGTGCTACCGGTTCGCTGGATTGAATTAGTTTGTGCCTTATTCGGAATGACTCTTTGAATCAGTCGCCAAGTCAAACGGATATCATTATGGCTTTATTATTATCTGTTGCATTGTGTGAAAATGAAGTTTCAGTAGAAAGGGAAAAACCCACGAGGAAATGCGTCAGCTAAGCTCAGGTCGAATGAAAATAGAACTACGCCCGTACATTTGCCAGCGGCGTCTCTCTCCCGATTCCCGTATATGTCGCACTGAACGTTGGCTTTCAGGCAAAACAGCTGACAACCGATCTCTCCTGTTGGTCAAAAATAGAGAGGCATTTTGCCTGAAGAGATCCATCATTTTTCCTAGGTTAAATACAGATATCTATGGTTATAATAATATAGCCAACGCGTTGCGCGAGGGCAAAAGAAACGAAATAAAACAGAAACAAAAAAAAAATCATTAGATTTGCCCTTGCTGGGCGGCTGCTGGGCAAGTTATTCGGAAGAAAACAAAAGATAGGCAACGTTGCTGGAGAGAAAAGACATACAAAATACATCGTACGATGTAGTTCTGCTTGATTCTCATTGGACGAATTGGAACTGGCGTGATTCAACGCCCCGCCTACTTTTTTTATGTGCATGCTGCAATAGTGAGTTGACCGATGAGTAGACGTTGTTTTCGTAAAATTCCAAACGACAAAATCCACTTCAGTCTTGTTCGGCTTTTCAATCGAATATTGTGGTCATGATTTTCAGTACGTGATTAAACACTAAACGCTGTGTTGAGGATTTGTGCCATGGATACGTCAAATCGAGACGACATGGATTTAGAACTCAACTTCCCATCGGATTTAGGAGGTAAATAAAAGAGTTTGGCTATTTGATTTATGATGATGTCGTGCATGTTTGTTTATACTGGGAGAAATCAAACTCAATGTTCATCAATCTCTACAGAGCTGTTCCCTCACGAGGATTCTGAACTTATAGACTTGGCAGGAGAAGATTTGTTTTCATCCTTTGGGCCCGTTTCCCCATTGGTAAGAACAAGGCACACCGAAAGACCTACGGCTTATTAAAATACTATTTTTTCTAGGGTGACAACTTTCACCAGGTGAAACCTACCCTAATCCAACCTGTTGTTGCACCCCAAAATCCTATCATTCCAATTCCAGTTGTGGAACCAAAACCAATTCAGCAAAGGTTGCTCCAGACCGTTCCAGTGGCCAAAATAGTTCCAGCGATTTCACCACAAACTGCATCAAAGGCAACGCCTGTCCAGGCAAAAACTACTCCCCAACATATCCAACCAGCACAGCCTGTGCTAGTGAACAAAGCCAACCAACAAGGCAGTGTAGGGACCCCCATTAGAGTTGACTCTTCATCTTTGGGTGTTCTGATATTGGGCAATACTTTTGGCTACAACAGTGTGGTCACCGTACAACCAAATGGAGGGCTTGTCAATGTTAGTCCTTCTGTTTTGGGATCAACAAACATGTTCAATGGAAATTCCAACCCCCCAAGCCCATCTGACAGACCTCCTGTTATCAAGAAAAGCTCACACAATGCCATTGAAAGGAGATATCGAAATAGCATCAATGACAAGATTCTTGAGCTGAAAAATCTCATAGCAGGAGAAGAAGCCAAAGTAATAACTGCAGTTTAAAATATTAAAAACACTCATTTGTAACTTTTTGTATTACAGATGAGCAAATCGGCTATCTTGAGGAAGGCTCTAGAATATGTACGTTACCTTCAACAAATGAACCAAAAATTAATCAAGGAAAATATGGCGTTAAAGATGGCTTCGCAAAAGCAAACTGTCAACGGGTTATTGACAGCCTCAATGTAAAACTTGCGCATTTTGCATGAAATTTTAACTAAAGCTTAAAAGATAATGTCTCTTTATTACAGGGATAGTCCTTCGTCAGATATTACACCTCCGGGATCTCTGGAAAATTCAACGTTGGCCGAATCGCCACCTAGCAGCTTTGGTAGCGGATCTCCTCTTACCTATGCGGCCTCGGTAAACGATGAAATTCCTCATTTTCTTCATAGTAATAAATTTGTGTTAATTACTTTGGCGCATCTGTAGTCTGATGATGAGTTTACCATCGATGGAAGCATGGTGTCACCTGGCAACGTTATTGCTCGATCAATGCTGGACCGTTCGCGCATTGCTCTCTGTATGATGATGTTGACCGTATTCGCATTCAACCCATTCGGCAACCTCTTATCGCACGCTGACTCGGCCGTTTCCCATTACACTAAACCGTCTGGCCGTGCCATTCTTGAAGCTGGTAAGCGAGACCGTTTGATATGGGATCTCTCTATCGCTTTCGTATTTTCATTAAAAACAAATGTTTCAAAATGTTTTTGTTTTCAAATTCTAGATGCTCTTGATATTGTAGAGGATTCCGGCTGGTACCTCTCTTTTGCAGCTGTGAGCATCAACATATTTGTTTTTCTTATTGTCCTTCTCCGCACTCTAGTTCACGGAGAGCCGTGCATAGAGCGCCAGAGTAAATCAGCATCGCTCTACTGGAGACAGAGGAAACAAGCCGATTACGACATGAACAACGTACTTTCAATGACATGTTATTTTGCGTCCCACCTTTAAACTTTTCTTCTGTTATTGTCTTTCCAAATGCAGGGAAATTACGTTACAGCAGCTACGCACTACCGTCAAGCCCTTTGCGCCTTAGGTCGAACAGTACCCGTTTCGAAAATTGATGTCGTGGCCAGTGTCGGATGGAACTGTTGGCGCCAGCTATTGCATCGCTTCGGATTGACCCGCTTTTTGAGTGGCCGGGTGGGCAAACTTTTCCTCAATCGGGACGAGCGACGAGTAGCCCGCGAGTTTTTAGCCGAGGCTGCTCTTTGTTTTCACAAACTGCACCAGCTGCATCTTAGTCAGCAAGACGTCGTTGATCCCAATAGTCACTACTGGTAATATGAGATCTTCTGATTTGCGTCTTGAATTGACACTTAAAGCTTTTTGAAAAATGAAATCCACGATTGGGTGTGACTCTTATAATGTTCATCGTTTAAGGTTCGAACGCTATCGAGGTTTGGCTCTGGCTCTATCGGCTACAAATCTTGGTGAAGCTGCTGGCCCGGCTTTAAGCGCCATGTCGAAGGCGGATATCTACATTCATCTGGCACTCCGCACCAAACACTCGTTTAGTGGACGTGGTTTCTTATGCGCTCGCTTCTACTTGGCCCGCGCTCGTCAAATTTGCCAGGCTCTCAATGGAAACGCTCCTCCACGCTTACAGTGGCTTTGCAGCCCGGCCGGCTATCGTTTTTTCCTCAGTCATCACTGGGAATATGACGATTGTCCTTCTACTTTGTTTACGTCATTGAGCAACAAGTCAGATCCATTGGCTTTCACCATGCAGGTATTTTTCACATCGTTTTATTCTTATTTCTTTTCAATAGAAAACTGTACGTTATTATGACATTGCAGGTCTATCGTCAGCACGTTCTACAAAAAGCGCTATTGACTCTAGTTTCGCCCGGTCGGCGTGTCGGTGACGCTTGCGATGTGGAACCTTCACGTCGGGCTCAAACCGGCGATGCGTTGAGCTACTCCCAACAGCTGATGGAGAATGCAACAGCCGCAGTCTCGCCCAGCAACGACTCGTCACTTTTGCCGCCTTCCACCATTCAAGGTCTGGGTGTCGGTGACGAGGTAGCCGGATGGTGGGCCGCCATAGTGGCTGTTGCCTCCTATTGGCTCCTTTGCGAAGAGGACAAGGCAGAGCAATTGCACGCTCGCGTAGAAGCTTATCCTAAGCTGACGCAAGGAGACCCACTACTGGACGCAGTTTTGGGAGCCTACAGGTAAGCAGAGCTGGCGTCATCTCGTCTTACAGAGACGGTAGCAATCAACGGGCCTTTAATCGACAATTTCCTTTTCGGTATTTGCTATTACAGGGCGCGGCGGTTGTTGCTACGCGGCGCTGACCCCGCATCCATTATTCAGCAATGCTCTCTGGCTGGCTGTCGCCTGAAAGAGTCTCTCCAAGTTTCGCTTCACAAGAGCCCACAACTAATGGTTCAGGTAGAGCGAGAGCATGAAGTTTTTAATCTCTTTTTTTTTTCCCTTCCATTTCCTATCCTTCCTGCATCGTTGGATAATTGTTAGATTCGTTTCCAGAGAAACAACACACTGGGGATAGCCCGTGTGCATTGTAGTTGCATTGCACGTTAAAATTATTTCGTTCGGGCAATGCTTCGGCAGTGCAACGCGGGATATCATCCGATATTCTTCAACGCTACTCTTGATTCTCTTATCTTCTTCCGTTCGGACGACCTTCGAATTTAGTAGTGTCTAGTGGTTTAGACTGCGCCTCAATTTGACACGTGCCCCATTTTTGTTTAGGCTGCACAATTACTGGTCAGCGATTGGCTGTTGGAGACTCGCACAGCGCTATGGGAAAACGATTTTGAAAGGAACAACATGGACGTCAATTACGTAGCGGAACCCACTGTCTTGTTAGGATTCCAAGAAGATTTGTCTAGTTTGAAAAAACTAGTTCAACATTTGCCCGTGAGTTTTATCACTTTAAAATTGCTATTTGTTTTCATTAAAAAACAATTGATTTGTATTTTACAGAGTACTCTTCCGAGAGTATTCTTGCATGAAGCAACGTTGAGGATGATGGCTGGTGCAGCGCCTGATCGAACACAACAGTTATTGGATCGTACGCTGCGCTATCGGCAGAACAAACAGTCTGTCATTTGTGGTAGCAAAGGTAATATAGATTGCCATCCAATTTTAGACGTGCCAGTTTACATCTTACGGTGGTTTTGCTGATGTGCCCTGTGCAGGTAAAAATGCGTTCTTGGACGCCGGCGAACGAGAACACGCAACAGCGCTGTATATGGCCTGTCGCCATTTACCTGCGCCGTTACTCTCATCACCAGGTGAAAGAGCTGGCATGTTGATTGAAGCGGCACGAACGTTGGAACGCATTGGCGATAAGAAACGGTTACAGGATTGTTATAGCTTAATGAAAGCAATCGGTACATCCATTTCGACTTGACATTAATTCCATGTTTAATCACCGAATCGTTTTTTTTTTTGCGTTTGTGTTCACCTGATGTCATCACTCATTTTTACAAAAACTACATTATCGATGGATAGAATGTAAATCGTACGATGAAATACCTGTTAATTAAAATAAAACCAAACCTCTCTATGTAAATGCA
Organism: Daphnia carinata; assembly: GCF_022539665.2. Classification (NCBI taxonomy): domain Eukaryota; kingdom Metazoa; phylum Arthropoda; class Branchiopoda; order Diplostraca; family Daphniidae; genus Daphnia; species Daphnia carinata. Next base: position 5,302,631 of record NC_081337.1, read on the forward strand.
CCTATGAATTTTTCGTTTGTTCTTACAAACGCCTCAAGATTAAAAGTTGGCAAATTTTGAAAAGCCAGTACCAACATTGGTTTTATTTTTTTTTTTTGTCCCTTCAATCTAGAAAAATGTGGTACACAGGCAATTCGGTTTGACCCCCGAGGCCGTGCTGTAGGGTCAAGTATTTGTGAACTTGTATTTGAAAAATTGGCATCTCTGTAAGCTTCATTTGAGAACTTCAGCCGACATAAGTATCCAGCCTATCGTGATGTCTGTCTTATGTTCCTCTTGAAACTAGACTGTTTCGAGGTAAAATTACTTTAACAAAATTTCATTCATTATATGGATGCTATATTGGGGAAGCCGTAGTTTTCTTCTCCAATGATATTATACCTAAATAACAAGACCAATGTCGAATTAGGTTGATGTTTAATTTGAAAAAGATGGTGATGGCCTTGACTAGTTTAATTGATGGATAAGTATTTTCTGTCTAAAATTGTGCGAATCGTTTGCCAGTTGTTTTCCTTCTTATATCATTTGTTGCACTGTATGTTTAGTTGTCTTCAAAATTGTAAATTTCTTGAAGTTTAGGTCACCAAAAAAAGGATATTTTCAGCGATGAACTTAATGTTACTGAAACGTGTTCACCACGTTTTGCGGCTTTGTTTTCATGCAGATACCTTCAAAAAGTGACGTCAGTGTACCAAAAGTGACATGAGATTGGTTGAGGGGAATGCGTAAAAGTTCCTTCTATACTATTTTTAAGCATTAGGTCTTTGTTTCAGTTTAAGGGACCAGCGTCTCTGTAATCATTTCCCTTTCCAACAACGGTAGTTTTCTTTAGGTGTTCATTTTCATACGATCTTAATTTCAGAAGCACGTAAAAATTGCTCCAACAGGTATGAAAAATGGCGAAAAGGACTTCTAGTTGCCACAATATTGGGATTGATGCCAGTCACTCGCATTTACGGCTCGCTCATATTTTGGTAGGCATCCTCCTGCTTGATTCCCGTTTGGCCTATGCATCCTCTAATCTATCCACGTAATGTTTCAGAGAATGTTTCCCACTGATCCATTGAAAATGAAAATTGGGAGACACCGCCAAAAAAAAAACATTCTGATTGTTGTAGCAATCCTACGTCATACCTCTGTGTCACCTCCTTCCACTGCATCCATTGATATCCTGGTAAAAGCAGTGTTCGATAAATTATCTCGGTGCGTCATTTGAGACAGGATCTTCAGTTCGTCACCGACGGATACGAGAATTTCTTCCTGTACCCGAATCGTACGTATTCAGGTACAGTGTTAAGTGTCAATCCAAAGCAAATTGAAATGTGCAAGCTAAATGTTCTCTGTACAATGGAGAGATTTACGAATTAGTGCTTTGTACTATTCTAAAAATATTTGCAATTTATTTTCTAGTTTGGGCGTAACCGTTGCTTTTAATGGAAAATGAAAACCAGATGTGGCTTTAAAAGTAGTAGTGGGAATGTATTTTCCACTCTACATCCTTAGCCGCAAGCTTCCCGTTTCACAACACGGAGAACGTCTGCACTTATCCTGTAAGATACCAAAAACATTGGCCGCAAAAACTTTGAAAGACGTAAACGATTTTAAAACTGAGTCTTTCGCAATAGATATTTTTAGGTAATCTAAGAACTCCGTTCTCTTCGTCGCAATCGTCGTTTGAACATCAAGTTGATTGGCCGCAGATGTTGAATAGTCTGCCTTGTTTTATTCGCCTACCCTAAATCGGAGAGTTAATCATCTTGAATGGAGATGTCTGACCAATGGACAAATAAGAAATTCGAACATGACGATTCCGGGAAGGACACCGTTGGAAAAGAAAATGGTTTACCCACCAAATCGGTGACTGATAAAAGAAGTGCCTACCAGCGACAGCTGCTCGCCAGAGGAAAACTTGTGAATCAGAAGGCCCTACATAGTGAATCAAATACGTCGCTTTTGGGAAAAAAGGGAGCCCCAGGAAGCTATATTGCCCAGAAATCATTCAAGAACATATCCATATCATCCTTGACTCAATCGGCCTTTAAATCCAGTGAAAGCTTTACTGTTCGCGATTTGATCGACGATGCTTTGCCAACAGCTGGTTACGTTTGGTCCCAATTAATGTTGGCCTTAGCTATCGATGAATTATTGATCACCAAAGATCCGGCCATCGTTCGCTCAACGAAAATCGTTCTTAGAGATTCAAACAACCCATCGGTTTGGGGAAAAATGCCAAAAGAATGCCGAAACATTGGCGTCCTTTACGCCGCATTCAAAGGACGGGACGCAATGTTAAAATTTTTTCTAGAGCTCGGCGGCGGAGCCAAATCAACTGATTTGATGCGCCGAACGGCTCTTCATTACGCAGCCAGTTGGCCTGGTGCCGAAGCCGCTATGTGTATCGATCTATTAGTTAAACACGGTGCTGCCGTTAACGTCGTGGATGTGAACGAAGAAGCGACTCCGCTGTGTTGTGCTGCCGCTTCCGGGTGCATCGAGTCTGTTGAATCACTGCTGAAGGCCGGAGCAGACCCAAATCCTAAGGTTAACACGTCTCCATTAGTATTGGCCGTTCGGTCACGAAGTTTGATTTGCGCCACTCGACTGATTGGGGCCGGTGCAGCCGTCAACAGCGTACAAGTTAACAGTGAATCACCGCTTCACGTAGCTGCCGCCCAGGGCGATGCTGATTGCCTGAAATTACTCCTGGAGAACAATGCAGATATTCATGCCGTTTGTGGCCCTGGGCGCAGGAACGCACTTCACGTGGCCGCATTCCATGGCAAAGTCGCATGCATCCGGCTGCTTCTACAGGCCAGCAAAGCGGATATCGACACGCAAGAAGCTGATGGTCGGACACCCTTGCATTTGGCGGCGTTGTGTCAATCGGCCGAATCGGTTGCAGAATTATTAGAAAAGGGAGCAGGACACGACATTTTCGACAACATGAAAGAGACGCCGCTTCACAGCGCGGCCGTCAAATGCCGTCAGTCGATAGACGTCGTCAAACTGTTAGTTTCAAAGGGAGCCAACGTCAATGCGCAAAATCATTTGGAACAAACGCCTCTTCATTTTGCGGCAATCAATGAGAATTCAAAGCTTGCTGCTTTTCTCATACAATCGGGTACCGATTTGTCGATTAAAAACCGGGAAGGGACTACGGCATTGGAATTGGTCGCTCGCCGAGTTCCAAACGCCCTACGAGCCCTCCATCGCAAATTGGATTCGGCGGTGGAGATAACAGGTCACGATCCAACCGATCTGGATTACGAATTACGTCTTGATTTGAGGGTGTTAGTGCCCAGAGGTAACCAACAACATGTGGGCGAAATGGCCCTGCTGAAGTCTCTAATTGCCGCTGATCAACGTCACTTCCTCCAGCATCCAGTCGTAGGAGCTTTTCTCCATTTAAAATGGATGAAAATCCGAACTATCTTTATCCTTTCCCTCATCTTCCAACTTTGTTACGTTCTATCATTGTCACTCAACATCTTTTCAATGTACGTCGTCAACAATAATCTCACTGATTGCTCTTTGAATAGCGATTCGTCGTTGTGCGAGCCAGATAACCTGATGCGCATTAATATTCTGTGGTACCTGACGGTCATTTGGGGTTCGGCAACAGGTTGTAAGGAATTTTTCCAGCTGTATTGCAATCCAATAGAATACGTCAGAGATCCGGAAAACTACGCTCAACTCTTTTCTATTGTCGGAATGGTCTTCACTCTCCTTCGTCCGAACCAAAAGGCAGAAGGCGAAGATAACAACGATTGGCAACATCACTTGGCCGCTGTAGTCATTACCGTGACCTGGTGTAATCTAATGTTGCATGTCGGACGGTTCCCTGGTAAGAAATGTCACTTGCTTTTTTTCTTTTGTAATAATTAATTCTCTTGTCTGTTTTTTGTTTTTTTAATTAGTATTTGGATTGTACGTGCAAATGTTTACGACCGTTGCATGGAATCTTGCTAAATTGTTGCTGGCCTATATGAGCCTCATCATTGGCTTTGCAATGGGATTCGCCGTTCTGTTTCCTAATACGGATTCTTTCTACCAGATGCCCGAAGCTCTGCTGAAGGCACTAGTCATGATGACGGGCGAGATCGAATATGAGAAAACGTTTCACGAGAATGTCGCAGATCTTAAATACGCGGGCACAACTCATCTGATTTTCTTCGCCTTTGTTCTATTCATAGTTATCGTTCTAATGAACTTACTCGTCGGTTTGGCCGTCTCCGACATTCAAGGCCTGCAGAATTCTGCCGGTTTGGATCGGCTTGACAGATTAACAAAACAAATAGCACGTATGGAAATCTTTGTTTTCTTTCCTTGGTTTATCCATTTTCCTAGGAAATGGGCAAAAATTTCGAAACGTGAATGTCTGCAACGTAAAGTGCTCGTGGTTTCACCCAAGGCTAAACGAACCTACAATTTCAAGCCGAACGACCCACGTGATCATTGCTTTCCAGCTGACATCAAAGAAGGCCTATTGGCCATAGCCATTAACAAAGCAGTTAATACAAAGAAGAATATCCTACATGTTCCCTCCACTGGAACACCGATAAAACAGCCGTTGGACAGCACAAGTGAAGACCACTTGAAGCAAGTGCTTAATCGTGTAGACGATCTGTTTCAGAATTACGTGTCTGAAATAATTTTGATGAACACGGCATTGAAAAAGGAACTGGCAGGATTGGAGGATACGGTCACATCCACAGAGGCTTGGCAGAAAAGATACCGTAATCGTCGCTTGATAACTCAAGAACATATTAGTTCTTTTGAATCAGTGTAATACAATTTGTTTATGCCAATATAATGTTTTTTATGCCTCAAATTAGTATGAGTTGTTCAACTGTCTTTCAGTCAGGGGAATTGTTTACTATGAAATTTAAGTCACATGCTTTTGAGCCTAAATTTTAAAGCATGTCATTGCCATGGCGGGCTTTGTTTTGTCGATTTGCAGTTACAGCCTTATCCCTCGATATTTTTTAACACTGCATTGCACATTCAGAATGATAACGGCTTCAAGCTAGAGCGTTAACATCCAGAAAGAAAGTCGTGGGTTCGATATCCACTAGAGTAAATGAGTTCTTTCTGTGTTTGTTATGTTGACTTATGTCGTAAATCTTCGTTGTGTCCAAAATTAAAGTTTGTACACTAACAACACTTCATTCTCCTTTATTTTCAAAACGGCTCGTTTAAGGAGATAACAAATCACTGATTCGAAATCAGCGTTTAATTTTGATTATGCCCTGTGATTTTTGTTCAATTCTAACAGATGTCCATTTCGGCCGATTTTGGCAAAAGTGAGAAGGCTATAGCCTTCCCACTTTTTCAATTTTCGTCAAATTCTAGATTTAGTTTTAAATACATTATTTCGCTTCAAAACTGATCGCTGATCACGAAAATTGGGTTTATTTTGACATTAGGCTTCATAAAATGGCAAAAAGGGAAGAAAATGACCGTGGGAATTTTGCCTCAAAAACCTGCAAAAACTGACACTCACTGGATTTCGTTGAAAATCACAGGATATACTCATAATTCAATGCTAATTCCGATAAAATTGTTACTTTTTTCATTCAATTAACCGTTTTGGAAATACATCAATTCGAAGAACTTACTAGCGCGCCAGTACGCTACAGCGCTAGCGTGACACATCCAAGTTATTGGTTTTTCTTAAATAATCAATAAATAGGGACAACTATGTACGATTCAGATTCAAAATTTAACGAGAATCATGAAAAAAGAAATTAGTTTTTACGTAGAGTTTATGGGTTTTGAGTAATCTTAAATATAAAAGCAGTTGCGCTATAACAACTCTGATTGCGCATAATTCAGAAACTTGATAAGTAACGGCAAAACTAACATGCCAGTTAGAATCAGCGTTCGATTTTGAGCCTAATATGTATTTTTTTATTGAATTCTGAGAGATAACGCATTTTGATGGTTTTCGTCAAAAGTGAGAAGGCTATATAGCCTTCCCACTTTTTCAATTTTGGCTAAACTCTAGATTTCGCTAAAAGTACATGATTTCGATGCAGAATTGAACGCGAATCACTAATATACAGGTTGTTTTCTTGTTGGGCTATAAGTTTTTGAATAAAACGTAAAAAACGGTGTATTTGGATTTCAAAAATAAGCCCGACTTCATTTTAAAGATAAATTACTATTATTTCAAAAACGGTTAACTTGACCAGAAAACAAATGGTTTTTTTTCAATCAGCGTTCAATTTGGGTTACGCTGTGTGATTTTTATCGCATTTCAAGAGATTTCGATTTTTTTCAAATTTTGACAAAAGTGGGAAGGCTACAGCCTTCCCACTTTTTCATTTTTGGCGAAAATTCTGATTTGGCTTAAAACACATGAATTCGATGCATAATTGAATGCTAATCACGAATATCTAGTTAATTTTTCAATTGGCCTTGTAGTTTTTGAATTAAAAATAAAAAACAATGTCGGCCGAGCGACAAATAAGCCCGACTTTTCGCATTTTTTTTTAGCTTATTTTGAAAACGGCTGGTTTAGCGTGAAAACCACTAACATAATCGAACTCAGCGTTTAATTTTGATTATGCCATATGGTTTTTATCGAATTCCAAGAGATGTCCATTTTGGCCAATTTTGGCAAAAGTGAGAAGGCTATACCCTTCCCACTTTTTCAATTTTGGCTAAATTCTAGATTTCGCTAAAAATACATTATTTCGATGCAGAATTGAACGGGAAACATGGATATGCGGTTGGATTTCTAGTTGACCTAATAGTTTTTGAATAAAACATAAAAAACGATGAAGTTGGGTTAGCCCGACTTATTTTTTTTTGCAATTTTCCCACGGTGTCTTTTACGTTTAATTCAAAAAATATAAGGCTCATTGAAAAAAAAACTTGATTTCTGTGATTACCATTCAATTCTACATCGAATTCATGTGTTTTAATCCAAAATTGAAATTTGGCCAAATATGAAAAAGTGGGAAGGCTATAGCCTTCTCACTTTTGTCAAAATCTGAAAAAATCGAAATCTCTTGGAATGCGATGAAAATCACACAGTATAACCCAAATTTAACGATGATTTATAAAAACCTATTTGTTTTCATGTCAAGTTAACCGTTTTTTAAATAATCGAAATTTATCTTTAAATTTGCCAAACCCAACTTCATTGCTTTTTATGTTTTATTCAAAAAATATTTGGTCAACGAGAAATCCAACCACATATCCGTGATTCTCGTTCAATTCTGCATCGAAATCATATATTTTTAGCGAAATCTAGAATTTAGCCAAAATTGAAAAAAGTATAGGGTCAAGGCTATTATAGCCTATCTCACTTTTGTCAAAATTTGAAAAAGCCAAAATGGACATCTCTCTGGAATTCGATAAAAACCATATGGCGTAATCAAAATTAAACGATGAGTTCGATTATGTTAGTAGTTTTCACGTTAAATCAGTCGTTTTCAAAATAAACGAAAAAAATGCGAAAAGTCGTGCTTATTTTGTCGCTCGGCCGACAAAAATAAGCCCGACTTTTCTGTTTTTTATTTTTAATTCAAAAACTACAAGGCCAATTGAAAAATGAACTAGATATTCGTGATTAGCATTCAATTATGCATCGTAACCATGTGTTTTAAGCCAAATCTAAAATTTGGCCAAAAATGAAAAAGTGGGAAGGCTATAGCCTTCCCACTTTTGTCAAAAATCATCAAAATGGGATATCACTCAGAATTCAATAAAAAAATACACATTAGGCTCAAAATTGAACGCTGATTCTAATTAGCATGTTAGTTTTGCCGTAACTTATCAAGTTTCTGAATTATGCGCAATCAGTGTTGTTTTAGCGCATACAAAAACTGGCGCGCCAGTACGCGACAGCGCTGGCGCGATGCACCGAATATAAGGTACATTTCAAAAACGGTCGACTTAATGAAAACAAAATAACAATTTTCCCGGAATCAGGATTCAATTTTTTAGTATGTTTTGTGAGATTCAACCCATTCCAAAACCTAAATGAGCCGTTTTGAAAATAAAGGAAAATAAAGTGTTGTTAGCGCTCCAACTTTAATTGTTGTACACAACGAAGAGGTGTGACATAACTGTAATTTGTCAGAACCTGTCTGAACGATAATAATTCATAATTTCATCAGCTCTGTGGAAGTCATGTATTAAATCAATGCGTAGCGGAACGGTGAAAGACAAGATGATACACTCAATTTTGGAAAATTAACGTGAACACGCAATTAATGTTAACACATTACAGCTTGCTGTTTTCATCAATCATCATTCGTGAACTTATTTTTTCCCTCCTAAACCGGATATCATTGGTGTACAAGAGATTGCCTTTGAATGGTGTCCGTAACTTTTTGACGGCTGCTAGCGAAAGGTACTGCTGCATTTGGTGTTTAACTTGACCTGGTGTACTTAGAAATGTCATAGTAGGAGGGCGCCGGAGACAGCAAACGAAAGATACGACATCAAAGAAAGAAGTGAGAAGAGCAGAATCTTCGGCGAATCAGGAAAACACACTGAATACAATCGATCGAAAATGACATTAATACTATGATCATTGTATCTTGTAAACTTACTGTGCTCCATTCAACATTGGTGCTGAATACTTAGTAGTACAAGTAGTAGGATCTTTGCGTCGGAACCAAGGTTTTCATTCATGAAGGAAACAAAAGTCAAGACTAGTGGGGGTCTCTCGAAGAATCGGGCAACACGAATCTACTTTACAACAAAACAGCGCGTGTGTGTGTAGCCATGGACTCTTACATATAATCGGAGTTGAAGCGATCCGCAAAACATCGCGCAAACCGAGTCATTTGTTGTATATGCTATCAATTTGGAATTTCGGTATACGCAACACAGCAGATGAATACTAATCGCCGTAAGAAGCAATATGATAAAAAAAAAATGAAAATAAATATAAATCATTTTTTTGTTTTTTGTTTTTTTGGAAACACGGAGGGCGAATTTTGCTCTCGCGATGAGCTAGTTTGCTAGGAAATGTTAGCCGCAGCTGTAACACCAGAAGAATCCTGCGATCGATTGGGAGCACTGAAAAAAACGTTGACGTGAGGATGTTTAATACGCACATGATCCACAACATCCAATAGATTTTTTGCGTCCATAGCCAATATGTGGCCCGCAGACAGCATTCCCCTTTAACGAACAACATCAAGTTAAGTCTAAAATTAACAGTTAAACAAATCATTTTGTTCTTACTTGCGATACTCGTTATCCAAGGTTGTGTTGCTGTATCTTTCCGCTAATTTGAGGGCACTCACCAATTCGGCCATGTCTTTGCTAAGCACCTTGTGCGCCATTTCAACCTTGTGCATCAATTAATGAGCGGATAAAAATCAATACGGAAATAGGTAAAAGACAGGAAGATTCTCTACTCACCTCACGATGGGTGCTGGGAGGGAAGTGTGGTACCAGCTGATCTACACTTGTTAGAAGCGTCCGCAACTCCAAACCGACCATTTTCACAAGGTCAACGTAGTTGTTGATCTTGGCTTGTTTAACTCCATCAGAGAGCGACATGACAGCTTTAACCACGCAAGTGGTGGCATCATACACTTTGTCATGTGTTCGGTCAAGACGGGCCGTCGGAGTAGGCTCCAATTTCTTCACCACCACAAGCCGCTCGTCCGCTTGAGTGCCCTGTATAGGTGTTGACCTATCTTTTTGGTAAGCATTTGCCCCATCCATTGAATCCGAGTCCGATCGATCGGACAAACTAGCCGTAACAGACAACCTCTTTCTCTGAATCGAAAATAAACGAATGAATTTCTCGAAAACTCATGAAAACAAGTAGTTAAAAGGAAAATGTATGTCCCATTTTACCAAGTGACTCTCCTCTTCAGCCAGCCAACGACTATCCTCTTCTGATTGCCGCTGCTGTTGACGCAGCTTCCACTCGAGCATCCGTCTTTCCTGTTCCAATTGGTCGCTTACTGGTTCCTTAGATTCCTGTCAACAATGCAAAACACAGAAATTCTTTAAATCCATTTCGCATGTCTTCTATCAAACACGTCTACCAAAAAAAAAAAAAAACGAGGGGGGGGGGGGAATAACCAAAAAAATCTAAAAAACGGGATTAAACAAAATAAAATCATCCGACAGGTGAAAGCCATGCACAGTGCAGCCACTGGATGTGTTTTTTGTTGGTTTTGGAGTGAGGGAAAAACTCAACGTAGAACCATGCAGACTCCAACCAGGTGAGCATGTTTTTGACCCATGCGATAATCCTCACATTAAATGGAGTTGGGCCACCAATGGCTGCTGCCGTCGAGTCGGATGTCATGATGTTGGCGTAAACTGGTTGATGTTGCTGCTTGCGACCCTTTGTCTTGGATTTATGCTGTGGGGAAGCGGGATTGGAGGACGAACTGGCATGGCTAAACTCTACCGTGAACGTATTGAAGGCTGAGGCTGGGGCAGTGTACATCCCGGCATCGGCGCGGCTCTCGTTGTCGCGCATCAACTGAGCCAACACTTCACTGTTGGGCGCCACTAGGTAGGTCGTCGGTCCCGGAAGAAGATGATCGTTGGCGCCAGGTGGCACGAAGTTTCCAGCATTTCGAGGAACGCTGACGTACGTCGCTGGTACTCGGGAAGGTTTAGGTGGAGGAAGGTCTTCTCCATTGCCTCCGGAACCGTTGGAACCCCATGAAACGGCATGCACTCGTCGGTTCTCTCGCCACATTGACTCGTCTCGTTCTCGTCGCTCTTCCATGAGAATTTCACTAGAGGAAGATAGAAAATTAATGGCACCAGAGCGTCAGAATGAAAGCAAGAAAAAAAAAACTACTTGAGTGTCTCTTTGATTTCCCGGAAACACGGACGCTTGGATGGCTCATAAGACCAACATTTGAGCATCAGGCTGTAAAGATTGGGTGGGCAGATAACTGGCAGAGGGAGGCGTTCACCATTTTCTATCCGGCCGATGACTTCACTGTTTTTGATCCCTTGGAATGGCTTGACTCCCAGCATAAAGATCTCCCACATGCAAACACCTAATAGTTCGTAAAGACAAGATTAATTACCTTATTGTCATTATAATTTTATATTACTTAGACGTAGTAGCTAGGACAAACTAATAACGATTTCAGAAAGTTTACCAAACATCCAAACATCACTGGCCGTTGTGAAACGCCGAAAGTTGATGGATTCGGGAGCCATCCATTTGATTGGTAGTACTCCTTTGGACGCCTTATAATAGCTGGATTCTTCCACCCAACGACTTAACCCGAAATCAGCTAACTTAACACAGTCGTCGGCAGATACCAAAATATTACGCGCCGCTATGTCTCTGAAAATGAGCAAATTCAATTCGATTCACTTTGCATGTTTCGCTTGTAAATCAAATTTCTCTGGTACTACCTGTGGACGAAATTTTTCGATTCAAGGTAAGAGAGCGCCGTACTGAGTTGATAGGCGAATAAGACTAAAGTAGCCAAATCCAGTTCTAAGCGGGCCTGATTCTTCTGTAGGTAAGCCCTCATTTCACCGTATTTCGCCAACTCCATGACGATCCAGACGGGCGCCTGAGAGCAGACGCCAATCAATCGAATGATGTTTGGATGATCAAATTGTTGCATTATGTCTGCATACAATGAAGTGATAAAAAACAAGGCGATTAAAGACCAATCAGACAAACGATGGCAAGCAAACAATATTTACTAGCTTCTTTGAGAAATTTATCAGCCATAGTTTGATCTTTGCATGTTTTGACAGCAACAAGAGTAGGATCACCACCACCGATGCGAAAGAAACCCCGGTGGACGTCACCGAAATGACCGTAGCCAATAATTTCTTGTAGATCGATTGAATTTCGCGACAGCTCGTAATTAGGAACTGTAAGTAAAGAGTAACGTTATTTGAAATCGGTAACAAAGATTTGCATCAAGATATTACCAGAAGGAGTGGAATAATCGCCGTCATCATCGATCAATTCTGCATAATCGAATTTTTCATTGTCTGGATCTCCGGCCACTCGACTCCGATGCCCCGGTCCCATTGGTGCAGGGCTACCATTTCTGCTCGTGTTTCTTGAATTCGTCGCGCTTATCCTTGATCCTGGTCGTGAGCGATTGACTAGATCTGGAATAGCAACATCCATAAAGAACAATCAGAAAAATTGGTACATAATCAAAATGAAAACTCTGAGACCAGGAACAGGAAAAGAAAGTGACGTTACCGTGATAGCATGGACATCCATAATAAGTCATTTCAGAAGCTTGTGAAAGGTTCGCACACAGATGGGGTTTAATGAGCAACTCAGGCGAGTAAGAAAGATGAAAAGTATCAAGGAAAATTTACCTCGTTTGTTCCACAACGAGAGGTTGGTACCGTTGACCAAACGGCAATAACGATCTACAAGATCAGCAATGTTTTCGGCCGTTTCAATTGAAGTGCAGGTTATGAGCAATGGCTCCTGTGAGCCGGCAACTTTGATATGCACGACGGCTTTGTTATTACTGAGTCCACCAACCATACGCTGTACATTGTGGCTTTCACAGTCGGCTGACATCAGGGTCTCCACCTGAGCCACGTGACTAAAATCCGCCACCAAAATCAACTAGAAAAACCGAAAAAGATTTGGAAATCATTCGATAATTATACATTTCATTGATAGAAACTAAAGGTGTAACAAACCTGACTGCCTGCTTGACTAGCAGTGTAGGAGATGCCGACATCGGGGCCGATAATTAGTTCAACTGGAATGGACCAACCCGTCTATGACGAAATCAATCAAATGTAAATTACATTGCAAAATAAGGAACAATTTAAATTCTATTTACCCCCAAATCGCACTGGAACTTTTCTCGATCGTAGCGGTAGACTGTGCGCAGAAGATCGAGGAATTTGAACATGCAGGCCGATTCAGCAAATGCAACGCACTTCTTGATTTGTTGTTGGATCATCTTCTTCAGGTTTTTAGATTTGATACTGGTGATGATGCATTCGGGTAAGAGGCTGCGTAATCCAAATTCCTTTTCCAGATTTTCTAAACTAGAGCGTTTCTCTAAGGCCGATGGCGACAAGTCCTTGAAAACTCGTCGAATCTCCAAGCAACACAAGTGTACTGCAACCTCCGGCTCGACTGTCAGAGATCCATGGCTCAAATAATCGAAGCGAGTCTGCCCATCAACAAAACAAATGATTATGTGAACAAAACAAGACGAAATAAGAATAAAGCGACTCACTTGATCGTAATAAAAGAGAAATGTGGACTTGTCTTTTTCATAAAGTTCGTGCAAGTCTTTGGGCACGCACCGTATTCGCAATTCGACACGCCATTTGCTGTCGACAGCGCCAATCATCGCCAACGCGAAACGCTCTTGCACCTGTGACAGTGTGGAACTATTATCCAACCAATAATGAGGGCCCCGAGGGTTGGCTGACTCGACTATTCGTAAGCCGTAAAGTGCCTGATAAGCACGAGGACGGACTGCCAGTGGTTCCGTCACCATAGCGATGGCTTCCTGTTCACATCAAGATTGTTTTTTAGTTAATGAAAGTTTTAGCCTTACTTCATCCACCCTGGAATGAAGTACGTCCGCACATTACTTCAACTGTGGATGAATCCAGACATTTGACCATGTTAAATCCTTGGCTGGAATTGGGTCCGTACACTTTGAAAGCGACCGTGTTGGCCGCAATTAAAGAGCTCCCGCTTTCGCCTACAAAAGAAAAGGAAAGCCATTAGAAATGAAGAACGCTGTAATATGCTCTCTTTTTGTTTTACTATTTGACGACTTTGTTGTGTTTGTATTGTAGTTGTCGGTGGGTAGCAGAACCCGGTCGACGGATCCGCCCCTTCTTAACGGTAGTTCGGGTGGCAACATTTGCTGTTTTAGCAGAGGCCGAATATCACTGTGACTACTGTTATTACTGCTGGTGTTGCCACCACCACCGTGGTGGCTCTGGATGAGCAATGGTCGCGCCATCTGTGGTACCAGTCCGAGCCGTGTGCTGCTGGCCACCTGGAGCGGACTCCATTCAATGCCAGACTGCTGCTGCTGTTGCTCTTTGGTCATGCTGACGCTCATGCTGCGCTGCTGCTGGAACGGGACTGCTGACGGGAGCGTGCGCAATTCCTCAATACTAAAAACAGTAATTATTAAATTAATTAGCGAGTTTGTTTTGTTTTTCCATTGTTAATCTGAACACACACGAAAATTTAAAGAAAATTAAAGGTAGGCCGTTTGGGATTGATTCACGCTAACTAGCTATGCGGGTTTAGAGAACTACGGATCTTCGTTCAAAAGTCGGCGCCAGTCAGCAAAGAGGTGGTAGAAATACCTGCTATAGAGGCGCCGCCAACTCCGCCAATTGCGTCCGGCCTGTTTCAACTGTTTCCACCGTCTTAATGACGGTGAAGGGCTCGAATCGCGATGGAAAGAACTTGTGGACGGTGGGAACTGGACCGACGCATTGGGAGAATTGGACCAATTTGGGGCAAGAATATCAGCAACTTGATGTCTGCTGACGCTACTACTTCTACGACGAGGACCCCAAGAACGTTTCTGTTCCGAAAAATTCACACCGGTTGGCTCCACTAATCGAGTCCCACTAGTTTGATACAACTCACTAGCTGAGTGTGACCAGCAGTCAACGGCCGCTTCATAACCGCCGCTGGACCATAATTCCGGCTCCTCCCCTTTTGCTTCCTTTTCGCCCCAAGTACGGGGAGGAAGATCCATGTAGTCTTTCTGTTGACCAAAACATGCCACACTCCAAGACCAATCGCGTTCCATTTTGGTCACCTCGATGGTCATTTAGTCCGTCATCGTCGAACCCCCAATGTACGTAGCACACACCAAAAAATACACAAACACACGAGGGCTATCCGAGTATCTCTGGAGAGAAGACACCAACACCAATCGCATTCACGACCTCGCCGAGTACCTTTGCCTGTGCTACTTGGCCAGGGAACTCGTCGTTGTCAGTCCATCCGATTAACTGAAAGTTTTACTGAGACGCTACCCGAACTCCCGCTGTATGCATGTGGGATTCGGCACCATTCCAATTTCATTCTCTTCCTTTCTTTCTTTTTCTCTCCTAAAGGCCAACAGACACGTCAAGACAAGAACGAAAGAAAGAAAAAGGGTAGGATCCCGACAAGGCTCGAGGTTAAATCTGTCCTCGACAGGGCCTTTGACTAAGGTAGGAGGCGTTAAAGGTTGAGGGACGAGAGAAAAGTTGAAAAAAAATAAATAAAAAGGGATACCCGTTTGAATGGACTTGATTGAAGGACCTGGGGCATTACAAGACAATCGTCATCATCACTCTACCACTTGATCACTCAACGTGTCACAATACAAGTCCAATAATGTCACACTAAACAAGAGAGAAAGTTATAGCCGACAATCTCTCTCTCGCTGTCTGTCTCTAGTTGGACCTGATTGTTTTCGTCTCCTTTTTTATGTGAAAAGAAAGTCAATGCTCTTCGCTAGTATATAATGCGCGCTTCTCATTCTGTTTTTGTTTCCTCCTTCTTTTTCTTATCTTTTGCGCTCACTCAAGACAAACAGTAACCACTACTCCCTTCTGTCTTTTTCTACTCCGCCTACCTTTTTCCAATTCTAGCGGCGAGCGGCTGAGATTCCAAAATAAACCCGAAACGACCGGCTCACGCCTTCATGAAACTCTCGCGTCTCCACCCGACAGTACAACGTGCACTCCTCCCTTTTTTTTTCTTTTGAGACGATAATCATCAACGACACGGTTTTTGTCGATCGATCCTCCTCCCATTTCGCATGGCGTTTTCATCCTCGGTTTTCACACTGACAGCATTCCATTAAATGAGACTGCAGAGGTGTCGAAACTCGACCTTCTACTGTAATAACATGAGTTCCACCCCTAACAACTCCCGCACCCTCTTTCGCAACCCCTTAAACTTGAGCAATAAGCTTTTGGCTCTGCAAAATGCGTTGTATCATAACAAAGCTCGTGCATATAGAGCCCTTCTTTCTGAAAAACAAAAAGCGAACAACCGGAAAACTAGTCGTCGGCGTACGATGACCAGCCGTCTAATGGCTGTCTTACTGACACAGCACACAAGATTGGATCATGCAACACTTTACGACCAATACTCAAACTTTTAGCTGGCTATTTGTTTTTTTGCTCACATCCTTGTGGCAGTATTATAATGACAGCAACAATCTAAAAGAAATTCCATATGACTATTACAAACTCAAGCTAGCCCAATGTGGATTGTGAAATTGAAATGATATATCAAACCAGCAAAAACTAAAAAACTTTGTTGACGAAGGGTCTGTTCTCACCAACCGCTACATGAGTGAAAACTTAACCAGCCACTTCCAGTAGTTTAGTCAAACCAGATAAGGAAAACCGCTGTAAATTGCGATAAGCTCTACAACACCGAGCTTTAAAAATAAAATAACCAGGACGAGTTAAAATAAAGCATCTAAGACATGAGTAAAATGACAGTTATCGCCCTTTCAGTCAAATCGCCTAAAAAAGTAAAACAGTTGAATAGCTGATGCGATTCAAAAAGACTTTACCTTTAGAATTTGGTGATTTCATCTGATGTGGTGGCGTATAAACACCATTGATCTATGTATTTCACTGACAATTCGAGAAGGGAACAGAGAAAAACCTATCTCGAAAATCAACACAACTTCTACGGACTCACTCTTTCGGAAGTGGGCCAATACGGGCAACAAACGCACATCACGAAGCCCCTAAAGGCAATCGTCCTCCCTCGTCTCACAATGACGGAAAATCCGGTCGAATTCACGGAACCAGCGAGCTAGAAGCCAACAAGTAAGTTCTTGTTTTTTTTGTTAAACCCTCTTCAGCAGCAAAGTTGGAAGAAAATGTATGCAGAAGTTGTGTTGCGCGCACTCCTTAAACAGCAAGTATTTTATGGTTGACTGGTTTCGTCCGCCTAGAGAGAACTTTTGGCCCGACTCCCGTATAGTAGATGGAGAACGCTCCTTATATGGGAATTTTTTGCTGATAATCGAAGGTCGTGCTATCAGTCACGCTTGACAACCCTATACACGCCCGGGCATCCACAAAACCAAAAATTCTACTACATCTTACATTACAGTTACCAGATTCACCAATTTATTGCACAATAAGAGACTCTACACGTTTATGCGGTTGAACAGAAGAGAGTTGCTGATAACTTTAAAACAAAATTAGAGCGGAATGTGTGTGTCTGTGAGAGCGATAAGTACAACCTTGAATATTTTGATTGCTGACACAGCTATGTCGTTGGAGATCGGTAGGCTAAATGCGATTTAACTTTATGGTGCTGATAACATTGTTCGACTTTGGTTCGTAACACTATGACCATTGACGAACCTCATCGTAGAGTCTAAGATTGTATGATAACGAGCAAAACCTAAACCCATTCACGATCTCGGGTACGCGTCATTCTTTCAACATTTCCGTCTTGATCTAGGATTAAAGAAACAGAGCTTAAACAGATACAGACAATCATTCCAAATTATTTACATTGCATTCACTAATGACGGCAATAAAATAGAAATTTTACTTCAGCTTAAATCCTGAATTACTTTGTTGATATGGGCAAGTTAAGCTTTCATTAGATTCCATTGTTGGCTTTAGGCGACATAGGATATGACTGCAGCTTGGTTTTGAATCAGCAAAACTTCTTCAAGTAGTTTGATGTAATCTATTGCTCGTTTCTAGGATAATGATAAAGGTGGAGAGGTTATGCACGTACTTTATGGGTTCATCCATGCGTAGACATAACCTACCAAAATTGAGACCTTACTGGTACGCCGCGCTCTTGCATCTTCGCAAATTTTGGTTTTGTCTGTCGTGTTTCCTTCGTGTTCTCTGCCAATTAGATGTTTACAAAATATTAATTTTTTTACTTGACAGTACAACTTGAATTTGATCGATTCAACAGCTCTTACAACAATGGTGAACAAGATTTACTGACCCAAATTCCGCTGGGACGACTTGGTGAAGTTTGGAAAAGGCAACGTTGACCTATTTTTGAGAAAATTTGGCATTCATTCACTTTAACGTTTTCCCTTATCGAACATGAGTCATTTCCAGTTAATTCACTCACCGACTGAACGCGACGTCTCTCTCGTGCATTTCTCCGGGCTACCTGGAACGCTGGACGGACACTGTGAGGAATGTGTGGAATGTGACGGAAACTGGATTTGCTTTTGTTTCTCTTTTCACTTTTCAACGACACAGAATTAGCGGAAAATGCGTTCCAGATTTATGTATGGAAGCTTACGTTTCTGCTCTCGTGGCACACTTGTCATCCAAATATTTCATGACAGACGTTCCGTTGCTATAGGAACGGATGACTTCGTCGTTACCCATTGTCGAAGATGTCCAAGCCATGGAAAAAACATTTGCCTCTGTAAATGTGAAATGAATTATTACGCTTTGCATCGAAAAATTAGTGAATGAAAATGTTTATCTTGAAGCTTTTGAAACATCTAAATTGTAATGAAATGCCTTTTACCGGTGATGAACAACGAGGTCGGACATGGTTGATCTGTTTGGTCGGACATGATACGTCTCACCTAGTCGTAATGGGTTAGAAATTTGTACCTTTCAAAAGCAAAACGTTAGATTAACTCGGTGGATCTCACCGCCAACAGAATAACAAGTGATATACTTATTGGGGGCTCCACTTGTTTTTTATCCGTTCAGACACATGGAAAAAAATGGATCGTTAACAGGCGGAAGTGATATCGCTTGCACCTGGCTTTGGCCCGCATGAGTGTGTTTCCTTTCTTTAGGTTATATTTTTCTTCTTTTTAATCGATTATTTCTTATTTACCAGTGCCACTGTTTGCAAACGCACTAGAAACTCAAGATCGTTATTTACTTAAATTCTTCTTTATTAACGATTTTTTCGCCTCAATATATCGTAAACACAGGACGTTCCGACATGCCATTGGTTCTTGTTCAAGACGTTCTTACATCGTGCCGGAAAGCAAAAAACCAATCCGAATTTCAATACAATTCATTGATGTTTAAACGAGATTTCTGTCGATATTTGCTTTGTCCTACACTTAAACATTCTTTTGCAATCAAAAAGAGAAGCCGATTTTCGTTGTGTCTGATTTCACAGGATATGTTATATCCAAACTACTTAACTATTAGAGGTCAGTTCTTCTTTTACCAGGATCATAAACGGAGAATTCATAAATGTCGCAAGTTTCAAATTTTTTAAATGTCAAAAAGCAAATCTTTCTTTGTTTTGAAGTTTGCTCAAGGTAAAAGAAAAATGTGATACCTTGAGCTAAGTTCCCTGAGAAACGTTATTTTCAAGCTTCCTCTTGAATCAGGTTTGCATAATGTTGCGCAAAAACGGCTCGATTGTGGGACACGAGACGCGCAAAACGTCCAGCGACGCCGGCTATCTCCGACTTGAACAACGAGAGACCCATCGGAATTTGAGTAGGACGAGCCACTTCATTACTGATGACTTGCTTCAGAAAATCCATGAGACGAGAGTCTGGTATAAAAAAACAAAAATTTCATTCAAAAACATAAGTACAATGCCAACATGCCATTGCTACTCACGTATGATTTCCATCACTCGATTTCCGGGGTCACGTAGAGCCAATATTTCAGCAACGATCAGTTTCTTATTTTCTTCCGACAGTTCCGGAGTACCTTGCTTTTTCAGGGCTTTGTTGATATCTTCTACCACCTGGGCTCCCACATTAGGTAATACAGTCTCCAGTTCCTCCGGAGATCTAGCATCTCCCAGGACAACAGCAGCATGCTCTTTCACACTGTTGCGGAAATCTGGCGATGGTTGCTGCAACCCAATATCACGGTTCAACGAGACTAGAAGAATTGAACTCAATATCTGTTGGATTCAATATTATGTTCGTTATTTGCCTAATTCTTATGACATCATTTATATCATCACCTGAATGCCCTTGAGTTTTTGTCGCATTTCTGCGAACCGCTGTTCATCCATAGCTACCGTCTTGAGAAAAACACAAGGGGTTTAACGTCGTTATATCAAAGTCAAACCTAGTGGTAATTTGTCTTTCGGACGAGACAAAATGTAAACTAATGGTAGATCAACTTACTTCAGGCCATGGATGAGTGCCGTCCCAGCAGAGTAATTCCATGAATGCATCAACCAGAACAGAAGGGATGATTTGCACGTTGTTACTGGCGCTCGCCGAACCGGCTGAAATTTCCTTCCGATTGCGATGCAGCCACGCCCGTGTGTTTCGTAATCCATCTATCAATGAACAAGTGTCATAAAAGTTTTCGCTGTCATTATCTGATTCATATTAGATCTATCTTAGAACCTACCAGGAGTAATTTTGAGATAATCTTCGAATTTGCTACGTTCATATTCAACACTGCACGCTGCAATGTGCGGACGAGACATCCGGATAGTAAAATTCGCCATGTCAATTCGCATTAATTCTAAAGTCTTCAATGGAGTGATTTAATGCCACTGATTACAAATGAAGCGATAGATATTTACCTCAAAGATGCCTTTATAAAGTGCAACGATATCTTTCATGGCTGTTAATTCCCTTATTTTATCATCACGGCCTGGAGCACAGAGTCTTGCCATAAGTGAAATTATATACTGTGAATAACTCTGCATTATAAAACAAATAAATCTTTAAAAATGTTACCGATAATTTAAAAAAACTAAAATATGAGTACATGCAAATCCAGAGTTCCTGCACTAATTTGCTGTCTGATCAATTCTGTGTCCAACTTGTCTTTGATTTCTTGCTGAGTTCTGGTTTGATGGGGTAACAATAAGGACAAAAGCCACTATAATACAGCAAAAGATGTGATCAGCAATGTTATGAAAAAGTTGTTGTTGTGCTTCTAATAGCCTTACCTCTTTAATTTCTTCTAACAATGTCAGAGCTCTTTCATACTGTGGAGGATCTTGTTCAAACTCTTCTTTCAACAGATCCCAAAAGGCTTGGTGTGCTATCTCTTTGATCTTTTTTTGGATGCTAGAGGATAACTTTGAAATTTTGAGATCTAAAACATTTGGTTTTTAAAAATTTATAAAGACAACCTTCCACTTGGCAATTCCACTTTTTCCAAATGGAAATCATCATCAACGGCTATATCATGGGCCAAAGCCATCTTCGAAACACTGTTTGCTGCTTTCATAATTTCTTCTAGACTAACAAATCCAGGTGGTGATGCAGAAATAAATGCAGGGGCAGACTGTGAGGTAGTTCTTATCCTGTTTTATAAATTTGTTAACATAACTTCTTTCGCCAGAAAAACCTGTTGCACATTTCCCACCTTTTAGGTGTTGCTTCTCCAGATGAAGTATTGTTTTCTGCTTGATCCTCAGAACTTTCCAATTTCACACAGATTTGACATTAATTTCAATGGTTGATTGATGTCAATATTTTTTAAAATGCTTATACTTAGCGTGTATATGTTGTCCAGCATTTGAGATATCGACAGGTTCTGTTATTTCTTTTTTACTAGGACTTCGATCATCATCGCCAGATGATCTACCTTTCCTGGATTGGTCACTCATATTAACAGCAACAGAAAATCCTTACTACACGGTACACCAATATATGGAGTATAAAGTTCTATAGAAGAATAGAGGACGGAGAACAAAAGATTTTGGCCAAGATCAACAAATAATGAACGACTTGGCAGACGATTATTATGGTAATTCTAAAATACTACGGGGTAAAGCGCACGAGGAAGCCCACAAAAGCACTAGAAAATGATGGACTGATGTAAGCAACTTTTCAGTTCACGAGCATTGCTTATAACGGGTGGGCGACAGCACGTAAGCCGACGGTAATGGATATCGGGTACTTTGGAAAATAATATTGACTTCATTTTTTTTTTTTTTACAAAAAAAAAATGTTTAATTAGTATAATAACAAAGATACGAACCCGTGAAATCAGCATGGCAGCCGCAATCTATGCAACAGCGCCGTTCTTCTGTCACTTACTATATACATAAGCTACCTATTTGAATGAGGGAAACCCAAAGCTAAATTTGGTTGAGATGTGCGGTCCTGGCACAATGGTTATCACCCTCGCTTTGTATTCTTTATCTCATCGGATTACGCAAGAATCTACATTCTCATCACTTCGGAATACGCAAGAAAGAAAATACCTCATTCAAGAAAGAAGAGGAAAAAAGAAGAGCAATGCCTACTACGAAGGGCTAAATGGCACCAAACTAAAAAAAAAAACACACACTTACACGTTTACCGACGTTTCACAGGCAGCTAATCATCGAGCTATGTGACCCTCTTCGATACCCGCAAGTTTTTGTTGGTTTCTTACTGTGTCAGTAGGGCGTACAATAGCGCGGTAGTAGTAGGTAGGCATGCTAGTATACAAATAAATCAAATGGTTACAAGAAACGTGTATTCTTTTTTGGTAAGACATGCGTGACACCGCGTCCAGCACAAGAGCTAACCGGAAAAAGGTCTGATGAGAATCTTCAACGAAAATGTAAGAAAAAAACGCAAAACAATGGAAACATCCCATTTCATGTAACTTCGCAAGGCGTTTCATAAAATCATGTACGACGGAAATTAAAAAACATATAAAAATTTCAGATAATCTATGACACCATGAACTATACGTGTATGTGTGTGTCTGAGTCCCAACAACAATTTCTGTCAGCCTGCAATTCTACCACAGATGTGTCTCGTGTTGAGGCATTTTGACAACTCCTACTCCGCCGCCAAGTCGTCGATAGTTCATAGTGCCACATAGACGCCACTGGTTCTGTTCCGGATCGTAGACCTCAATGGTTTTCAAATACGTGGAACCGTCAAAGCCGCCAACTGCATATAGCTGCCCATTGACAACAGCAAGTCCAACCTAAAGAAAGCCAGAACTGGTTAAAATGCGCTCAAGTTCGTTAAAATGAGAATGTAACTTACACCACTTCTTCTCGAGCTCATGGCCACTATCGGGCTCCACGTGTTTGTATTGGGATTGTAACGCTCGGCCGACGAGAGTTCTGTAGCATCATCACGTCCACCCACGGCATAGATCCAATTATTGTAAACGGCGCAGCCCAAATGTTTCCTTCTTGTTGACATTGGGGCGACCAATGTCCATTTGTTCTGTCGTGGGTCGTATCGCTCCACTTTACAGGAAAAAATAAATTGCTTTCCATGAAAAATCTCTCACCAATCGATTAGCGACGTTAAAAGGAAGGAATAATACCAGTATTTAGAGGCATTTGGCCGTCAGAACCACCAACGGCATAGAGGTAGCCACCTAATACAGCTACAGCAACACCTAATCGGCGAGTGTTCATCGAAGCCACTTTGCTCCATTTGTTCTCTTTGGGGTCGTATCGTTCGACATAGTTCAGACAACTGACACCGTCCTGACCTCCGACTGCGTACAAATAGCCATCAAGAACAGCCACACCCACACTAGTTCGGCATGTGGATGTGGGTGCCACTTCTGACGACCAGAGATTGGTCTGCGGGTCGTAACGTTCTATGCTGTTCAGATAAGACTGGCCGTCGTGACCGCCAACTGCGTACAGTAAATCACTAAGAACGGCCACTCCTACGCCACATCTTCGTTTGGACATTGGAGCCACCAGCTTCCACTCGCCTGTCTGTGGATCGTAACGCTCCACCGAGGCAATGGCATCTCCACTGCACCAGCCTCCAACTGAGAGACGAATTCATTCAGACATAATTCTTGACGAAAATTGCAACAGCTTACCTGCAAATAAGACTTCGCCCCTACGAACGGGTTTCCGTGGTCTCGTTCTTGGGCCTTGCATCAAAGGTCGTTCTTGAGGCAACAGGAGATAATTTTTAGCTTCATCCACCAGGTCTCTACAAGCCTCGTCGCTCTTAATGAGCAGATCTGAGCCTACGGTTCCCACCAGAAATTTTGGACTAAGAAGAGGCAACCTAACGTGCTGTAAAACCTAAGACACGATAACAAATTGTCTGTTTTCAATGAATTCTATTATGCTTTACGGAATTCTTAAATACCTGAGGCAAATGACCTCTCCGTTCAGCTACGTTGTATTTGACCCAGGCGAGCACAGCGTTAAAAACTTGCTCTTCGGATCTAACATTGAGTTCGTCGCTAGAGATTATATCGATGAGCTGATTGACAGGCAGAAGGAGGAATTCTTCACTTTCCGTCACCTAAATTGTAGCAATTAAAAAGGTTTACATTAGTACCTAGATAGCAAAGTGGTATATAAGGGTGACATACTTCTTGGAAATTATGTTGAGTAAATTTATCAGCAATCCTCAACAATTCTCTGCAAGAGTGTGTATCTGCAAAAGCCCTAATGCCAAGGCAGTTTGAGGGGTCAAGCTGCCGCTTCAGAAACTCACAACACACATCCTGAATTTCTTGTAGTTGCAACAAACACGCGGCAGGGAGTAATGTCTGCACATTTGTTTCTTCCACGAGAATGTAGGAAGTGTAGCAAAAGTCTATCAGCAATTCCATAGCCTGTTCATCAATATCCCGAATTGTCACTTCAGTTTGTCTGGATTCTGCTAGCTCACCAGTAAACATTGCTCTGAAGTAAGGGCTACATGCTGACAATATGACTCTGCAAAAATTACAAAAGGATTAGGTTTCTTTGCTATGTAAATGAATGTAAATTAAAATGGCAACCTGTGAGCAAAAATTTTCCTGATGCCTACATTCAGCACAACATCACAGAGTTCTCTGTGACTTCTAAGTAGATTAATTTCTGCAAGGCAAGCCCTAGGGTGCTTTTCAGACGTGTATGCTAAGCAAGCAGGTGATGGAGACCTTTCAACTAAAGGATTAACTGACTTGACTCCGTCCATTTTCATTGTGACGGCGCCCAGCTACATACGGAGACAAGAAGCTTTTTTGTGAATTTGGTTGCTTTATTTCAGAATTTAACCACTGCTATCTCACCTCTTCTGGGGCCTTCATGGACATGTCTAAAACGGGATTGTCCGACTTTGTAAAGCACTAAGCTGCTTCGCAGCTATGGAACATTACTTACCCAAAACATTAGCAAAAACACATCCACTGTTTCACGAAACTACAAAATTTCAGAAGAATACGACGAGGATATTCATAGGGGCCCTACTTTCTACAATGTTTGTTTCGTGCACAGAACGGAAAGAAACGCCAAAGTCAACGTTACCTGGTTTATATTAGAGCCGCTAGATGGTAGGTCAAACGGTCTTTCAACTTGAAAAAACTGAAGCTGATGCTTATTTCCCGCCAATGTCGAAAATTAATTACACGCCTAAGAAAATTGCTTTTTTTTCTCTGCAGTAGCTGTTAACTATATTCGCGGTACTTAAAAGACCAACGGCCTAAACCAATTCTTCAGCAGGAAACAAATGACACCAGGAAAACTTTACTTTCCTTCACATTTCCGTTTCAATAAATATTAATTCGACTACAGGCAGATGTATTTAATCAGGCACAACATGATACATGAGCAACATAAATACACCCAATACAGTCAACTGAAGTCAGTCTGTTGAAATTACTGCTTCTTCAGGTAGTCGAGAACGACAGCGGTAGCCTCAGTCTCAAGACCCCAATCCTTGACGACGACGCAAGAGCAGCCGACGACCTTACGAGCCTTTCCCTCCTTGTCAATCTTGCAGAGACCAGCCCATTCACCAAGCTTCTTGTTGTTGTCCACCTTCATCAATGGGATGTTGTGTTCCTGGCAGAGAGCGGATACAAGTTTCTTGTACATGGGCTCACTGCAGTTGTCTGCCAAAACACACAGCAAAGCTTGGCGTCTAATGAAAGTAGATAATTTAATGAAGGCAAGCTACAGAAACCCCTCTACTAGTGATTATGCATTACTTGTCCAAAGCTTTGGCAGCCTCATGCAGACCACGGGCCAAACCATCATGAATCATGGCATTCTTCAGCACTTCCTGGGTAGCAGTGTTGATGTCGAGTGGGCCACCGGCAACTGGGGCGCTCAACACATCACCTCTGCAATACAAGAGATTATAGTAAACGAAATCAGACCATTTGTTAATTGATGACAACTGAGATTCAATTGCAAGAGGTGAACGTGCAAGAAACTTCACAGGATTTAATGAAAAATTAGACTTAGCCTATCGTTTTCCAAATACCAATCTTCATTATTTATATATTACACTATACATATATAACGTCAAATGATTTGCATAAACAACCGGTGGCACGGTCAAGTTGACTTACCCTTCCATGTCAGACATGATTTTAACAGCTGAAATGGAACTCCTTCTGAAAATACGTAAAAAGGAAATACTCGGTAAAAATCCATTGGTACGATAAAATTGCGGTTACGAAAATAGTATAATGGATGGCTAGGATTGAAATGGATTAACATGCAAAACTTACGATGATGTCCGAAATGGACTAAAAGTTGTAACAGACAGACGAGTTTCTTGTGGAAGAGGGCCCTAGATTGGCGATATATCGATAAATAGACATTTCGCAGAGTTGCCACACAGAACAAAATAGTCTCTTGTAAAAAATCATCACCAGATGGCTACCGGCTAGTAGGGAACGAATCCGTTTGGCTCTGATCGCGGTCCCCACTCGCACCGCGCTTTTAAAAGCCATTCGGGGCATAATAGAGACAACCCTTCGTCAATCAGGGTAGTTCAGGGCAAAAATGAGGGGTTGCCCCGGAAGCCCCAACGCCATTTAAAAAAATTAAGGCTGTACGGGTTTTAAAAATCGGAGTTTGCGGGTAGAATGTCACAGGTATGAAATGTAGAAAATCAATACAAATCTTTCGCATTTTTTTTTACATTTTAAAACAGAAAATAATACATTGCGTAATTTTTTATTTGACTAACAACTAAGCAAAACAACATTTTAAAACAACGGTCAGAGTAAACTGTGTACTGCATTCTACGCTAACGTTTACGAGATATAACGAAACATGAGCAACTAAGCGTGAAGATGGCGCAAACACTGCAACGCAGACTATTTAATGGCATACGTCAACGTACGTTGGCCGAGCAGGTGAAATGACAGGGACATTAAGAATGTGCATATGTGGTACTCTATCTCACATGTACACCGGGGAAGAATGTAGTAATCAAGAGAGTTTGGGGTTAAGAGGGACTACCGGGATCGTCGACTCAAAACTTTATTCGAATCGGTCATGCGCGTCTGCTTCGACGACAACTGGAAAATTGCATTTTCTCCGGCTGACTGTTGTATATAAGGGTACGCGCGCAGAAGTGACTACGTTCTGTTGCGGACCAAGTGTCCGCCTAGCAACTTCCCCCCCGCTATCGTTCTCTTTTTTCATCGTTTGTTAAGTGTATTCGCTTCTGCTTTATTTATTTCCCTACGAATTGAATTCGTAATTTCGCATTGACGAACTTTAAGAATGTATCTTAGAAATTGAATTGTATAGCGATCACAAAATCAGTGGCGTGTCTTTCTGCGCGAGAGAAGACCTATTCAATGACGGACAACAATTCCTCCGTGCCAATCATGGCGGAAGTTACAATCTTAACAACAAACACGGGCAAACGTCAACAAGACCTGTTAGCGACTCCTCTTGCCGACAGTGTCACGCGACCAATGCCGACATCATCGTCGTTGGCCGACAGCAGTCGGCTAATAGCCGATGATCAACACTTTGATGGCGAGTCAACCCAACAACACGACATGATAATTAGTGGTAGTATAAAGCATTACGGTGAAAATAACTCTGCTTGTGGAGCTCGTGTTTACTCGGCTGCCTCGGCCAATCAACCGTCTGAAAACACTTACTGTTATTCCGATGAAGAGGGCGATGAAGAAGGGGATGATGATGTGTTGGCCAGCGGCAATCGTTTGAGTCGACGACATTCATCGGCAGGCATTGTTCCATTGTCATTAAGATCGGTGTCGTCGTCATCGAACGCGATCGACACGGACGTGCTGCTAGCGGCCGATGGACGTGCTGGCGTCAGCCGATCGGCAAGTCGACGCTACCGCATCGACGAGGAGCAACGGAATCAATCGACGATAGCGATAGCACGCCCGGCACTAATCAATAATAACGTTGGTAATTGGTTGAACGTGCCAGGTGCTCCTGTCGACATTGGCAAGAAGTCGATGGTGAAGAAGAACAATGCCTTCACATCAATCGAGCAGCAAATGGATCGTTTAGAATTAGTGCAAACTCCAGCGCTTGTCGTCGGAGCTGCGGCAGCAAGTATGAGGAACCAATCGCACAGTCAACGCCATCATCATCAGCAAACTCATCGATCTAGCAATTGTGTAGAGTCATCGCAGTTATTGGTGCGTCATCAACAGTCGTCTCAACACGTTCGTTCTCAGTCGGTCCGCGTCGTTCCTTCCAGCAGTAAATTCACGGCACCTAATAGGAACAATAACACCAGTCCAATCAATCAACAACAACAAAAATTCATATTCGACTACAACACTGGCAGCAGTATTCAGCAGCAGTCTACAGGGAAGATCCGTCCTCGCGGGACTAGTCTGCCCGGCACTAATCGTGCCATTGCATTGGCAGATGGTGGGGTAACCGCCGGGATGAACACAGACGAAGTGGCGGCTCAGCAGCAACAACAATATTACGATAAACGAGAGGAAGACGAGGCTGATTATTACCTGTTGAGACATTTCATCGTCCATGGCAAAAGCAATAAAGTGGTCAATCGGGGTGATTCCTTCCGTCGCTCGCTGCGTGCACATCCCAAACAGCAGAACAGCAGCGCCGTCAGTCAACATTCCAGCACGTCCAGCATCAGGTTAATACCATTAATCTTTCCAATTTTCCTCGAATGTTTTATCTGGCATGTGTGTTGTACACCTAAGGGCAGACACAAATGAAGTTGTTCCTTTATTATCTAAAGGCTATAAAAAATGTGCGTTCCCAGCGAACTCTTACAGTTTTACGTCCATACACTGCGCAATAGCCATACCAAAGGTTATACTTTCCAAATGGGCGATTTCATGTAGCATATATAGAATTACGGTTATTGCACAGCGATATCGTTCGAGTTGCTCTCAATGGCTAGGCACTTTTTTCGCGGACCGATAAAACGATGACGTAAAAGAAAACAAACCAGTAAAGACTAAAATGTTGTAGCGTAAGTCTAAATTTGCGCTAGGAAAAAATCCACAATCACGTATATCCTCCTGGTTGTATATGTTTAGTAAACAGTTTTAACCAGACGCGCCAGAGAGTCTAAATATATACGCCCGATGCGCCGTTTCATATAGTCTATTGCATGTGTGCTGTGCACTACAGGTTTTTATGGGCTTCCCTTGTTGTTATGGGCTATGTATCCAAACGGAGGCAACGTGCAGTACAGTCGTTATTTCGCGATCGCTAAAAAGAAAAGCTTCGGAACGGTTGGTTGCGTCGACCCTAATAGGCTTACACACATACTCTTTATACAGAAAACAAGGACACATGTGCTGGCAGTTCGCGTGTGTGTCGCTACATATTTTTTTGGTGGTATACAAATTGTTTTAATCACTGACCTATCTTATAGTCTAGCTGTCGGTCATGTTTGAAATTATACGTAAACATACTAATGGCCAACTGGTGACGTCAATTGTCGGAAAACTAAACCAACACTCGTGCATACCAACTGATCGTTTTGCGCACAATCGTAACCTTATTCATTGTTCAAATAAATCAAAAATAAATATTTCATCACGATCTACGTTTATAGAAGTTGGAAAGAGAAATTCTTATTTCCTTGATATTAGATGCTGCTTGCACGCTTGTTTGAGTTTCTGTTTATACCTGGCTGTAATGTCACAAAGTCTGCCGCAGAACGAGACATGCGTGTGACACGCATCAGCAGTTCTTAATACTTTTTCGTGTGACTAACTTGTACGTATGCGACATATGAACAATGAGAATTTATACGTACGTTTGAGTTTTCTGCTGCCGCCTACCCCACATAATGGTTGCTGGTAGCAGCAGCGACAATTATGGTGTTGCTGTATGAGTAGCGTGAGCTCTATTAAACCAGCTACCAGGTGAAAGAAAATCAAGGGGCAACGCCAGAACCTAAAGCAAGTCAGAAAGAAAAACATATTAAATTCATTGTTGCTACTGCTCCGAAAACTCGAATCGAGTAGACGTGCAACAAAGAGGAGTCCACGTGAACAGGATATATTGAACGGTGTCGCTAGGAGAGCTACAAATACACTACGTACCACCAACAAAATGTGGGCATGTGAAAAGTATAGCCATGGTTAGGTGTATGTCTTATTATACATTCGTAACTGACGGCAACTGTATACCTTTTCAGTATCGCTAGAAAGCTGAATAACAATAATGTATTTAGCTTATATGTCTATATGTATATACAGCGCTACTGGAAAAACACGAGGGACACTTCAGAAGAGTCGTTGCTATCGCGTGACGGTAACCGAGAAAATAATAACACATCTATAAAGGAAGTCCTCAGACTGATCGTTATCGATCCTTGTAAAAACTTTCCTATCTAAAATCGTTATTTTAGATATAAAATATAACGCAGGTGTCCAACATAAGAAATCAAACTACATTAGTCTATGCACGGCTTATTCTAAGTTCTTTGACATGTTCGTGATTCACTATGCAGTTATAGACTCTTCTTATAACCCGCGTAAGCAGGATCTGTTATATAAAAAAGAAAAAAAAGACAACGAAAATTTTAAATGTGTCGCGAGTTTTATATGCAGGCTCAAAGGATTACGTGCCTCGCGAGGAGAATTCCTCAGATCTCACGGACAATAAATAATAAATAAGACATAGAGCAGCAGCCCGTCGGGAACGCAAAATATTGTGTGTATATACTAGGTTTATGGGCAAACAGCAGGGCGTTGTTGTATACATCTGCTGATACGATGCGTCATCAAAACAAAGTGTGCTGACATCATACGTGGATTTAGTAAAGACAATATAAGGTAATCCTATTATATTATTCACAGGCAATGATTTATAGAGGGCTTTATAGTCCTATTGGTTTCTAAATTTATAGAAAAGAGTGTTTTACTCAAGATGATGTGCAGGAAAAATTCTTTACTTTACTATGTGCACCATGAGTGTTCATGCCTGTATGTTTAATCTCTTTATCCATTGGTATTGATTTGATAAAAACTTGACAATAATGGCAGCATAGGAAGGATTTGATTGGTTATCAAGGCAGCTTCAACGAGGGGATTACTAACACATGAAAGCTCTAGGCAAAAGCTGCCTGACTTGTTAGAAAGAAAAATAAAGGCAATTACTGCTATATCTTTTTACAAAATGGCCATTTTTAATGCAAGGCATGTCAACAAAACATGTAGCTTGCAATATGCACTTGACACTAAAGTTCCAGGTGTTACGAAAGTGTTTTGATCTTCCCTTTGGTGTAATTCACCACCATGATCAGCCTACAACTGTTGTATAGGACTATAATTACATTCTCGTATGCCAACAGAAAGTACAAGGAAGAGCACTTCACCTTTCTCATGCAATACAGTGGGTGTTTTGGTAAATGAAATAAAACCTCACCTATTCTTGACAGCCACATGCATCTTGTTATTTGTTAATGGCCTGCCAAAGTCTGCTGGCGTGAAGTCCTTTCGTCGTCTACAAAACAAGATATTCATTGTATCTCTATCAATAATGTCAATGTTGTGTTTGAAATAACAGTACCGAAAATGTGGCCGGGTCTCCACCGCCTATCCAACAGCAGCAGCAGCAATACCACTATCATCCGCAACAACAACAAGGACAATACTACTCACCGTACCAGCATTATGGGTTAATGGATCAGGTTCAGCAACAGCAGTCATCCAGACGTGCTTCTTTATCTTTGCTAATGGTGGCCGGTGCTGATCAACAACCTGCAATGTTTGCGGGTCCATCACCGCCATCTGGCGGACCTTCATTAGGAGAACCTTTCCGAGTTTTGATGTTGGGAGCCTCTGGAGTTGGCAAAACAGCCCTGACGGCCCAATTCATGACATCTGAATATCTCAACACTTATGAAGCTTCTTTAGGTAAGACAGCATAAATAATACGAAACTATGTGGCAGAAAAAAATGAGATAAAATCGTATTCTTTTACGGGGCCATAGATGAAGATACCTGCGATCGTTCCGTTTCAGTTTTGCTCGACGGAGAAGAATCTCAATTGGTCTTTATCGATCATCCACATGGGGAAATATCGGTAAGTTCTAGCACGTACGTTTGTCTTCATTCTCTTTCAGCCTAGTAATATGTAAGTCAATGATCTAATATTGTTGTATACAACATAGGCTTTAGAGGCAATAGCTATACTTTAACGAAAAAGGCCCTAGTTAAAACTCGTCAGAAATGTGCACCGCCATGTTTTCTTTTTCGACAGGCTTCTATAATCCGTAGAAACCAAAGTTTTTTTGTTTTTTTTTAATTTTAATAACATCTCATAGTTTTACACGAAGACTAAGATACGTTTATTAAAATAGATTTCCTTTTGCTATTTGTGCCGATAAAATTCATTAGTTTTGGAAGTTGATAACAAACGTAGCCTACAGGCATTAAACTGTATAAAGAAAAAGGATTGCAAGAGAGTGAAAAGAAAAGGAACGAATCAAAGTTTTAGAGCACGTTCGAAAAAGTTATGTTATTCTCTTAAAAAAGTGGAGAAATGTACCATGAAAGATAGTATTCTTTCTTTAGGTGCAATATGATAGCCTAAAGCTTTGTTACTGCAGAACTGCTTGCTAGACTGATCTACGGGATGATTACCCTCTCGAATTCCATTCGTCATTATTGCAACGAGTCTACACACGGACTGCACGATACAGAAAAAGATCAAAAGAAAACAAAAAAATGTGGGTTTGCGCTAAAGTGGTTTGTTTGATGCTGTCGTATAACTAAGCCGAACAAGAAAATTAAAGATCAAGGGAGAAAAGATCAAGTCCTCATCACGTACATAACACATAAGCCGGTCTAAGGTGGATGTCATATGGAAAAAAGATACCAAAAGTCAAAGAGGAATACTAGCCGATTCAACACAACATATCACGAGCACAGACATGTATACATTTGGCCATCATGTATCATTACATCTATTCCAAACAGGACCCTTTTACGTGTGGGTAACTTCTGTTACTCGCAACCCATTAAAAAGATCAATCGAGTAGAGTGGCCATATAAATGATGCCTTTTTATGTAGTGTAGAAAGCGAATAAAAAACGAGTACTCTAATGGTTTGTCGTGGTACGCTGCAAAATAGTCTAACACAACATCTAACACTGCTTTAATACGACCATATTAGTATATTCTATGCCGGTATACGTTCAGCTAAGAAACTGCTATTGATACCTCAATAATTAATCAAAACCGTTGGATGTAGGTGGAGAACAGCGTATCCACCTACAATCCACACGCTTTCGTCATCGTATACAGGTGAGGTTATCGATAAATAATTCAATATACCTATCGTTATTATGTACATCTAATTACCGGAATAAATGCACAGTGTTGTGGATGCCGAGAGTCTGCGAGAAGTGGAAGAAGTGCTGCACTTTTTATGGCGACATTCGTTAACAAACAATCGAAATAGCAACAGCAGTACATTGTCCATAACGAACTCGTTTTATGGCCGGCAACGCCATCAAACAGCAAGTGCGACGACGCTCTCCACTACGGATGCTCCAGTTGACCAGACATCGCCGGTTCGAGTGGCACCATTGCAAATGTTGCCACCTCCGATTGTCATTTTAGTGGCTAACAAGATCGACCTCGTCCGTTCTCGTATCATTTCTCCTCAAGGTAATATCTTGACTTAAAATATTTACTTAAAAACTAGGGCATACGCCAGCCATTTAAAAAGACGCATAACAAAATGGCTTTCTTTTAAAAGTCTCGATTTTTCCCATAGGGCAAGGTATTTGTAAAACTGCATCCGTAAACCATTTACAGATTCACAGCAAAGCACTATGTAGATAGGAAAAGCTTAGATCCAACCCTCCATGTAGTGGTGGCCAAACTTAGGAAGCAGAGTGGGAAAAATCGATTTCTTATTGTCGCATTTGAAATCTATAAGAGAGTAAAAATCAAAAGAAACCCATAATCGCGTGCGCGGGCAAGAGTCGGTGACAGCTGTTCTCTTCCTTTTTTTTCCGCTTCTATAGTCTGTATATCGTACGGACTGCACTCCCCTACATATATCTATCGATCTTCGGGTTAGACAGTCAACCGACGGGTGTAAGGAAATGTGCGCTCTTACGACGATTGCATCTACGAAGTGCCGCGTCGCTTCGCTAACATATGAATATCGGCTCTGCGAGGACTCTAATATATACAAGAATACTAACGGAAACTTTTCTGCACAAAACTTTGCATTATTATTACGACGTATGCCTTCCTGAGAATTGATTTACCAAATGCCGAGCGTAGACGTATTATAAAGGACCCCTTATTAATAATTGGGTGCGTCGGTGAAAGTTGACGCAAAGGTGCACCGATGCCGAACAAAAATATCCGGAAAAAAAAACTCTTGTGCCCAACCGATCGTACGAGGTATCTCGCCGTATATAATCAGCCAAAGATCAATATTGATGTAGGAAACGGGCCAATAATAGAAACGACCGCTTGGCTCCCAAACAGCTGTTACGCCGTAATCGAATCTGCGGGTGAATGTTGTGTACACAACGTCCAAGCATTCAACAGACACATCGGTTGGATTACGAGAGCCCTTAAGTACGTACGTAAGACTATAATAAATGTCAATGGAAGCATTTCGCGCGAATCGTTTGGATACTACATCAACACGTTCTTTTGTTGTCGGCAGTAAAGTGGTGCAACATTAGCATCCATCATCCGTTTTGGCTCTTGAATTGGGGGAAAATTGGCGGAGGAGGGATGGCAAAAGAGGCGGACAAGTAAGCAAAATGTATCGAACCTTTAGTAATAATACAAATCGCTTCTGTATAGAAGATGATGCGGACGGTTTTTTTGAAAACAATGAGGGTAACAAAGAGTCGAACGGAATAGAAACCAGTGGCATAGACGTTAGAAGAATGAATGTGTACTACTTACAATCGAAAGCCAACCAATCCATCGCAAAACAAAAGAATATCTGAAGGAGAAAATGAACAACGAGGTAAAGCCATCGGTGGGTTGCACAAAACTAGGATGTAGTAACTAAAACGATTCTCGTTTTCTCGATGTTGAGGAGAACGTTACGAAAAAAAAGTCATCCCTTTTTCTTCCTACGATGCATTTTGTCAACCTTTTGTTTGCCGAAATGTAAAAGATATTCTCATTAAGCAGACAATGGCATTTTGTCTGCTTCCGTATTTTTTAATAAACGAACAGTCACATTGACTAGAAACAAAAGGTTGATAGAAATGCAATAGCGAGCTATATCCAATTTAATAGACACAGGACGCTATGGGAACAATATCAAGAAAAATACGGTCGATGACGGAAATACGAAAAAAGAAGGCCGTTCCATCATCTTGCCCTTGGTAAAAAAAGAAGATGGCCGAAGGAAAATCGAGAAGGGATAGAAAGGAAATCGATATGGGGAATGTAATAATTATCAGCACATCACAAATAGCATCGGAGGGATACATGGTCTAGAATACGGAAAATGCAAACAATAATGCAGCACGTGTCCACCATGAAAAAAAAGGGGGGGGGGGGAGCTGAAAAAGATAGTCACGTCAGCAGGCGTTGCCCTTCCGGCCCTGGACCAAGGGGGAAAAAAAATAATACGGGCTCAGATAGTGTCTTAGGAGAGAATGTAGAATAACAATGAAATGCTAATGTGCGATATCCAATTATTTGTACTGTTCCTTGGCTGTTCATCGGAACGGTTTAACATTCTATCGTCGTCAAGAGAAACGGAACATTGAGTCAAGTACATTACGAGAATTTGTGCAATCAATAACACTCTCTAACGTAGGCCAGCCAAAGAGATATGAAATAATTCAAACTTAACATCGCCCGCATTTTCTAAAAAAAAAAAAAAGAATGTAACATTTCCGCACGTACCTCCATTCCGGATATCCATGGTGTTGCGTCGTTGGCACTTCGTTGTTATAAAAAGGAAAAGTTTGTCTGAAACTCAACCGATGTTTTTGCAGATCATGAAGAACTAAACAGTTTTCCCACTTTTTTTGCTTGTTCCACCAACGTAAAAAAAATGTTCGAAACAATAGACTCACGTCAGCAACAGCTCCGGATGCATAATATTATAACCAAATGCGACTGAGGCGTCAAAGTGGTGTCCTATACAGGCCCAGCCACGCACTTTTGTTTTGAAATTGTAAACTTGCGTGTGCCATTAGTGCCATCAACAGCCACCTTAGAAAACTTTCATTTTAATGCACAACAAAAGGCCATTGTTTGATTTCTCCTTACCTACTTCATGCAGCGGGTAAATCATTGGCGACGTCGTTCGATTGCAAGTACATCGAAACTTCTAGCGGGATGCAGCACAACGTCGATGAGCTGCTCGTCGGCATTCTGAAGCAGATCCGATTAAAGATACAAAAAACGGAACAGATGCATCAGCAGCAACTGATTTCTCCAAATTCCTCCACACCTTCATCGAAAAGTCTTTTTCGCAAAAGAAGTGGAAGACGACGCCAACAACAACAGCAGCATCGTGTTAATTACCAAACGTCGGGATCTTCAGGTATTTCAGCCGAAGGCGAAGGATCCTGTTGCATCAGCACCTCTGCCATTCCTGGAATAGCCACCAACAACACTGGACGGATAACGATGACGGCAACAACGACGAATCGACGTTCGGCCAGTCTTCGCGTCCGCCGCATGTTGGGCAAAGCCGTTTGGACGTGTGCAGAATATTACCACAGGAACAAATCACGCTCGTGCGAAGATCTTCACGTTCTTTAAGAGATGTTCTTGACGAGATATGTTGATACACACACGCGAATCACACCACATATCTCTCTGTGACAGCCATTGAAATTATACACGTGTTGGCTGCCATCTGTCAATTTTTAAAGTCTCTTTGTGCGTTACGTCTCTGTTTTCTGTTGAACTCTCAAAAATACATTGATCATATCAAACGGGTTCATTTTCTTGAAGGATTTCTTTTTTCAAGGTGGAGTCATGTTTGCTCAATCACTGTGTATCGGAAATTGCATCAATGTCGATTATTGTACTAGACAATATTTACTGTTGCCGTTGACGCCATTAACGGACAGGAGCGAATAACATGTCGGGAACTCGCTTTTAACTTATTGGGCGCGGCCATTACTTCTATTTTTGCTCTCTTTGTGATCTTTCGGCTCAGCACTTACCTTTCTCTTAAATCTAATGCGTCAGTAGTGGCGTCCCATCTCCCCGTTAATGGATATCGGACTCAAAGTACAATCAACGGGGCCCACTTCTATTTACTAAGCTTTTATCCCTAATGGAGATGAAGCAAATTTTCTGCACCAATTTGTGTGACAAAAGGCAATCCATTTCTCAACTGAGATACTCACCTTTTCTTTGTTGAAGCACAACATCCGTCTGACTATTTGCGTGGGCAATATGGCGTGTTTCTCTTTGTAAGGTGACACAAGTACGACAACCCCAGGCACTGCACCCAACCACCCGTTAACGAACGATACGTGTATAAAATTGCACGCTCGTTATTTTATCGTTCGATGTTGGACTGTTGAACGAAAATTTGCTCATTAGTCAAAATATACTACCGTTCAAGTGTACAATCGTACCCACAAAATGTCGTGTCTTCGTTGTTGATGAGAGTCGTTCACCTTGTCACACCAACGATTTTTCCTTCGTTATCAAAGACACGACGAGATTTTTCTTCCAATTTTCCTTCGTGTGTTGTCGTAGCAAGTCGTCAGTCCCAAGTACAATTGTGTATCAAAGCGTTCTCTCGAGAACTTGTCATTCCCTAGACTTTGTCAAAAAGAAAAATTAGAGTCGCTTTATAATGAGAATTATATTGACGCAAAGTCAGGAAAAAGATTTTGTTTCAACTTGGTGTAGGTACTTACGGGGAGACATGTAACCAATTGGTCGGAAACCAACCCATCCGAGTTTTTGAATTCTTTGATTAAAGTATCGATTCTTCCTTGGAAATGCCATGAAACAAAAAAGCAGGAAATGAATACCTACTGCTAATAGGTCAAGGAGGCTTAGAAAGAACTGAAAATCTTTAAATTGCCCATACGCTTCTATGTGATTTAATAATTACCAAATTCAGTAAAAAGAATACCGATATCACTCGACTACCTCGGACTGAACGTGGATAAGAAATGGGACTCTAGTGCCAAATTGCCGTGGGCAAAAAAAAAATGTATGTCCAATTTTTACATATTCACCAATTGCCCTTTGAATCTTTCTTTTGTTTCCAGCGGCTTCTCGTTCCACTGACGTCACTGCATGCGTCTTCTAACACCTATGGATGTTGTGGCTATTTATAGAAACATTCAAATGTGGCTGATGTTTGAACGCAGAAAATCACTATTGCATGGAACCATGGCGACAAGATGGGATCTGCCAAGCCTTGATGTGGAAGAAAAAAAAACTTTTAATCCACTCGACTTTTAATAGTCAATTGAAACAGGCTAGCCTACCATCTAGCGGCTCCTCTTATTCTTTTTTTAAAACAAAGTTTACATAACAAAAGGTAAATATCTTGAATACTTAAACAAACATTAAAAAAGGAAACAGTGCAAAACTAGTTGAGCTAGCGCTATGAGACGAGAGGAGTGTTTCTGACCTTTAAATATAAAGCCATTTAGCCATATTTCAGCTTAAATTTATATAAATTTAAAAATTACACTTATCATCTTAAAAATACTAACTGCTAAAGTTTTTTTTTTGGAAACATTTAACAAATATTCAATACTTACATGAATTCTGGACTAAAAGCAGTTCAGAGCAGACTACGTTTCAAAAGGGAAAATAATGAGAAACTGGTTTGTTTTGACAGTTACCGAGACGCCGAGAGGATTGGTGGTGTGTTCCAAAACAGTCGTCGATAAGTAATTAACTGGAACCGGCATCTTTCTCTTTTCCTACTGTCACGTAATTCATTTGTTTATAAAGTTTTGTTGACGTCTGAAAATTATATAAAGAAAAGCAAAAAATCAAGGACATGAACGACTGTGTTCTGCGGTTCGACGCTGAAAAGGCAAGAGGTTAGACCGTTTTAATTTAAAAAAGATGAGGAAAAAAAAACATACAAGATTACCTTTCAAACCCAATGAACTTGGAAACAGAGGCCTGCAATGACATTTTGACAGCCTTGAGCCAACCAGGAAATGCTGAGAAGTTGGCTCGGGCTAGAGAAGTTGCTGGGACTGACATGGTCAAAGTCATGAGGGAGGTTTTCCCCATAGTCACCCAGATTCAACTTGAGGTTTGCTTCTTTCTTCTCCAATTTTTGCTGAAACATTTTGAAATTGCTGCAATAACCAATCTGTTTTTCCTTTAGGTCATTCAACGTTTTGGCTTTCCTGGAGATGGCGAAGGTAAGAAAAAAAGCTACAAGTTTAATACATGTTTGTCAGTTAGATGCCAATTTATCATTAATACTGGGAATGAAAAATTTCCCAGGTCAGGGACACAAAATGCAAAATGGATTGTATAGAGATTAGATTGGTACATGTAGGCAAACATATTTTCAAAGACTGTGAAAAGTTGAAGGTTACTACCGTGGCCCTCCCAGTTTTGGAATACAGATGCAAATTTTCCTCAGTGATGCTCTCATTCCTCAGCATCATCAGTCCTTTATTGTTGCTTAGTGGATGTATAGCAGATCACATGCATCTCAGAAATGTTTGTCCCTCACATCTTTTACCTTTCGCAGAATCCCTTTTCTTCCTCCGACAATGATGCCGACATATTATGTAGATTAGAATTCAAACGAACGAGTTTTTTTTTTGGCCCGACTTACTGATGGCAATCTGACGCAATGGCTCGCTCATTTTTTGTGTAGTTATTGATGACTTCAAGTTGACATTTGCTTCTTCCTTTCGGCAGGTGCCGCGCAATTTTTACAATTGGTGCGATCTTTGGAAAAAGAAGACGGAGAAGTTAGTCGGTTGAGCGATCAGCTCAGGGCTCATTTCCTTCCACCGATGACGGCTCCCATCCATTCGATTCCTGCCTCTTCCTCGCCGCAATGCAACGGTGCATCTCAGCCATAAATGAACACTAGTGCAATATAAAAGTAGTTTAGTACAACAATAGCCAATCACGTGCTCAAGTAAAACCATTTGAAAATCCGTTCATGATTCCTCAGAAAGTGAAACTAATTCAATCATATTTTTCGTCCATTTTTTGTAAACCCCCATCCCCCTTTTTTTTTTCTAAATCCAGCTCCTTCATTTTTACTGAGAATAGCAAATGATATTTTCTCTCTCTATTGGGTGTTTTTAGTTTAGCTAAAAGAGTTTTTAGTCAATTGATAAAAAGATGACGGTGAGAGTTGCTGATGGAATCTAATGGGATTTATAGTGCTAGCATCGTTTTTCTTTCTCCGCGTATATATAGAGAGTAGTGAAAATAGAGACCATTTAGTAGTTGTTTCCATATTTATAGCTCGTTTCTAAACAAAGTAGAGAGAGTGGACTCTTATTACAATTTTCCGTGTAGAGAGAGTTGACGCAATTCTTCACGATCGATCCAAAATCGTTGATTGCCCACGGGCGGCACTGCTCTATACAAATAATCGTACGCACAATCTCTTATTTCAGATTCACACTGATGGCACATCAATCGCAATATATGTAAACGAGTTTAAATTTTTAGGCCTACGGCGACTAGTAGTTGGATGGATCAGCCATTCTCGAATGCCAGGTCTTCCCGTTTGGCGTCGACTGGCCTGCAAATCAATCAGTTAAGACGATGACGGGCATTTGAAATGTGGCTGAGGTTTAATTAGGAATAAAGATGTGTTGATCCAATTGCTATGGCGCCTCTCTTGTCTCAACTTAGACGATGTCTGATCGATGATGATGCAAATACCATCTAAAGTTTGATTGTTGGTCTTCCACCGTTCAGAATAAACACGTGCGGCCTTTCACATCAGTGCCAATGCCTTGAGTGATTATATAGCTGACTGTAACGACTGCCCTAATTTTAAGAGGTTCTCCGTTTGCCACAACAGATCTTTTAGATTTCAAAACATTTGGCCAAGAAACAAAAAAACGGATGACCTCCATAAATTGAATAATTCTTGGTCGAGGCCGTTAGAGAAAGAGGGTTCAACGTTTTGCTTCTGACTGTTTTCACGCAGCAAGCGGGCGCTACCCGCCAGATAGCCGCTATACTTTTTCGTGATTGGCATGCGGCGCCTCAACGTCCAGGAATGCAGTTGTTTCTTCCTGTTGTTGTTTCTTGCCAGAAGAATAAATAGATATAGACACACGGTACTACACTTTGGCGTTTCTTTGATATGATACGAGAGGAGGATGGTTTGTTCTTTTGTTTTAATTCTACACACATGCACACACGTTTGACTCTTTTTTGCTTTTATAGATAAAAGAGAAGCAAGAATTTCTCAATAAAATTGAGAAGAGACTCTCTTGCCGCTTTTTTTATTTTTCAATTTCAATCTTATCTGTATTGGGGAAAACAATATTCAGACGCGACGCCGTGACGCCCCTCTAAACACTTCCAATAACACGGCACTCTACACTAATAATGGAGCATTTCTTTCGTTTTGTCGAGACCTTTGTCAAGTGTAAATAGCCTTTTAGCCTTAAAACTTAATGGATTTTCTTTCCCCCTTTTTAAAGACGATTTTTTCAAAAATGTTTAGCCTATTACACAGTCAAGGTTGATTACCGGTAAAAAATAAAAAGCTCACCTGTTTAAGCAGCAATTCCATCTATGCAGGGTGTGCTGGAATGTCCACCATCAATAGTCGAACACAGTAGCCAAAAAAAAAAGCCCCGAAAAGAAACGAAGGGTAAAGGCCACATGTTTCTAATGGCACACATGTTTTTGCAATCTATTCACGTTTTACGATTCATGTCGAAATAGTTCAGTTCACTTCTTTGGGATTCTAAAATTTATTTTAGAACACATGACGTGACAAAACTTGTAGTGCTCTGACCATAGAAAATGAGAAAGGGGTTGATGATTCATAAGTATAGGAGGTTAGGCAAGCTTTTCTCGTGGTCGGTTGCCAAATCGTTTTTATTTCTCAAAATTCCTTTACATTTCATTAATTAAATTACTTAATCCTTTTTTATTTCAACTATTTCTCTTCATTTAAATTTCCATTCACCATTAAAAAAAAATAGAACCATTTTTCATTCTTGGTCGCCATTTGATGTTGTTCAATTGGCGCGATGTTGCCTATGCAGTTGCTTCACTGGTCGTATAGCTGAAAGGTGATGGCCGACTGGCGCCGCGACGCCTCAAAGTCCCGACTGGGATGGAAGATGCGCCAAAGCTCGTGATGGGACGACCGGCCATGGCTTATTCATGTTTTTTGTTTCTTTTTGATGCAGTTGATGGCCCATGCACCGTTTTATTCGGACAGCCACAACAATCGATGACTGTCAGAAAAAAGAAAGAAAACAATGTTTTGATAGAACATACGAACAAAAAGACAAGCAAAAGGAGGAGGATTGGTCTTGTTGTTCAGCTTTTTTGGCATTGCCTTGCTGTCACAATCAAAGACGGAACGATTTGTTCGTCTTTTTTCCCCACAGCTGATGTTTTCATTGGTTTTGCTTTGTTTTGTATATTCATCTAACTACATATGCAGTCTATCCAGCATGGATCGTAGGTAGATATATATCACTAGTTATTACGATGGTGGTCTCTCACCGTTTCCCAAGCCATCACTCACGCACTTGCTCAGACTAGTCTCAAAATTCCACCGCCCCTCCATTAGTCGATTATTTCTTTCAGTCGAATCTCTGGGAGGATGGGATG
The DNA here is from genome assembly GCF_022539665.2 of Daphnia carinata. Classification (NCBI taxonomy): domain Eukaryota; kingdom Metazoa; phylum Arthropoda; class Branchiopoda; order Diplostraca; family Daphniidae; genus Daphnia; species Daphnia carinata. The sequence continues at coordinate 5,345,474 of NC_081337.1, forward strand.
TTCATCTTAACCAAAACATTGATTATGGCCTAAATCTGTGACTGTGCATCAGAATTCTACCTTATTAGTTGCCCTATGTATACAGTATGTCCAACCTCCGATGGGAAATTAGCAACTCCGTGATTAATTAATCAACCCTGCTAACGTGGTGGCACGACAATTTGTCTTCATTACCCCTTTTTATAGAATTTTTAATCGTATAGAGGTTGCAAGCCGTTCCTTGTAGTTAGAGCGCAGCATATGGAATGCACATCGATTTTCGAAATCATCTTTGTGCTTGGAAACGTAATGGATGCAACGTGTTTACCTAAATCAAACGCCCAGTGCAATCGGAATGAGAGCCCATCTTGATTGACGAAACAGCCGATGACCTACATCCGTCAAACAAAAATGATGAGACAATACAAGAGGAGGCGCCAGCCAGTCGTCGCTGTCAAAGTATCTAATTGGATATTAAACGGAATAATGGCCTCTTGTCTTGCGGATGGATGGATGGCTTCGATGCGTCTTACCCTGGCATTATTCAAAAAGCCAATCACTCATCCGACAACATTGATACAAAACCTCCAGCTGGCACAAACGAGGTGTTGTTGTTTTGAGAATGGATGACGCCTGGCGACGTACACGCTGTCGATGATGTCGATAGATCTTCCGTTGGCCCATGTCCGATTTTTTCGTTGTTGGCTTGTGGCATCCAACGCCGCATTCCACACGGCATTTCTTGAAGATGACTCCGGCAAGTCTATTACGCATACACATCTCGAAAAAATTTATTCCTTTTTTTTTCTTTTTATCGTTGATTTTCCGCTGATGGGACGCTTCGGATGGGATCCCTTCTGGATAGACGCATCACGTCCCGTCGATGGAAACAACAAAAAGCCGGGACCTTCGTGAGGTCGGGAAAAAAAAGGAAATAGTTGCGGCGACGTCATACGTCCGCGTTCTTTTCCCCCCGCTGATTCCCACTTCTCGCAAACGGTCACGCCATATGTTAACACAAATTGAATATATACCGCCGCGGCCATCGTCGCACTCGGCTTTTCGTTGGCATATAGACATCCAGCAGCGACTAATGGCCGTAATGGAGATATCGCACGCACTCTATTCGCCTGTCCTGGAATGGTTCTTGTTTTTTTCCCCATCCTATTCGCAACTGGTGCTTATATAGCCTATGTCCTTCATCGCCATGAAAGTTGAGAACAATTTATTTCATTACGCACTACGGATATGTGTTTTGCTGGATAAGGAAAAGAAGAAGATCCTGGTTCATCGGCGTATCCATTGGTTATTGACATTATATCGATTCCTGTTGGCACTACGTGCAAGCAGGATGTGCCTATTGTGTTAGATCCCCTGTCGATGTATTATTGTTTGGGCCTTCAATCACTTATAGTGCTGTGTGTATATGGATATGTCCAGCTGCAAGACCATCGTCGACTACATATACAGTTCCGTCTTTCTGGGAATCATTTGATTTATTTACAGCCATTCCGCCATGCATTATTGAATGGCCGGTGCAACTCTTATTTATTTCCAAGTACAGCGAGCAATAACAAAACCGAACGCATGATTGAACATAACGAGGTAATGCTCAGCACTACACATCCGTGATGAAACAATTGAATCAACTGGAGGGGAATTTGTTATGAGAAACAATGTACCCGTATCCGGGTATTGTTCCATTGATTGTCACGTGACCACTTTCATTGAAAGTCGTTGATCGATTTTCTTTGAGGCTTGTATAACTCGGTCACGTTGCTGCAGGAAACGACAGACGTACCACACGCGCCCTGTTCCTGGAACGACACAAGGACGCTCATCGAGTTTTCAATCCACCCTATTTATCTCAGATTGCGTTGTTATTGTTGTTCGTGTCAATGTCGGCGAAAGATTGGCCAAAAAGAATGAACAAGCACAATCACTTTGCAGAATTCTTTCTAGAGAGACAGTAATAATAGAAGGCCAAACGAGTTGCAAATTCTGAAGGTTTCAACGTTCGATTCCCAATATGTAAGGTGGTAATTGAATTGTGCACCACTTCCTTGATGGAAGGTGTTGCCATTTATTTGCGTACAAAGACTTTCATTAAAACAAGTAAATGTGATTGATAACGTTTAGTATAAGTTGAACATAATGGCGCATTCATTAAAGGTGAAATCATAATAGGATAAAGGCTGGGAGGCCGATAATAAAGAAACCAGTAAAAAGAATGTTAAAAAAACTGAACATTAAATTTCGTTATTATTCGAATTCAACTTCTTTTTCTCGATTGGCAGAGTTATAATAGATAGTAGATAGGTTAGTTGGGTTGGGCGGCACGGCCGTTGTCTCCTTGACACACATTCACGGTGACAATAGTATATATTCCTACTGCTTGCTGCAGGTCCCGCCGCACGCACCTAGTACATGTGTGTAAAGTAGAGAGCGTTAGCGATTTCTGCTGCCGAACGGGGCACATGTATATTCTTTTTTTCGAAGGCAGGTGTGCGGCAACAAACAAATGAAAAGCTAAACAAAAAGTAATTCCCCTTCTCCTTGTTTTTTGTTTTTTTTTATAGTTTTTCACAGAAGCTGTTGTAAGCAAATTCACTCTCACTCTTTTCAAAAACGTAATGCCTTGCCACTCTCCCAAAAACATCGGTCCAACAGAGAAAACTATAATAGGTCCTAATCACCAACTGTCCTTTAATGTCGCATTTTACTACACCGCACGGTTCGCTAGCTGGAGCTGTGTAACAACTTTTCCTCCTCCTTCGTCATCAGTAAACAAAAAAAAAATGTCCAAATGAAGAACAAAAGGATCTTTTCTAACTGATAGCGATAGAAAATGACGAATGTTGTCTTGACATAACATCATTCGCGCAATGCTGCACGCATAGCGGGAAATGTGCGCACTTTACACCAGATGAACATTTTGTCGTGATAAAACGGCCAATCTTTTCACGTAAAAAAAACAAAACAAAGCGATATAAAGCGAACATCAAACAACACGAGTCAAAAGCGTGAAACGAATTTTGGCTACATAGGATGGAGCTCAACGGCCGTTATTAACTAATTCAACTCTCTCATGTTATTATAAAGGAAACCGGTTCTCTTGATATGTCAAACGGACTCGTAAGAGCCCAATATTTAACGGCCGTTAGACATGATAGCAGGGGGACCTTGGTTTCTTATTGAAATATTATTATTCATTTGTGTATATAGTAAGCTGAAAGGTGATTTGACGCTCAACTTGTCATGTGAATGTACGGCAAAAGAAAACATTAGAAAGGAAGAGGAAGCCAAGCAAGGGGGGCAAAACTGACTCGCTCCTGACTAGACTTTCGATAGTGGACGAAAAAGAAGAGATTGCAGATTAGACGGTCGTCTGGGTGTCTGTGCGTCATGTCGCGGTCTTGTCTGCTCAGCTGCTCTATACATGTGCTGCAATTTATCCTAGATTTAGAAATAGAAGAGCGACATGTCGATGCGTCCCGTAGAGGGTCAACACAACTCAAACACGCACACTTCAAAAAATTTTTTAGAAAAGAACCAGCCGTCGTAGTTGTTTGGCTTCAACAAGTCGTCGGTCAGTTTGACGGGAGAAAGTGAAAGTGAAACTTCCATCTCACGAAATTGAAAGAAAATTCCCTTTTCGGATTTGTGCGCTGCGATTGGGTCGAGCGGTCCGTTCGTCCTTTTTTGTACGAGACGCGGACAGTGTTTAAAAAATACGAAATCAAATGAAGATTGGAAAGAAACAAGTCCCTCGGAACACGTTCGACCATCGCAATGTAACACACGAAAAACACACGGACGATTTTTATATGTTATTGAATTGAACGAACGGGTTGATCGTCAGATGATTGCATACTACCAATTCGACCGCAATCAACTTGGAAATTCCCTTCCAAGTTGATGACGTCAATCGGATCCATACCTGACAACAACAAAAAATGAATAAAATTTTTCGTGGGTCGAGGTCGATTTTCAATTTCTCCAGACTTCTACCTTGACGAACATTTTCACTAGTCATCTTGTTCCTTTTGTTGTTTCATTGATCTACATTTTTTTGCGTGTGGATGGGAAGCCCCCCTCCTTTCTTTTCTATTTAATGCTCATAATTTCGTCCTACCAAATACGTTTTTCTTTGTCATCATTTTTGGCACAACAAATGGTTGTTTTCTTCTAGGACTTTGTGGCACATTGAAATTTGCTTGCTGCTGGCTGCGCATCATGGGGGTCTTTTTTTTTTCTAGCGGGAGGTACCATCACATATTACATCATCGGTTTCCTCGTGATTCAAATTCATCGTCCGCGTGTCCTTTCCGGACCGGGCACATCGGGTCTTTTGATACGTTCGACTTTGAAAAAAAAAATCTATTACAAGGTTTTCGTTTCTCTTTCACGATGAGCATCGTCGTCGTGCGCTAACGTTCAAGGCGCACAATAGTTGCAGGATATTATGGAGGGAATATGTTTCAAAAAATTAAAATTCTATTCTATTCCGAAAAGTTCTGTTTCTCCAGCCCAATTTTTGGTTGCATTCCTATTTTCGCCGCCCTCACATCTTTAATGAACAACGAGTTTGACTGAGATGAAGTGGATCAATGTGGGTCCCATTAATAGGCTTTTCAAATGAATCATTTCAAGATTTGTATCGGAACGAAAAAAAAGAGAAAGACGGAGAGACCAAAATTATAGCAAAGAGTCAAGTAAAGAAAACGGAGAGAGCCGTCATTATGCATTATTGTGCAGTGAACAGAAAAAATCAGGAACCGGTTCTCCTGTTCGTCGCATAAAATGCACAAAACTCACCTACAACGAAAAACCATTCAATCAAATCATTTCACCTGCTGTCCATATTCATTCGCGACAACTGAGAACCTGCATCATTCTCCAGTTATCGAAACAAAAAAAAAACAGAATTTTGATTCACACATTTGCTGTTTCATGTCGCCGCATTTCATATCGAATAAAAAAAAATGAAAACAACAAAAGTGACCAATTTGATTCAAGTGCGTCATCGATCACGCCATTTGTCAGCTCAATCAATTCATCCATCACTGTTTTTTGGCAAAGATTTATTCATTGGTTTGTTATCTTTTCTTTTCACCCTCATCTTTGGTACGCGCCAATATGACTAACTACAATTTTTACCTTGAGGAAATGGATGGGGGGGGGGGGGCATTATAAATTATCCTTCAGGGTTATTTCTAGTTTTTCTTACTCGGGCACCTGTCTACAGCTGCCGGGCTACACTAGCCCGTGTCAGCCACAAAAAGAAATGGATTTACAAAAAAAGAAAGAAAAAAAAAATATATTTTTTTTAAGATGAGGGGTGACCTCTTTGGTTAGTTCCACGATGTCCCTGGCCCTTGTTTTATTTTCAAAAAAAATAAATAAATAAATCGTCTACCTTTATTACCTTATGGCATTATAGGCAGATCACACAACAACTCGGAAGGAAAAAAAAAGGAGAAGGGGACAGGGACCCGTGTCGTTGTTTGTTATTGGAGATTAAATTCACCT